>NC_090306.1:10852727-11173409 GCF_039906515.1 Pseudorca crassidens | reverse complement strand
CCCACGCACCACAACTACTGAGCCTGCACTCTAGAGCCAGCGAGCCACAACTACTGAGCCTGCATGCTACAGCTACTGAAGCCCATGCGCCGAGCCCATGCTCCGCAAAAAGAGAAGCCACCACAATGAGAAGCGTGTGCACCACAATGAAGAGTAGCCCCCAATCGCCGCAACTAGAGAAAGCCCACACACAGCAACGAAGACCCAACACAGCCAAAAATAAATTAAATAAATAAATTTGGAAAAAAAAAAAAAGGTCTACGTTAAATACACAAGAAAAATTTTGTTTTCAAATACTGCAGAACACTATCTTGGTAACCTATTTTTCTCATTTCTAACTTCATACTTGCACTATTTTCATGATGCTATATTCTAAAGCAGATTAAAACTGGAAATGTTGTCCTATATCCTCTATCATGTCATCCCTATTAACATTATACCATTATAGGAAACCAGTAAGATAACACCTTAATAGAAAGTAACAGTACCACAATTTTTCTCAGAGTTCCTAAAAACAATACATTTTTGTGGGATCTACAGAAAATGCATCATATTCGTGAATTAAAAAAAAAAACAGTATAAAGATGTAAACATACCCTAATTTAGGTTTTATGCAATTCTAAACAAAACTTCAAATAGTTGGTTTTTAAACTTTGCCAAATGTATGTACAAAAGGAGGGAAAATTAGCTTAGAAAATTGTGAAAAGGAATGATATCTACTGCCCCTTCATATATTTATATAGTCTATAGCACTACAGCAAATAAGACAATGCAGTACTGCTATATAAACAAGGCCCAGTTCCAGGGTTGTTAACCTGCTTTTAGATTTTACATTACATATTCTTGTGAGAAGCTGATAAAACTGTAACTCTTTCCCCAGGAAAAAAAAAGCACATATGTACACTCACACAAAATTGCGTATATCATGGAATCCACGGAAGTTTTTTAAGTATCTCTAGAACCCCCAAAGGTCAATGGACCTCAAGTTAAATATCCCTAGTAAATGAAGCAGAATTGATAGCTCAAACTTAGTAAGTTATGATCAAAAGAAGAAATGTATCATCAACATAAAATTCTAAGAAAATTAGGAAAAGATGGAAAACTAGCAACCCATCTTTACGCAATGTCAAAATAAACTCCATATAGGCCAAAAGGTATTTTTTAAGATAATTAAAACATCTAGAAAAAATAAACAGAACAGACGAACATTTAGTTCATCTTACAATATTTTTTATGCAGAGAAGTCCTGGAAGAAATAACACATGAAAAAGCAGTGCATTTGACTTCATAAAAATGTAACAATTCTAAATCTGTAAAACCATAGCAATTAAAAAAAAAAATCTTAACTAAAAAAAAACTTCAGGGCTTCCCTGGTGGCACAGTGGTTGAGAGTCCGCCTGCAGATGCAGGGGACACGAGTTTGTGCCCCGGTCCGGGAAGATCCCACATGCCACAGAGCGGCTGGGCCCGTGAGCCATGGCCATTGAGCCTGAGCGTCTGGAGCCTGTGCTCCGCAACGGGAGAGGCCACAACAGTGAGAGGCCCACGTACCGAAAAACAAAAACAAACAAAAAAAAAACTTCAAAAAATATGAAAAGCAAAGGGCTAATATCCATAAATAACTTACACATAAGGAAGACATTAACATTTACCACAGAAAAAGATACACAAAATAACCTCAAACAGCAAAGTCACAAAAAATGAGAAAGTTGCATATATATTAAATATTTAAAAGTTCAATTTCACTAGTTATCAGAAAAAAATGCTAACCACCAAATTGATGGTGGTATAGGAAATGCTTTTCAATAAAACTAAGGTTTTATCAGTTTTGTAAATTACTTTAAAAGTCCTTTGTAACAGTAATTTCAAAAAAATATTATGAGATGTAGATCATGACTCATGTACAAGGATGTTCACTGCAGCTTTATTTATAATAGAGAAATGGGCAACAAAATGGAAAGAAAGATTTAGTAAGTCACAGTACATTCTTATTAAAGACACCAATATTACATAGCCATTTAAAAATATATTTCAAGAACATTTGATCATTTGGGATATTTTCACAAAATAACTATTATGTAATCATTAAAAAAAATTTCAAAAGAATAACGAAATGGATAAATATCCACAATAAAATACTAAGTTAAAAGGGCAGGAATGAAATTATGATCCAAATGATAAACTAATTGATCAATCAATAAATGGAAATGTCACAAAAATCACCAAAAAAGTGTTTATTTCTAATTAATTTTCAATACTTTCCAAATGTGCTATAGTGAAAAAGATTTTAAATGACTCCCAGTAACTTGGTATTCATTTGGTAACCTAGTCTTAATATTAACTGAAATTCCACAACATGCTTGTTATTGATAGAGTACCAATGAACAAACAGTAGATGTTCAGACAATTCATTAATCTTAGTTTTAAATTTATAGAACTATATTTGCCTTTCTAACAAATGTAACAGCAAAACTGTCCTACCAATACATATTTACATAGTACATTATGTTCTTCAGTGTTTCAAGTGCCTCTTATGATCTTCCACATTAACCTAAGAGGCAATCATTTGTATATGCAAATGAAAACATAAGCTTAAATATATAAACCAAAATATTTCACTTTTTTGGAAGTGCAGAATGAACCATGCCCTATGATCAAAGTTCTTTTCTTAACCTAACACATACACACAGACATAGACGTAGATACAGAAAATACAATGTATTTCCAACTCTACAACACCTGAAATAATGTCTGGAGGGTGGAGGCGGTGTGCTGGGTAATTACCCTGGAAGCATAAAAGGGAAAAGATTACACAACTGCCCTCTAAATATATTTCTCTGTAGAAGACTTCAGGGGTTCAAAAATTATATCAACATATTTTCTGTTGAGAAAAAAAGAATTATTCCCTTCACTTCATTCTATCTCCTTTGTGATGTCATTTTTTAAAACTCCACCAACCAAAAGTACTCCCTTCAATTACATCTATTTGATACTTAACCGTTCTTGTAGGCAATAAAGTCCCTAAACCAACCAAGATTATAAAGCAACAGCCACTTCTTCATCTGACAAGTGACTGACTTAAACTCAGAGTTACATAACCAACCAAGAAAACAATTGTTGTATATACAAACCACAGATGAAATTTATGACAACCATTTACAAGTTTTCAGCTCAGTAAGAAATAATTTACACAATGGTACAATTATATCAAATGTATAAAACTTCTCCCAGGGGTTTGTATAATATTTAAATATAGTGACACTACCATTTTAAAGTAAAATAATCAGTAACATACTTATAACTACTTTAAGAAACTAAAACCAGGAACATACAATTTTTTAAAATCTAACACAATTGTATCTTACACACATGTATATATGGCAGTTTGTTTTTTTTTAATCAACTGATTTATCAATGATTCACAATTTCCTCATAAAGGCCTCAGTGTAGTTGGGAGTTCTTTGTAGAATTCTTTATCAGAAAAATTTACCAAGTTTAAGTCTATACTTTATATATCATTACAAACAAAATGGTAAGGAAATGATTAATTTTAAAAGTCAAGGTACCAAAAATAATCTAACTGAAGCAGTAATGGACAAGTGATCAGAAACAGAAAAAATGTAAAACTCAAATGCAAGCAAGATCAGAGGCACACACTGATTAAATTAAAACTTCACCGACTGAGGTGTTTTTTATTAAAAAAAATAAATACCCAAGGAGATTGAGATTTCTTTTTAAATGACATTATACAGATTCTTCCAATGCCCCCTCCCTTTCATTTTTCCAAAACTCAAATTGTTTCTAGTTTGAAAACATTCCAACAGAACTGGTAAAGATAGGGTTAAAAATGTATTTGCAAATATGCAGTTCAAATAATTGCACTTCCCGTGAGAACACCACTAGGTGCTGATCTTCCGCTCCCTAAATATAAACTTGAATCCAGCAATACCCTTAAAGTGAAGTAAAAATCGAGAACCACAAGGGGAGAATCATTTTTACACAAAATTAAGTCCACAGCTTCTCAGAGAATCGGAGAAATACAAGAAAGGAGTTTGAGGTCGGTACGGGAATACAACATAAGAGAAATGTTTTCCATTTAAAATATAGGAATTCGAGCGTAACAAAACGAAACCCCTCAAGAATGAGGAAAATTAAATCTAGAACCCGAATGGCGTCCAACAAGAACATTCTATCTTGAAAATGAATATTGCGCTTGCGCAGCCACCGCCCCGCCAGCTGCACAACTGCAGCTAGAGCCCGACCCCGCAAGATCACGTGCTCCCATGCAGCGCCCGCCCGCAGCTCCGCAACCGCGCAGGCGCAAACACAGCTCCCGCAGCCGCCATAATGTGGTCTCGACTCTAAAGAAATACAATAATAATTTAACAAAATGTGGTTATAATAGACCCTGGGACTCACATATACCTTTCGAGGTGGGAGAGGAGGGAGGGGGAACCAAATTCCTTCCTACAGAGCCGTCCCGCGCCTCCGTCCCCTCCGCTGCAGCCTCAGTCTCGCGCGCTCCAGTCGCCGCGCCGCCGCCGCCGCTGCCGCTGCCGCCGCCGCCGCCGCCTCCGCAGATTCAAAAACAAACCCGCTTCTCCCTTGCACGCGCCGGGGCCGTTATGCAAATTATCGTAGGCGGGGCTCGGCGGTCGTAATATTGGTCACGCCCACCATGCTTTTAGCCAATGGGCTCACGGACTGGCCGTTCCCCATGCAAATCTTCTGGTTTTTTATTTGAATGAGAAAAATTGGCCCCGCCTCCTGCCGTGGAAAAGAGAAGGAAGTCTGAGGTGGTGGCGCTGCGCCTTTCAGTTGCAGTGAGGTGTGTTTTTTGAGGGGAGTAGCGCTTTGTGAGCGCCCTCTATGAGCCTCAGGAAGGAAGGAAGGGAGGAAGGGAGGAAGAGAGGAAGGAAGGAAGGAAGGAAATAGGTAGGTGAAAGTTAAAGAGCTGAGGTAAAGATTTTCGAAAAAGGCTGGAGTATGTTAGGTTGTTTATCGTTTATATTAAAAAGTCAGAAAATATACCTCAAACTGTGTAAGTCACGAGGGAGTGGCACAAACACATCTTTTCTTTCCGTCCTGTGGCAGAGCAAGCGCTTCCAGTCATACCCTTCCACCTGTTGTATCCCTGTTATTCAGTTTTATTTAGGGAGCCAACCCTTCATGAAGGCCACAGAGTGTAATGAAAAAGGTGCCTCTGTATTTGTTGGGATATCTGGGCTTACGTCCAAGGACTCCTGCTTACGTGCCTGTTCCTTGAAATAAGTGTGTTACTCAGTTTTCTCTTCTCTAAAATGGTGATAATGGCTATAATTCAAATCAGTTGAGAGGGCTAAATGATAGGATAAATATTAGTGTGTTTTGCAAAGCAAAAGCAGCCTGGCAAATATATGGTGAGGTTTGGTTGTCGTTTTTTAACATCATTTCTCCCTTAAATTAATCTATTCGTTCAATATTTATTTAGCAATGCTGGTGTTCCAGACCTATATTAGGTGCCTGTCCTCAAGAAATCTCTACTACAGTGAAGGAGACAGAAAAGTAAACAGGAAATTTTTGTAAGTAATAAGAAATTAGTGCAGGGTGGTTAATACTTATTTCTATAATTTGGGGCTTTCAACTTAGTTGAAATACTGCGTGGCTTTTAGGAGGATCACCTAATTTAGACTTGGAGAATCAGTAATGCCTTCCTAGAAGAAGTAATCTCTAACATGAGAACTGATTTAATAGATTTCTTGCCTAAAAGCTGGACTTCATTGTGAAAGCAATGAGGAATCACTTAAAAGGTTTTAAGTTAGGAAATAACACAATTAGATTTGCATTGCTTAATTGCTAAGCTTTGTAAAGTCCTTAGCACAGAACATAGTACATGGGTGCTCAATAAATTACAAATAGAGGCTCAGTTATAACAAATTATGTATTGTAATTTATTTAGTACGTAGTGCTCAATTATAAAATAGATGCTCAGCAAATTATAAATAATATCAATATTTAAAATTCCATTCTATAAAAAGAGAAATGGGATAGGAATAACAGAGTTCATTAGGTTTCTCTTTGTCTTCTATAAGCAAATAGAAAGGAATCATTTTTATAATAGTTCACTCTCAATTGTCTTGGCTAATGGCAAAGGGAAAGTAATTGAACATGAACTCCAACTGATCAATTTTCTTTCTTGCTCATATTCTAGACTTGCCTCCCTAAAACTCCAGTTAGACAGTTTTATTGTGTTTGAATCTCCTCAAATATCCTCAACCATGTGTTTACAGTCTCTTTAGCTGTCTACCTGCTGGTTAATCTAACCAATCATTCATTGTTTCATTCAACAAGTACAGCCTTTATTATTTATTCACACACTGTTCTAAACATTGAGGATGCCCAGAGGAAATGACACTGCCTCTGGTAGGGAAAGAGTCATATATACAGATATACATTATGAGATCATTACTATCATGGAGGTATATACTAAGTATATACTAAGTATAAAAGAAATGTAAAACAAAAGAACCTAAAACTTCCTCATGGAATATAGGAAAATTTCACAGAACAGGTGATGCTTGATCTGACTTATAATGTAGAACTTAAAGTGGCTGTCAGAATAGGTACAAAAGAAGGAGAATCCAAATTAGGTAAAACAGAAATGCAAAGACACTGAAAAAAGAAAAAGACATGGCTTCAATTTATAGGTGGGATGATATTCAGAATGTTTATCAATCCTTGTGGTACCAGACACTGGTCCATTAGAATACAAGAAGGTTTGAAGACCCCCTATTTTATCAAATGTTAATCCTCTAGTTGTAGGATTGTGGAGAACCCAGGGGTTCTTCAGCTGGGCACCAAGACAGACTGGCTGGTAGGAGGGGTATTCACGGTAGGGCGGCTACTTACCAATCAGTACTGAAGGATTTCCATATTTTACCCACCATTGTGGGCTTATTTATATATACAGGCTGAATAGACTTCCAGAAAAAAAGTGCTGGAGTAAAGCAGTATCACAAAAAAAAAAAAATCCAAAAACAAAAAGCAAAAAAACCTAAAATAATAAACAGTTTTAAATGAATTTCAGTTGTAGCAATTGAGCAAGGAAAACTGAACTTTTGAAAAACAGTATAAACTTGAAAAAGGAACAACTGAAGAGGAAAACTGAAGTTTCTAAGTACTATAATATGAGACAGTCTAATTTAGTGATTACAAAAATGGGCTCTGAAGATTTACTACCTGAATTAAAAGT
This sequence comes from Pseudorca crassidens, assembly GCF_039906515.1. Classification (NCBI taxonomy): domain Eukaryota; kingdom Metazoa; phylum Chordata; class Mammalia; order Artiodactyla; family Delphinidae; genus Pseudorca; species Pseudorca crassidens. The sequence continues at coordinate 11,166,178 of NC_090306.1, read as the reverse complement.
TTTTCTCTACTTCTTACTTACTGCCTGTTCTAAACTTCTCTAACCAAATGGTTCCAGAAATATCAAATGCACATGAGAAAAATAGCCCTTATCTGGTAAGGTTTTTACAAAGATTAAATTCTGGTAAAACACTTCAAGGAATACTGGGTATATAGTAATACTTTGATAAGTGTTAGCTAATAGTAATCATAGTAGTAATAGTAGTACTAGTACTAGTAGTACTTGTCAGAGTAGTAACGGTACAGGCATAGATCAGCTTGAGCAGTTTCTATCTGTACATCCTATACTACCATTAAGAAAGAAAATGAATTAACCATAACCTGATAATTCTTATTATTATCCTACATTTCTCAGAGAAGTTTACTGAGGTGTTAAGTAGGCAAACCTGGGAAAACTTAAGAAATAACTTTCTGGAATAGGAAGTGTGATAAATAGAATTCTAAGATGATCTCCACCCCTTTGCATTCACACCCTGTATAATCCTCTCCCCTTGACTGTGGACAGAACCCATGACTTACTTCTAACCAATAGAATATGGCAAAGGTGAATGAATTTTCCAGATGTAATTAAGGTCTCATAAAAATTGATTATGAATAAATAAAAGAGAGATTATCTTGGATGGGCCTGACTTAAACTGGAAAAAGCCCTTTAAAAAGGAACTGGGCCTTCCCTGAGGAGAGAGGTTCTCGTTAATGGTTTGATGAAGTAAGCAGCCATGTTGAAGAAGCCCACATGGAAAGTTACTACAAGTGGCCTGTAGAATCTTTGGATAGCCTCTAGAACCTGAGGGTGGGCATTAGCCAACAGTGAGCAAAAAAGCCAAGACTCTCAATCATATAGCCATAAGGAAATGGATTCTACCAACAAACCAAATGAATTTGGAAGTAGATTCTTTACCAGTCAAGCTCTCAGATGAAAATTCAGCCCAAATAACACCTTGATTATAGCCTTATGAGACTCTGAGCAGAGGATCCATCTAAGTCAGACTCAAACTCCTGACCCACACAAACTGAGATAATAAATGCCATTATTTTAAGTTACTGAATTTGTGGTAATTTGTTACTTGGCAATAGAAAACGAATACAGGAAGTCATCAAAGAAGGGAAGGGATACCTTAAAATCTTCAAAGGTAGATAGGTGACCTAAATGGATAAAATGGGTCCTAAGTAAAAGATATTGCCTGGCATTCGTAAAAAGGCTAGAACTAGTACTGTAATTATAGCTGGGCAAGAGGGACCTGTGTTCGGGTCCTCATATTTTAGAAGGCCCCTACATATAATAAACATACACACACACATTTAAAAGAACACATGAATGCCTTTGTCACTCAGAATATGACAATCAGCAGTACCACATGGGGAACTATGATCTTAAATATCTGCTTTCCTAATACTTTTCAAGGCCTCAGGGGAATGATTCCCCATATTTCTTGCTCTGTGTCCTCAAAAACAAAAGGAAACTATCAGAATGTTGTGAAGGTTAGGGAGTAGAGATACACACACAGCTTTAGAGTATGCAAATATTTGAGCAGCAAGATAGGTAAGAAAAAAACTTTAACTTCTCAGATGCTTCTCTGCTATTAGTGCAGACTTAATAGATTTTTGCACAGTGAATTCACTTGCCAATAGTGTCAAACCTCCATTTTCTTGCTTTTTTGAATGTTCCAGTTTGTGGTTCTGTAGATACTCAGAATTTATTGCAGTATTCCTAACATTTGGGGAAAAAATTTAATATTAAATAATCCATGTTATTCTTATATTTGTATACCATACATGTAGATGTTGATGGAACATATATGAAACATGATATTCAGTTTTTAAATTAGCAACTAAATTACACTAAGTTCTAGAATTATAAGTAATTCTATTTTCATAAAAATACTTCATTCCTGAGCAATGGGTCAAAAAAGAAATCAAAGAGAAATCAAAAAATACATTGAGACAAATGAAAAAGGAAACAAAACATACCAAAACTTATGGAATGCAACAAAAGGATTTTCTAAGAGGGAAATTCATAGTTATAAATGCCTACATCAAGAAACAAGAAACTAACACAACATTGTAAAGCAATTATACTTCAATAAAGATGTTAAAAATAAATTAATTAATTAAAAGAAACAAGAAAAATTTCATACAACCTAACTTTATACCACAAGGAACTAGAAAAACAAGAACAAATGAAGCCCAAAGTTTGTAGAAGGGAGGGAATAACAGAGATCAGAGCAAAAATAATTAAAATAGAGGCTAAAAAAGAAATATTTAAAAGATCACTGAAACTAAGAGGTAGTTTTTTGAAAAGATAAAAAAATTGACAAAACTTTAGCTAGACTCACCAAGAGAAAAGTCTCAAACAAGTAAAATCAGAAATGAAAGAGGAGAAATTACAACCTACCAAGACTGAAGCATGAAGAAATAGAAAATCTGAACACACCAATTAACTAGTAAGGAGGTTGAATTAGTAATCAAAAATTTTCCAACAACAAAAGTCCAGGACCAGATAGTTTCACTGGTGAATTCTACCAAACATATAAAGGCAAGCTAATTCCAATTCTCTTCAAAATCTTCCAAAAAAATAGAAGAGGAAGGAACACTTTTAAATTCATTTTAGGAGGACAGCATTACCCTGATACCAAAACCAGAAAAGGATGCCACCAGCAAAGAAAATAACAGACTAACATCCCTGATGAACATAGATGCAAAATCTTCAAAAAAATATTAACAAACTGAATTTGATTAGCAAACAACATTAAAATCATAGACCATGATAAAGTGGAACTTATTTCAGGTATGCAGAGATGGTTCAACATCTGCAAATCAATCAATGTGATACACCACATTAAAAAAATTAAGGATAAAAATCATATGGTTGGCTCAACAGATGCAGAAAAAATGTTTGACAAAATTCAACATCTATTTATGATAAAAACTCTCAACAAAGTGGGTGTAGAGAGAACATACCTCAACATAATAAAGGCCATATACGACAAGCCCACAATTACTATCACCCTCAAGGGTAAAAAGCTAAAAGCTTTTCCTCTAAGATCAAGAACAATACAAGACTGCCCACTCTGGCCTTTTTTATTAACACTGTATTGGAAGCCCTAACCAGAGCAATTAGACAAGAAAAAGAAATAAAAGTCGTACAGATCAGAAAGAAAACAGTAAAACTGTCATTATGACAGTTTTATGTAGATGACATGATATGATATACAGAAAACCCTAAAGAGTCACAAAGAATCACACACATACACACACACTCACACACCTGAATAGCCAAAGCAACCTTGAGAAAGAACAAATCTGGAAGCATCATCGTCCCTGATTTCAAACTATATTACAAAGCTATAGTAATCAAAATAGTATGGTACTGGCATAAAAACAGACATATAGGTCAGTGGAACAGAATAGAGATCCCAGAAATAAATCCATAAATATAGAGTAAATTAATTTACAACAAAGGAGCCAGGAATATACAATGGGGAAAGGAAAGTCTCTTCAATACATGGTGTTGGGAAATCTGGTTAGCCACATGCAAAGGAATGAAGCTGGATCACTGTCTTACACCATATATAAAAATTAACTCAAAATAGATTAAAAACTTAAGTGTAAGAACTGAAATTATAAAACTCCTAGAAAAAAACATAGGTTTTAAACTCATTGACATTAGTCTTAGTGATGATTTTTTTGGACTTGACACCAAAAGCAAAGGCAACAAAAGCAAAAATAAATAAGTGGGAGTATATCAAACTAAAAAGCTTCTACACAGCAAAGGAAACCATCAACCAAATGAAAAGGCAACCTACAGAATGGGAGAAAATATTTGCAATTTCATAATTGATAATGAGCTAATATTCAAAATATATAAAGAACTCATACACTCGATAGCCAAAAAAAAAAAAATCCAATTGAAAAATGGGCACAATATCTAAATAGACATTTTTCCATGAGGACATACAAATGGCCAATGGTACATGAAAAGGTGATCAAATCACTAATGATCAGGGAAATGCAAATCAAGACCACAATGAGATATCACCTCACTGTTATTAGAATGACTAGTACCAAAAGGACAAGAGGTAACAAGTGTTGACGAGGTTGTGGAGAAAAAGGGAACACTTGTGCACTATTGCTGGGAATGTAAATTGGTGCAGCCACCATGAAAAACAGTATGGAGATTTCTCAAAAAATTAAAAATAGAACTACCATATGATCCAGCAATTACACTTTTAGGTATTTATCCAAAGGAAATTCAAATACTAACTCAAGAAGATATATGCACCCCCATGTTCCTTATAGCATTATTTACAATAGCCAAGATATGGAAGCAACCCTAAGTGCCCATCAATGGCTGAATGAATAAAGAAGATGTGGTATATATAGAGAGAACAAAATATTATTCAGCCATAAAAAAAAAAAAAACGAATGAAATCCTGCCATTTGCAACAACATGGATGGATCCTGAGAGCATTTGGCTAAGTGAAATAAGTCAGAGAAAGACAAATACCATATGATCTCGCTTACATGTGGAATCTAAAAAACAACAAAAAAGCAAAGTAGGACTTCCCTGGTGGCGCAGTGGTTGAGAGTCCACCTGCCAATGCAGGGGACACAGATTTGTGCCCCGGTCTGGGAAGATCCCACATGCCGTGGAGCGGCTGGGCCCGTGAACCATGGCTGCCGAGCCTGCACGTCCGGAGCCTGTGCTCCACAATGGGAGAGGCCACAACAGTGAGAGGCCCACGTACCACAAAAAAAAAAAAAAAAAAGTAGTTGCCAAAGGTATGGGGTAAGGAGGTGACTGAAAGGGGTCAAAAGGTACAAACTTCCAGTTATAAATAAGTCATGTGTATATAGTGTATGGCTTTGTGACTATGGTTTAAAACACTGTTTTATGTATTTGAAAGTTGATAATAGAGAAATCTTAAAAGTTCTCACCATAAGAAGATATTTGTAACTATGTGTGGTGATGGATGTTAACTAGACTTATTGTGGTGTTCATTTTGCAAGATATACAAATATTGAATTATGTTGTATATCTGAAACTAATGAAATATGTCAATTATTTCTCAATGTTTTTAAATTAAAACTTTTTTGCATCAAAGGACAATATCAAGAGAATAGGAAGACAACCCACCTAATGGGACAAAATCTTTGAAAATCTGAATGAAAATCTAGAATTTATAAAGAATTCCTATAACTCACAACAATGACAACAACCATACCCAATTCAAAAATGGGCAAGGGACTTGAATAGACACATCTCCAAAAAAGATATACAAATAGCCAATAAGCACGTGAAAAGATGCTCAACACCATTAATCATTAGGAAAATGCAAATTAAAATCACAATGACATACCACATTATAGCAATTAGGAGGGCTATCACCAAAAACAAACAAATAATAATAACAAGCGTTGACAAGAATGTGAAGAAATTGGAACTCTCATGCATTGCTGGTGGGAATGTAAAATTGTATATCCTCTGTGGAAAACAGGTTGACATTTCCTCAAAAAGTTAAACGTAGAATTACCATAGGATCCAGCAATTCCATTCCTGGGACATAAACCCAAAAGAATGGGTAGAGGGAATCAAAGAGATGTTTGTACACCCATGTTCATAGTAGCATTTGTCACAATAGATGAATGGTGGGGGAAAAAAAAGTGTCCATCAACAGGTTAACAGATAAACAAGACATGGTATATACATACAGTGGAATAGTATTCACCTATAAAAAAGGAAGGAAACTCTGATACATGCTACAATATAGGTAAGCCTTGAAAACTTTATGCTAAGTCAAATAAGCCAGACACAAAAGGACAAATACTGTATAATTCCACCTATATGAAGTACCTAAACTTGGCAAATTCATGGAGATAGAAAGTAGAATAAAGGGTTACCAGGGACTTGGGGAAGTGGGGAATGGAGAGTTACTATTTAATGAGTTCAGAGTTTCTCTTTGGGGATGATGATAAATGTTCTGGGAATAGATAGTGGTGATGGTTGCACAAAATTGTGGATGTATTTAGTGCCACTTAATTGTATACTTAAAAATGGTTAAAATTGTAAATTTTATGTTATGTATATTTTCCCATGATAGAAAAAATAAAAGAACAGAGGACAAAACACGATCTTGGATATTATAAATATCATCACCAAACTTTTAAAATTAAAGTATTTTTGGAATAAGTTGTCAAGTTCAAGAAAGAAAAACAGTGGAAAATAGGAGAAGAATTCTTTAAAAAAGGACTGCTCCAGAAGGTCCAGCATCTAACTAATAGTTCAAAAAAGAGAGAAAAGATCCAAGAGAGGGGAGGAAATTTTCAAGATATATGAAGAAAGAATTTCCCAGAACTAAACGATACAAGAGTCCTAATTCATAGTGTTCATTGCAATTCAGTACAAAACATAGAACATGTACCTAGGCCCTTCACTTTGAAATGTCAAGATCTTGGGAAGAGAGGAAAGATCGTAAAAGCTTATGTCAGGGTGGGTGTAGGGGGATAATAGGCCACATATTAAAATAAATAAAAGTGATATTAGTCTTCTTCTATATTGGAAGCCAGAGAAAATTTTGAAGTATTATCTTAAAATTTCTGAGTAAACTGCTTCTCAACATTTAATTTTATAACTAAGCTATCAATCAAATATGAAGCTAGGATAGAGACATTTTCAGAAATGCAAAATGTCAAAACTTTACCTCTCATATGCAATTACACAGGAATCTTAATCAAGGATGCCATCTACCAAAAAGAGGACATTAACCAAAAAGAAGTGAGTAGGTTCCAGGAAAGAGATCCCAATATAGTGGAGAGACAAAGAAAATTCAGAGGATGAATTAAAAAGGAAAAGAAGTCATGATAGGAGCAGGACAGGAGACTGCTTGAGAGAGGTCTTGAGAGAGAAATACTGGAAATATTAGATAATCTGATACATTGAACCATGTGAAAAATTATCTTTAGAGGATGTTTAAAGATGGGGTAAGAAAAAAAAAAAAGATGGGGTAAGATAATCCTCGATAAAAAACTGCTCACCAACAAATGAAAAGCAGGGCAATTACTATTCATAAGAAAAATTAACTTAGACAAGCATATATAATCATAGGGTACTATTTGGTTCAACAACAAATAATATTTACCTGGTCTTAATAATGTAAATACTGGATGTTCAATTCATAATGCTTTAGCTATATTGAGAGAATAAAGGGAAGGGTAGTTTGGAGGAATGGGGTATAAGTGAGGTAAATTCTGATCTACCATACCAGTAGGTTATAAGTCAATGGGTGAACAAAGAGATAGTGATATATGAATGTCACTTAGAAACATGTGGCCAAAAAACAGAAGAATAGAGCATCAAAATTTTAAGTGGTTGTTTTTGGAGAAAGGGTTAGAGTAGGGAAAGGAGGAATAGAAGAGTGCTTTTTTTACTATAAGACTTTTAACACTATTTGATTTTTTAAACTATAGACCTGTATTTGGTAAAAATTAAAATGAATATGTTAATAAATAACTTCAGCAAATAAAAGGATAAATATGGTAATATGATAAAAAGATAGGATAGGATAGGATAAAAAGGATAGGATAGGATAAAAAGGATAGGATAGGATAGGATAAAAAGAATAAATAGGATAGAATAAAAAAGAATAAAACTATTAAATGTTCAGCTATCAACAAATATAGAGCTTCTACAATCACTAGTAAAATGACAGCACTGCAGTAAATTATGTATGCAGCAGTTACCCTTTGGTGGGAAGAATTTCTTAAAGCAGAATCTTTCTAGTTCTTTCCTTTTATACATGCTAAGCAGTATTCTTGATTAATTATATTGAGTTGAAGAATATAGAATAAGGCTTCCCTGGTGGCGCAGTGGTTGAGAGTCCGCCTGCCGATGCAGGGGACACGGGTTCGTGCCCCGGTCTGGGAAGATCCCACATGCCGCGGAGCGGCTGGGTCCGTGAGCCATGGCCGCTGAGCCTGCGCGTCCGGAGCCTGTGCTCCGCAACGGGAGAGGCCACAACAGTGAGAGGCCCGCGCACCGCAAAAAAAAAAAAGAATATAGAATAATTATCAAAGCATCTTGTCGCTAATTTTCATATGCCAGGTCTCATTCAATCTGTACTGATAAAATCACTTTTAGAAAATTAATTCCTGAAATCAATCTCTTTAATCCCCCTTTGTAGAATTATAGTGTTTTCAGTCACAGTATAAATTTAAAAATGACAGTACTGCTTTTGTATGGAAGGAACACTGTGATAAATGAAAGAAGCTGCTTATGGTCTGTGAAGAACAAAGATAACTGGGGTTCCAGCTGCCCCAGACCCAAGCCGACTGTACTGATAGCTGAGGGGATCAGTGTATCTATACATCTGTAACCCATACATGGCACATCAATGAACCTTAGCATATCATTGTACCTTGGTACATCAGTTAGGAAGCTCTAGTCTACAAGACCCAAATTAATATTTTTTTCTAAGAAGAAGAAGACCTGTATTTAAAGTTTGTTGGAGAAGAAAGGAAACTAGAGGGGGAAAAAGAAGGTTTTTGGGGATGTTAAAGACGGTAATACATATATTCATCAAGGAAGTTTTTTTAATTTTTATTTTATTTTTGTCTGCGTTGGATCTTTGTTGCTGTGCACGGGCTTTCTCTAGCTGTGGGGAGCAAGGGCTACTCTTTGTTGCGGTGTGCGGGCTTCTCATTGCCATGGCTTCTCTTGTTGTGGAACATGGGCTCTAGGCACGCAGGCTTCAGTAGTTGTGGCACACAGTCTCAGTAGTTGTGGCGCACGGGCTTAGTTGCTCCATGGCATGTGGGATCTTCCCGGACCAGGGCTCGAACCCGTGTACCCCGCATTGGCAGGCAGATTCTTAACCACTGTGCCACCACGGAAGCCCAAGGAAGTATTTTTAGAAAGGGGAAGCAATGAAGAAAATAATATACTATATGCTGGGCCCTATATAGGGTGCTTTTAAAAATTATAACAAATTATACATAATAGATATTATCCTAATTTTAAATAATAAACATTTAGTTTCCAAGGTAAAATAACATAAGCATTAATGTGGTAATTTGAATCTGTATGACTGTAAGGTTGAATTAGAGATATTAAGCACAAAGCCAGCCAGTCCATATCCCTTCTAATGAAAGTTCCTAAAGTTCACAATAGTTGTTTTTTTTGTTTTTTTGTGTTTATTTTTGCAGTACGCGGCCTCTCACTGTTGTGGCCTCTCCCTTTGTGGAGCACAGGCTCCGGACGCGCGGGCTCAGCGGCCATGGCTCACAGGCCCAGCCGCTCCACGGCGTGTGGGATCTTCCCGGACCGGGGCACAAACCTGTGTCCCCTGCATGGGCAGGCGGACTCTCAACCACTGCACCACCAGGGAAGCCCCACAATAGTTGTTTTTGTCTGTCCACAGACATTTCTCCTCCTTCTGGTTAGAGAAGTACATCATTCTGGGTTCAATGAAGGGAGAATAATCACTAATAAGTGTTAGAATAGGATAACAATTGGTCACATGCTTTCAAGTGATAACAGCTGATCACACGGTTGTAAGTGGTATTTATAACTGAATTCTTCTACTACTCATTACATGTTGCTATTCCCCTCAAATGGTTCTGTTTCCCTACCTGTGATGATCCAAACTTTTGTTTCTGAAGGGTTTGTTCCATTAATGGTCCTGATTTTACTGGTTTGTTGTAGTGTTCCCATTAATTTTATCACAGGATATGGGTGTACTAAGAGACACCCCCAGAGTAACTCCTGTGTTCCAGACATACTTCTCTTTATGTCCATTATGTAGCAACAACCTAATTTCTCCTTAATAGTATTAATTACCCCCAACCAGTACAGTATCATTCACTGGCACGAGTTGCCTAAAAACCAGGTAATTTCTCGTTTAATAAAATCAATGTATTCGCTGGTGGAACAGTCTTCACTTGGGAACAAATACCTCCAGATCAGCAGAGCCTAAAGTTGTGGGATAGGAAGCAAAGAATTCACTAGTGGAACATTAAGTGTAATTGCAAAAGGCGGCACTCGCATATCCAGCCTTTGATTTTGAGACTCATGAATCCTACTTTTGTCACTGAATCAGAGTATATGTCACAAACTGAAGAACATTATCTCAGCCCCACAAAGTGTTGCCACCCAGTTGACATCATAACTAAGCCTTCAAAAGGCCATTCTTCGCTTCCAGATTTAGCTCAGAAAGCTGAAAAGAGTGTCACCCTTACAGCAAAATAAATTATCTGTGCAAATTAATGACTTTTCTTGAACCCGTTTGAGAACTGCAGCTATAGGGCAAACAACTAACCTGAGATCTGGAGAGAGACAGAGAAAAACAAGGTCTGAGCACTTTTTTACCTTGGCAGATGCTTCCAGATATCATTTAAGCCAGTAAGAAGATGCAGCTAGCAATTTTTTACCAAATGGCTAAAGTCCAGGTATGGGCTAAAATGAGTGTGAGGCTCCTGAGGGACATAGACATGCAGGGGATTGCACACTCTTTCAGGCTTTTCCTCCAGGAATCCAACCACTCCCATGAGGAAGAGTGGGGGAATCCTGAGAAAGATTGCTTCACAGTTGCAGCTGGGAGAGGGGAACACAGCCACTGCTGAAACCTGTCTCTCCTATCTCCTCTGTGGAACAAAAAACTTAATTTGCAGTGAAAAAAGCAACAAAAACTAACTGTAGGACAAAAAGAATGCTCTACCCCTATAGGAGGAACAGGAAGACATGCTAGGCATAGTACATATTTGCAAGAGACACAGAACACTTATGAAATCCATACCCCAAGACCCAAGTTTACAGTGCCTGCTTAAAGCTATGACTTAATCTCCACATTATATCCCCCACCCTTCCCCACCACCTCATGCTAAAATGATTTGACTTTTAAAATAACATTACAATATGGCTGGGAGAGCTAAAAAAAAAACACAGTAATGGAGGTGAAGAATGCTGTAAATGAGTTTATCAGTAGACTCAACATAGGTAAGCAAAGAACCAATAAACTTGAAGATAAGCCAACAGAAATTACCCAAAGTAAAATGCAAAAAGAAAAACAAGAATGAATGAACAAACAGAACAGAATAACCAAGAGATGTGGGATAGTATCAAATGGTGTGATATATACATAATTATAATCCCAGAAGGAGAAGAAAGAACAAGGCAGAATATTTGACTAAATAATGGGCAAAATTTTTCCAAAATTAATGACAGACAATAAGTCATATATCCAAAAACCTCAGAGAACCAAGTAGGATAAATACCAAAACCCCACAACTTAGACATATCATATTGAAAGAGCTGCAAACCAGACAAACAAAAATCTTGAAGTCATCCAGAGAAAAAGATACATTACTTACAGAGGGGCAAGGCTTAGAATTATAACATATGTCTCATCAAAAACTATGGAAGCGGGCTTCCCTGGTGGCACAGTGGTTGGGAGTCCACCTGCCGATGCAGGGGACGCAGGTTCGTGGCCCGGTCCGGGAGGATCCTGCGTGCCAGGGAGCGGCTGGGCCCAGGACCCATGGCCACTGAGCCTGCACATCCGGAGCCTGTGCTCCGCAGCAGGAGAGGCCACAGCGGTGAGAGGCCCACGTACCGCAAAAAACAAAAAAAAAACAAACAAAAAAAACTATGCAAGCAAGAAGACAATAAAGTGACATCTTTCAAGTGCTGAAAGAAAAAAAAAATCAACCCATAATTCTATACCTGGCAAAAGTATCCTTAAAAATGAAGAGGAAATAAAAATGTTCTCAGACAAATCAGAACTGAGGGAATTCACTGTCAATAGAACTACTCTAAAAGAAATGTTGAAGAAGTTCTCAGGGAGAAAGAATATTAGGTGAGAAACATGGATCAACATAAAGCAATAAAGAGTATCAGAAATCAATAAATGAAGGTAAAAGAAAATATTTTCAATTACTCTAAAAGACAACTTAGTCTTTAAAGCAAAAGGCCATTCTACCATTCTATTAGGACGGTTGTTTTAGGTGATGGGGACATGGTAAGACTAGTGAATTCTATGAGATGAGCATATCACCATACGTCATTTGCTGTAAAATGAGTTCCTTGGTTGGAAATGCTATTCTTTGGAATATTATGATGAAGGCATTCTGTAAATCCACAGGTTGTAGTGATTTTGGCAGAAGTACTGTAGGCAGGGAAGGTAAATATGCTTCCAAATTATATTAGTCTGAAATAGTCTGTTTCAGTGAGAACAGTGTGTACCCTTTGAATGATGGAATTAATCTAATGTAATCATCCTCCTACCAAGGTTGGCTTATCCTCCAGGAATGGTTCTAAAGCAGGAGGGTCATTGTTGATCTCTACTGTTGTAGCTTGGGCTCACTGCAATGGTTTTGGTCAGTGGAAATTCATGTTGCTAAGTCTATGCATAACCTCCATCCCTGACCACATGACCACTTTGTGCAAAAGCCCATTTAACAAGGACAGGGATGTCTGAGGAAAAATGATGCCTGACATCTGCAGAATGGGTCATCTTTTCTACCTTATTATAAATATCCTCTTTTGTTGAGGTTGCCCTTTGGTGATATTCACATGGGATGCAAATATCTCCATACCCTGTCCTCATTTGGAGAGGTCCATTCACATACCTCTACCCCAGACGCTGTGTCATCAGTCTTCCAATTCTGTATCATCCCTGACCATCCAGCCAGATGTCAGCAAATGCCCATGAATGTAGATCCATACTTCTGGCCAACTATTTGGTCCAGATACAGTAGACAGCTAAATGTACCACTTGAAATCCTGCCCAATGAGGTTTTTCCTTCACCGGTACTCTTCAGGTCCACCCCAGGGTGTGGCTGTGGGACTGCAGCCATCCAATTTCAGGTGGTGCCAGCATAGAATTCAGAAACATCTGTAACCCAGTCCCAAATTTTTCTTAGTTATAGGAATTTTCAATGCATTCACAGGTGCAAGAGAGAGAAGAGGCAATGTAGCAGGAGATGGAACCAGACTCATAAAACTTACTACTTTCTGTAGGAGTTTCTCAAGACCAGTCTAGATTGATGATAGAGTGCTGCTGTGCATACTTAATTTTAGGGTTTTATGTGTCATACAATACTCAGTTCATGATGGGCAGCTGAGGTCACATGGTAACTTAGTGGCTTGTGGTCAAGCTATCAGTCTGTATTAGGGCCAATAGCAGGACAGAGCTATTTCCCAAAGGACAGTAGTCATCTGCAGAAGATGGCATAGCTCTGTTTCAAAATCCTATAAGAGCCTGCCAAAGGCTTCATACAGTATCCCTATTCATACCAAAGAAAGCACAAGCACAATCGTATCTGCTGAGTTATATGGCCCAAATGACAGAGCAGGTTGTGCAGAAGCCTCAATCTGATGCTGAGATTCTTCCAGGATCCACACCAAACCAGCAGGCTTTTGGGTTATCCAGTAAGTGGATCAGAGTATGTTGTCTCTAAAATCCAAAGAGGCCCAATAGGCATCCTTACTGGTAGGAAGAATCAGATGAAACAACTTGCACTTTATCTTGGAAGGGGTACCTTCCAAGTCCATACCCTGGATCACTGGACCCTATAAATCAACCAGTTCAGGAAAGGTCATTACTGGTTCTTCAGACAGGGGGAGACTAATTTACAGAGACAGAGTACAAAAGGCTATTTCTGATGCAAAAGATGCTTGACAAAATTTGGGTTCTTAGCCTAAATGGAGTCTCCTCTATGTTCCCACCCCAATTCTCTCACTCCTTCCAATCAATGTTCTAACATTAATATAAGAGATCATTTGATGTTATAATTTTAATTTGCATTGTAACCTAGCCATCCACATGACTAGACTTTGGGCTTGGTCAGAAACCTTGACACTGCAGCTAAAAGAAATAAAGGTTTATTTTAGGGCAGTCATAGAAGCCATCTTGTTCCTTACCTGGATCTAAAACTGGGAATTTAAAGTTCTGAACTAATCATTTTCTTTCTTCAAGTTCTATAATGCATCTGGAAGCAATCAACCAACACTATTGTTTTTCCCCTAAGATAATCTATGGTATCAGCTATTTCTATAAGCAGTTGATTTCTCATGACCATGTGTTATAATTTAAGTAACTATTTTGCCACTTCATGCAATAGGCTACCATTTTATTGCTGGCAACAGGGTCATTAATCCCAAATTTAGGTAGATCAGAGAATCAATTCTAAAGTCCCATCATCATGTTTCTGTTCCCCTGGAACAATTTTCAGTACCAATAACAATATCAGCTGAATTTAGTGAGAGAAGCAGAGATCTTAATAAGTCTTATGGAATAAGAGATTTACTATAGGATTTAAACCTTCTACACCTGTAGTAGGAGCTGGGGAAGTAACAGCCAGAGAAGGCTAGTTGAAGGAACAGAGAAGGAGTCACCAACTAACTAATCAGAAAAGTAAAGCATATGTAGCTGCCTAAGTGGGACTGCAAAGGGAAAGCTATTGCCTCTGTGTAGTTAGTTATTGCCTCTGTGTTTAAACCAAGTGTCTGTTGCTCATCAACAGGTTTGGCAGATAGGAAGACAAGTTGGAGGTGAAGTGAAGGAGAGTGAGGACCATCTGGAACTTGTCAAGGTCAATATATGACCTCTTTGTCTGTTCATCACCACATTTGACTAAGATAACCTTCAGAGAGCAATGGCCAGTGCTTCACTTCAGCTTGGTATGGGCTTAAGAGGGTATATATGCCGTGGTGGGTATTTGGTGGGTGGGTGAAAAATGGAGACACAATATGCTATATTTCAAAGAACAAAAATCAAATTAACATCAGACTTCTCCTCTGTTATATTAAATACCAAATACTTAATTGAGCAATATCGTAAGAGTTTTGGGAGGGAAAGGATGGGCCATTAGAAATTATGTTTAAATTGTCTTTCATGTAGAAAAGTAACAAATTTTATTCTTTGATACGCAAAGGTTCAGAAAATATATGACCTATCTACCCTTTTAGAAGAGCTACTGACATTTATAGACCTATTTATCTAAGAGAGTCACCAAAATTAATACCTCCATAATTAGAAGGTTTGGGTATTAGTTAAAAAGATTTGTTTAAAAGAACTATTTATAGGCACAGCACACAACTCCCAACAAAAATTCTGAGAATAATAATTTAAGAAGCCATAATGAATTGACTTTACCATCCTAATGATCTTGCAAGAATGCAAAAGTGTGGATGCCTCCTTCTCAAAGAAAATTGGACAAAATTTAAAAGCAAGCAGTCTCATTATAAATATTATTTTGCTTTAGGATTTGACAAAAAAAAATATTTTTCAGGTAACCTCACCTCAATCAAAATATATACTTACTTTTAGAATTTCAATTAAATAATGAAATAATTGTAAACTATCTAGCCCCAGGATAAGTTCTGTAAGAAAATACGTCAAAATAATGATGTAGCTTTATTGAAGTGATGGCATTTTGATTGAGTTTTGTCTTTCTATTTGGAATTATTTTCCAAATTATCTTTCATAAGCAATAATAAATTTGTTAATTGTAGGAGTTATGCTTCCAGGTAAGATGTAGCCAGTCTCACAATGCCTAGTCTTAAAAGTCCTGCCAGAGGAACGGGTATGTTATATACACAGGAGAGAACTCCAGATTTCACCCTCAAGATGTTTGAAACCTGAGGTGAACTCAAACAAAATAAACTTGTAATCTAAACCCAACAGAGCATAATCCTGATTGGATCAAAGTAATGTTTCTCAGTCTAGCTTCCTGACAGTAGAAAAGACACGCACTCTCTGGGACAAAATAATATTTCAGTTCCCATAAATTTTTAGATATATAATGTTCAGTGTACAATAAAAAAAAGAAATGAGACATGCAAATATGAAGGAAAGTGTGACTTGTCAACAGGGAAAACATAGCCATTAAAAGCAGAACCATAGATTACCCAGATGTTGGAACTGGCAAACAAGAACTTTTAAATTACTATTAGGAATGTGTTAAGGAAAACAGGGGAAAAGACATATAAAACAGTTAAAATAGGGCTTCCCTGGTGGCACAGTGGTTGAGAGTCTGCCTGCCGATGCAGGGGACACGGGTTTGTGCCCCAGTCTGGGAAGATCCCACATGCCGCGGAGTGGCTGGGCCCGTGAGCCATGGCCACTGAGCCTGCGCATCCAGAGCCTGTGCTCCGCAACGGGAGAGGCCACAACAGTGAGGGGCCCACGTACCGCAAGAAAAAAAAAAACAGTTAAAATATAGAGAACTTAATAAAAATAAATTTCTAAAAAACAAGCAAGTATATATTCTAGAACTGAAAGATACAATAATTGAAATTAAGAATTCATTGTATAGGCTTAGCAGCATACTGGATGTAGGATAAAGGATCAGTGAACTTGAAGAAAATCAATATATATTATCCAAGCTAAAACACAGGGAAAAGAAGAAGAAAAAAGAGATGAGAGGGCTTCCCTGGTGGCGCAGTGGTTGGGAGTCTGCCTGCCGATGCAGGGGACATGGGTTCGTGCCCCGGTCCAGGAAGATCCCACATGCCGCGGAGCAGCTGGGCCCGTGAGCCATGGCTGCTGGGCCTGTGCATCCGGCGCCTGTACTCCGCAGCAGGAGAGGCCACAACGGTGAGAGGCCCATGTACCACCAAAAAAAAAAAAAAAAAGATGAGAGAGTGGGAAGAAGTAAAGGAGAAGAGAACAATTGGAAGAATTTTGGAAAATTCTCTGCTGTTATCTCTTCAAATATTTCTTCAGACACTTACTTTTCCTCTCCTTCTGAAACATCATTTAGATTCATATTAGACTTTTTCATTATGCTAACATTTCTCTTATGCTCTTTTCTGTATTTTTCATTCTTTTTTTCTTTCTGTGCTTCAGAAAATTTTTCTGTTTTCAGTTCACTAATGATCTCTTTTGTGCTAGTCTACTGTGGGACCCTTCCATTAAGCTGTTAAGTTCAGTTACCACTGAGGTGAGATTTTACAGTTTAGAATTAGAAATTCCATTTGATTCCCTTATATAGATTCCAGTTTTCTGATTAAATTCTCCATTCTTTCATCAGTTTTGTCCATCTCTACTGTGATTTTCTTGAACACATTAAAGTTCTTGTCTGCTGTTTTCAATATCTGGATCAGCTGTGGATCTATTTCTGTCCTCTATTTTGTCTTCACTTATCTATTTTATGTTCTTGTCTCTTGGCATACCTAGTAATTTTTGACTGGATGCTAGATATCATGTATAGAAGTTGTAAAATCTCCAGATGATATTGTTTCCTTCAGAGAAGATTTACCCTCCCTTTTTCTTTGACGACAATAGGTGCTCCTTTAATCAAGGGGCCATCATTTGGGTAAGGATTTTTGTCTGCCCTTGTTTTTTCCCCTATGCTTATGGTATACTTCTCCAGAGCTTTCAACGAAATGCCTGATATGTTACCCTGAGCCCTTCCCCAGAAAGTTCTAAATTCTAATCTTTACCTCCTTAGTACCTTGAGATTGCAAAACTCTCCACTCTAATTTTTGGAAGCACTCTACTTTGTTTCTTAGCTTAAGAATTTTACAACTTAAGAATTTAGCAAACGACAAGGGGAAACTGTCTGCATGTCAACCTCAATTCTCCATTCCTCTCTTCTTACTGGCATCTTAGCTCCTCATGCCTTCAATTGTGTTTCTCTAGCAAAAACTGTGACAAAGCTCTGTTAATTTCTCTGTTCTCCAGTATTGGCTCTCTGGGTAAATCCTGGAATATCAATCTCTTGCTTTGTGTCCAGAAATAGAAACTTCCTCAGTGCAAAAGCACCAATAGACATCATCAATCTATAATAGGATACTCTATCATGTCCCTCAGATGTTTCACTTTAACTGAAGAACAAGCAGAACTGATTTAAGCAGAAGAGGGAGAAGATCAGATTTACATTTTAATATTAATATTTTACAACCTCTAATGAAATAATAAATTCAGGGAATAATCATCAATGGCTACTAAATTCATAGGCTCAGTTGTTCTCCAACTTTTTCTCAGGGATGCCTCACACTTTTAAAAATTATTGGACACCACAAGGAGGTTTTCTTTTTGAAAGTTATATATCTCAATATTAATTACACTAGAAATTAAAACTGAGAAAAATTTAAAACACAAGAATGTCACGTAGCATCTGAAAAACGCTGCTGTACACTTGTGAGACTATAAAGAGGAAAAGCAAATAATGTCTATTATTATTTTGAAATTTTAACCTTGCAGACTCCCTGGAAGAATTTCAGAGATCCCCAGAGTTTATGGACTACAATTTGAAAACTATGGCATTAGCTGAAATATTGTTAGGAAACTTGATGATGAATGAATTAGGCTAGCAATACCTGAACTCAAAGCCAATCTTGTCCACACAAAAAAGGGCATTGTTTGACTCATGATGCAATACAATATGAAGTATACAGCATCATCTCTGACACATGCTTGCCAAAGAATATTGAACCCTAATCTAATAAAATTTCTAGATTTAACAAGTTTACAGGAAATACAAGGAATAGAAGAACATGTTTGCAATTAGCAAAATCTATAAAATGGGAAATTCTACATACAAATAAACCGGCTTTTTAAGCAAACAAATGGCAAAAGGAGGAAAAGGGAGGCAGGGATTATCGATTTTTTTTTTTAAACTGGAAGTTTGTACTTTTTGACTCCCTTCACCCCTTTAGCCCACCCTCTCCACCCCCCTGTCTCTGGCACCCAGCAATCTGTTCCCTATATCTATAAGTTTCATTTTCTTTATGTTTTTTAGCTTCCACATATAGGAGAGATCATATGGTATTTGTCTTTCTCTGTCTGACTTATTTCACTTAGTATAACACCCTTGAGGTCCATTCATGTTGTCATAAATAGCTAGATTTCATTCTTTGTTATGGCCGAATAATTTTCTATTGTTTGTACATACCAAATTTTCTTTATCGTTCATCTGTGGATGGACACTTAGGTTGTTTGCATATCTTGGCTATTGTAAATAATTCTACAGTGAACATGGGGTGCATATGTCTTTTCAAGTGTTTTTGTTTTCTTCAGATAAATACCCAGAAGTGGAATTGCTGGATCATATGGTAGTTCTATTTTTAATTTTTTGAGGAATCTCCATATTGTTTTCCATATTGGCTGTACCAACTCACATTCCCAGCAACAGTGCACTGCTGTTCTAGCAGGTATGAGGCTATAACTCATTGTAGTTTTGATTTGCATTTCTCTGATAATTAGTGATGTTGAACTCTGCCTATCTTTGAAGACTTCCATTTTGCCAGACTCATGTGAATATACCTTCCCACTATATGAAAATAGTCTTGTTAATGTCAATTAGTGTTGAAATATAACATCATTACCATATATAAACAAGAAATGCCCCAGTAGGACCAGGATACAGTCTCATGGGGCCTGCAGTCTACAGATGGTCAGAAATGCAAATTTCTAACCAGAGATAAAGAGATTTCTGAACAAAAGTTAATTATCCCTTATTATCATTATATAATCACATATGGTAGGAAGAGAAATTTTAACAAAATTACATATGTTAAGCTAGACTGAATCTGGTGTACAGGTATCCAGTGGGCTCCTGATAACATTTCATATAGAGAGATGCAAAAGACCGTGAGAACTTTGTCAAATTCCTTAAAATTTGTGACTTGACCATGTTTGTAGTTTTAGTCACCTTATCTGTTTCTTTACTGCCTTAAAGCCCTTAGTACATTCCATTTACTGAGGGTTTCCAGTGTGCCTAGTACTGTGCCAGGTATTTTAAATATTTTGTGTCATGCAGTCTTTACAACCATGATAGGTAGACATAACCTTCATAGTGCAGGAAATTAGGAATCAGAGAGATTAAGAGACAACCACAAAGCTAGTAAGTGGTAGGGACAAGATTTAAATACTTGACTCAATATACCATAATCTTTTCAATACAACTGAGGTCTCCAATTATGAAGTACATAGGAACTAGTAGAAAGCTGATTAAAAAAAGAGAGAGAAAAAAATCGCAGGCCCGCCCCCAGACTATTAAATCCAAATCTCTCTGCTAACTGGTAATCTTCGCCACATTTCAAACTCCTTAGTCAAAATTACAGAGGAAGCTAGGGTGTTTGTCTTAGATGTTTACAATCACATGTTTAATAGGTAATCTCATAGGTTATAAACTAGCTTCCCTCCAATCATGTACCTACCCTGATCTAATCATTAATCCTGAAATGCAATTCAAGGTGGCTTCCCTGAGTAGGGCTTGAGTTAAAAGAGGATAGTGGGGGTGGTAGCTAGTATGACTTTATGTCCTGTATATTTCACTTTTTGGGTGTAATGCATGAAACGTCTCCTTATGATCTATCATGTGAAAAACTATAAATGTATTCAAATTGTTGTTAATACACGGTTTAACTACTCTATCAAAAAGTGATATTGGACTTCCCTGGTGGCACAGTGGTTAAGAATCCGCCTGCCAATGCAGGGGACATGGGTTAGAGCCCTGGTCTGGGAAGATCCCACATGCCGTGGAGTAACTAAGCCCATGTGCCACAACTACTGAGCCTGCGCTCTAGAGCCTGTGAGCCACAACTACTGAGCCAGCGTGCCACAACTACTGAAGCCCGCACAACTAGAGCCAGCGCTCCACAACAAGAGAAGCCACCGCAAAGAGAAGCCCACGCACCACAATGAAGAGTGCCCCCACTGGCCACTAGAGAAACTAGAGAAAACCCACATGAAGCAGTAAAGACCCAACACAGCCAAAAATAAATTAATTAATTAATTTGTTTTTAAAAGTGATATTAAGACGTGTAGTAGGAGAAAAAATGTCCCCTCCCCTAAAAGGTGTATTTACTTCCTAACCCTCAGAACCTGTTAATACTAACTTATATGACCAAAGAATGAATATTACCATGTATGGCAAAAGATGTGATTAAATTAAGGATCTTCAAAGGAAGAGTCTATCCTGTATTATCTGGGTGGGCCTGAAATACAATCAAATGTATCCTTATAAGAGAGAGGTAGAGAGATATTAGAAAGACACACAGAGGAGAAGGCAATGTAAAAACAGAGGCAGAGTTCAGAGTGATGTGGCCAAGAGCCAAGGAATGCCAAGGAATGGCAGGCAACCACAAGTAGCGAAAGGAGGCAAGGAATCACATCTCCCCCAGAGCCTTTGGAGGGAGTGTGACCCTGCTAACACTTTGATTTTGCACTTCCGAACCCCAGAACTATGAGAGAATAAAGGTGTGTTTGTTTTAAGCCACCAAATGTGTGGTGATTTTTTTATGGCAGCCACACTAAACTAATACACGGGGTAATTTTCAAAGTTGGTTTTTCCCCTTCAGTTCAAAATCTCCAGGCATTTTATGTTAGCCCTCTGATTCCTTTGGGGACCTCTCCAAGTTTTACTCCTTGCTCTTCTTTAGTCTTTGGACTAAATTCTAAATGTAAATACCACAAACATTCCCTGTTGATCAGTGGTTTACAAATACTGGTGGCATAGGAATACCCAATCTTCACTCATCACTAATAAAGATTCTTGGACTCTACCGTAGTCTTTAGAATCTAAGAACCTAAGCATCTAAGAAACTAAATTTTTTGACAAGTAGCACAGATCATTTTGATAGGCCTTGGACCACATTTTATTTTTATTTTTATTTTTGCCACACCTCGCGGCACACGGAACTTCCCTGACCAGGGATCAGATCCATGCCCCCTGCAATGGAAGTGTAGAGTCTTAACCACTGGACCATCAGGGAAGCCCAGACCACATTTAAAAAACCAATTATTTGAAATAGTGGAGGAAACATGAAACATTACTACATAAAGTCAGGCTCAGCTGTGAGTGATGGAAAATCAATAATACTGACTTTTAAAAGATAGAAGTTTATTTCTCTCACACATAAAAAATAGTCAGAGGTATGCAATCCAGGGCTGTCACAGCCCTCCATTATATAAGAAATTCAGTCTTCTTCTAAATTGTTTCTCCTTGTATCTGACAGCAGTATCATCCTCAGCATGGACCTTTTGCCTCATGGGACCAAAATGGCTGCTTGAGTGCCAGCCATTATGTCCACATTTGTCCTATGGGAAATTACCTTGATGCAACAGTAGACTTTAAGTACACTACCATGCAAGCTGTCACAGAAGTCATGAAACAAAAAGGTCTGCAGACCAAGTAAAGATGCTCAAATTATATGGTTTATTAAATCAATTTAAAACAGAATGAAAAACAAGGAAAATGAAATGGGATAACAATTTTGCACATTTAAGATAGGATGCAAGTGGGATGGAAGGACCACATTATCTGAACCCTGGGTTACATAATGTTCATATATTCTCTTTTTCTCTCTACCACACATATCTTCCCCTTTGATGGTGTGATTTTGACGAGCAGAGCTAGGATTTGAGCAAGGGAGCTTGGCAGACAGGAGGTGTCTGGAACCAACACACTCATGTGTTCTATCAGCAAGAAATGGGTGAGTATGCCTGGCTACCAGTGTAGCTCCCTAATTAGCCTGCTGAACAATTATGTGTGTTATCTATGTTTGTAGGGTAGAGCACATGTGAGGCCAGAATGATACCATAATGAATATCACTAATGAGTAGCTGTATTCCTTTCCTATTGTTGTGTCTCAAATTACCACCAATTTGGCAGCTTAAAACAATACCCATTTAGTAGTCACAGCTCTGTAGGTTAGAGGTCTGGCACCGCATGACTAGGTTCTCTGCTCAAGGCATCACAAGGCTGAAGTCAAGGTTCAGCTGGGCTGAGTTCTTGTCTGAGGCTCT
This sequence comes from Pseudorca crassidens, assembly GCF_039906515.1. NCBI lineage: Eukaryota > Metazoa > Chordata > Mammalia > Artiodactyla > Delphinidae > Pseudorca > Pseudorca crassidens. The sequence goes on along the minus strand of NC_090306.1, from coordinate 11,143,431 downwards.
GTGGACAAAACCACTTCCAAGCTCATTCTTCTTGTTGACACAATTCAGTTCCTGAAGTTGCAGGACTGGGGTCCCCTTTCCTCAGCGACTGTGAGCTAGGGGCTGCTCTTGGCTCCAGCAGGGTGCTGACATTCTTGGCAACGTGTCCCCCTTCCATCTTCAAGGCAGGAATGGTGCATCAATTCCTCTTGCTTTGAATCTCTGGCTTTCCGTCTCTGATCTCTAGGCCTGTGTGTAAAGGGCTCTAGTAGTTATAGGTCGGGCCCACCTGAATAGTCCCCCTATCTCAAGGTCAACTGATTGAGGATCTCAAATACATCAGCAAAATCCCTTCACAGCAACACCTAAATCAATGTTTGATGAATAACTAAGTGAAGATGTGTAGATAACCAGGGGCCAGAAATTTGGGGGGCCATTTTACAATTCCGCCTACCACAGCAGCCGCCTGAAGGATGGCCTCGCTGTTAGCCTAGAGATGTATCTACACCTCGTGACTTGACCTTTTTACCCCTTTCTACCTGTGACTAGCATTCTTGTTTGTCCTGTCATACACTCCTTTTTTTTTTTTTTTTTTTTTGGCCACACCATGCGGCATGTGGGATTTTAGTTCCCCCACCAGGGATGGAACCCGCTCCCCCTGCAGTGGAAGCACGGAGTCTTAAGCACTGGACCACCAGGGAAGTCCCTATACTCCATTTATTATATGTAACTTCAACATGTTTTACAAGTTACTAACTTACCTAAAATCTATATTTAACACATTTTATAAATTCTGCCCATGTCTCACAAGCTACGTGCTTACACATTATCTGTAGTTAACACCCTCCACAAGTTTCACCTGTATTTCATAGGCTACTAGCTTACCTGGTGTTTAGGCTTAGTACTTCTTAGGAGTTTCAAATATCTCATTTGTTTGTCTTATCCTGAATGTAAGAATTGAATATTCTCAAATAAGATGACACACATACATTCTTTCAGTCAGCAGGAAAAAGAAGGAAGTGAAAATGGTATGTCCCTACTACCCCCACTTAAGGACTTTCACAAACAGCATTTCTCCTTATATTCCACTGGTGAGAATGGGGTCACGTGCACATACCTAGCTTAAAGAGAGATGAGGAAAAGCAGTCTTTATTTTGAGTAGTCATGTACCTAGATAAAAACTGAATGTTCTGTTACAAAGGAAGAAAGGAAGAAAGGAATAGTGAAGGAAAATTTGTAATTTCTATTACAATTAGTAAAAAGACAAAGTAGCAATAATAATAAATATGATGTAGAGACTATGGCTAAAGCTGTCACGTCTGCAACTGGTCATGAGGCACTAGCTAGTGTTGACGCTTAGTAACTGACCCCTCCCTTTACCTAGACTGTGTGTGCTTTGCCTTCTGGCGGCACCTCAGCTTGTAGGAGTCTACTCCTCCTTTCCCTCTCCTCCCTCGCCTACTCACCCAACCCACAGTTGAGTGATTCAAAGCTTTAATTCTGAGAGCAATGAATCATTTGTGATCCTGCCTGTGCATGTCTCTGGTACTCTGGTACCACTAGGTAACAGTAAGAGGAGATGCCCCCAGGAGTTCCCTAGGATTCTTGCTGTACTCTTCATTTCTCCTTTATAATCATGATCCATCATCCAGCTAAAGTCATTACTTCCTTTTCTGCCTCTTGCTTTGGTGTCATAGGAGCCTGAATTAGCCAGATGGTAGCTTCTTCTTCAAACTTATTTCCACTATTACTACATCCCATCTTCTTGGTTACTAAGGCTTGAGAGCTGAGAAGTCCATTGTTTCAAGCTCAGGAAACAAAAATTCTGAAACAATTATTAGGTGCCATGATGAGCAGTGCCACTCTCAAGTACACTGCTTGTTTCCTAGATTCATTCTTCCTTATAGGAGAGAAAGTATCTTTGTTGGTCACTGGTTCAGTACATTTATCACATTCTACAAGACAGGACTCTAACTTTTCAAAATGGGGTTCCCAATTTGATACCCTGGTTGGATTTTCAATAAAATATTCTTTCTTCTAAAGCCAACTTGTGGGCACAACAAAGTATGATAACAATACTCTGGGCTTCAGCCTCATTTGTTTTGCTGTGAAGAGCTATGTGAGACAATGTGGATGGAGTGTCATAATGATGCATAATACATCCAATAACTTTATATATGATGTCACTATAACTATGGAACTGAATACACAACCAGAGTGAGTCTAGGTGAGGACAAGACATTGTCCTCTACTTGTCAGGAGAGCTTGATGAAGTTGACTTATAATCAGGTAGACTGCTTCCCCTTAAAGCATGGATGGGCTCTCTCTCTATTTTCCTCTTAATTGTTCACTGATCACTGTGGCTTGCCGATTAAATCCTTAGCAGTGCTAGCAGATGAATTAGCCTTGGTGAAGTGAAGTCCAGGTGATAAACGCATGATGGCCTCCTTCACTGCCACCATTGCTGCTTTGCTCATGGGCCCATTGAGCAAGAACAAGGCCAAGGATGATTGACAATCACAATATGGGTCGTATCATCCAGCTAAATAATTAGCCATCATGTTTTAAGCAAGAATGAGTTCAGAATCAGACTGAGCCAACTGGGCAACAAATTCATTGCTAACTCTCATATCTCTAAGCCCATATTCTGACAAGTGGAATTAGTGATGTCCTGGGTCCTAAGAACTTGGTATGTTAGGTCACAGCCAATATCAAAAAGTTTTGCTATTTGCCCTCTCCCGCTGTGTGATGTTATATCATCCTTTCTGTGGGGTTTCTCATCTCACATATATTCAGATATTTCACTTTTAAACTTGTCAGAGAACTGCCCAACTGCCTGTAATTCTATTACTGTGGTTTAAACCATTCTTTGTTATGTCTAGTGTTTTTCTGAAGTACACATTAAGCAACCTCTTAGTAAGCTGGTTGTCAGATTTTTCTTGCAAATCCCACTGCTCTAAAGTTAAAACCATTGATATCTGGAGTGAGGCATCTTTTGGCAGGACTCATATTACAGTGTCTAATTACCCACTGCTTTTCTTTTAACTTCTGCGATTGCTGTGCCTGGACCACTACACCCGTTTTATTTTCTTAATAGTTGCCACTTGGTCTAGGTCAACCCCAATTTCGCCTAACACTGTAGTTACCAATTGTATTTTGGGTTTTGCCTCCATATCAGTTGGTATGGAAAATTAGCTTTCAAAGCCTATTTTCAAAATGTGTTCTAAGGACCTTGTGCTTAAGAATTCCCTGGGAGGTCTTGAGTAAAAATTCAGACTCCTGAGCTGATCTCAGTTCTATAGAATCAGAATATCTGAGTACAAGGCCAGGAATCTTCATTTTAACAAGCTTCTTAGGTAAGTCTACAATAAGAACCATTGCCTGGTTGGCCTTCTGTTATCAATTGAATCCTAATGGATAGAGAGAGGGGTGGATAATTGAATCTTGATTGATGAATTGGTTGGGACAGTGAAGAACCAGTAAAATATTCCTTCTTGGGAAAGAATTTACATTTCCTTTCAACATAAAACCAGATAAAGAAAGTGAGGCAAAAAGAGTTAATGTATTTATCTAAGATCACAAGCTAGAAGGAGTTATGCTGCTTTCTTAAACCCCTGTCCTATGCGACAGACATAAGGTCTTGGAGTAGACCACAGAATAAATACCTCAAAACATATAACTAAGTTGTAGTTGAGTGGAAGAGCCAAAAGTAAGTTTTGCATATTATACAGGCATAAATAAATGTAAAAAAATTATTCATAATTATTTGTGAGGCGGCCTGAAATGTGGAAGTTATATTAGAACTTGATCTGCTTCAAACTCCATTTCTCCATTTTTAGAAATTCAGCTAAAAGTGTTCCTATTAAAGAAATATTAGCATTTATTTGCTTAAAAGGAAAGTAAAGGTATTACAATTCTTGCTTTTGCTAATAAATTAGGGAAAAATTCTCAGTGAAAGCAGTTTTAGGTGACCTGCAGGGCCCCCTGGCTTGGGATCGCAGCAAAATGCAAAAATGTGGCAGAAGTAACAGAAATAAATGAAAGTCTAGAGAAGAAGTAAATTTGAACTAATTTTTTTCACACTTTACTCTCATTCTTGTTAAGAAAATTTATCCAACACTTGGAACTAAAGCAAAAGGTTAATGTATGTCCTTTCAATGTTATACTTCATCCTGTTAACAGGTTGTCTCTAGTTCTAAGATTAAGTACTATGGTTTAGGACTGTAGAGGTACATATCACCATGCAGATTTTTTTTTTCTGGCAGATATATAAGTAATAAATGTTGTATAAAAAGATATCATCATAGGTTATAGCATTATGGACCAGTCGGATTTGAATCACTTTTGTACCAAATGTAACATTTTTTTCTGTATGTCTTTCTTGAAGGTTTTAATAGTCCTTAATTTCTCTAATTCTCCTTTAAATCAACTTTACAATCCTGCTAGTCCCCTCATTAATGAAAATTGTTGATGGTGTCATTCTATGTGTGGTTGAGTCATTTTAAACGTTTTAGAAATAAAATTATACTTTCACAGTTATGGAAGCTATTCTACCTAGATGCCAACCTGGACTCACCCAACTACAGCCAGTGAAATTGAGGAAGTATACCACATGGAATACTCAAGGCATTTCTCTTTTTGGCCTTTGGAGTGAATTCTAGGCAGCAATATAATTTTACTTTCATTGACTCTCCTGTATCTCCTTTTTTGTGCGACTCTGTTTTGTTTTGTTTTGTTTTTTTGTTTGTTTGTTTTAATTCGTTTTTTATTTATTTATTTATTTATTTGGCTGCGTTGGGTCTTCGTTTCTGTGCGAGGGCTTTCTCTGTTTGCGGCGAGCAGGGGCCACTCTTCATCGCGGTGTGCGGGCCTCTCACTGTCGCGGCCTCTCCTGTTGCAGAGCACAGGCTCCAGATGCACAGGCTCAGTAGTTGTGGGTCATGGGCCCAGTTGCTCCGCGGCACGTGGGATCCTCCCAGACCAGGGCTCGAACCCGTGTCCCCTGCATCGGCAGGCAGGCTCCCAACCACTGCGCCACCCGGGAAGCCCTGTTTTGTTTTTATTTTTGGTTCTTGGCCAGGTTTGGTTCCAGTTTTGGTGTGCACATAGCTGATAAATTGTTTCCCATTGGTAGCAACAAGAATTAGAAATCTGATTTTATGATATGAGTCTTTGGTGATCTCTATTGATTTGGTGGGAATCTATTCTTTGTTTAATGGGACATGGCAGAGAATTTTGGCTTATTCGTCATTTTGCTTACTTATTTGACGTTTTGTGAATCCAAATGAATTAGGCAAATGTTTTGTGCCCACTGGAAAGAAGACGTGTCTTTGGCTATCTGGACTGGTGCGTTTTTGTGTTCTGGGTTTACTTTTTGCCCATGGGTAAGGTTGTAGAAGAGAATCTTCGGGCTCTCAGTGTGTCTTTATGACTGTTATTAAAAATAGCATACACATCCCATTGCATGAGTACAAGGTAATATATTACTTTTGGAATCTGTTCACAAATTAGATTATAAAGGCTCTAAAGTTAAAGGAGCTCCAATTTTGTTGGTTTATAGAGACTAAAAAAATCTTACAACCTATAAAGAGCATAAGAATTCCAGGGGAAAACCCCTGAATTTCTAAGACTCTAAATGTGTTGGCCTTTCAAGAAGAAACAAATCTTCTCATTGAAAACTTCTAACTCAGATGCATTTATATATAAAAATCCAAGTTCACAGGACTATGGTGAGTCCTTGGACATATGGGACTAGTTTGATAGTTTTGGTTTTAAAAAAAAACTGTCTTCTTGATTTAATCAATAGAGAGTATAATATAAGAATTTAAGATTATGAAATATGTAAAATTATATATTCAATTAAATTGAATTATAGTTCTAATAAAGTTCTTCATATCAATAATAATTATGTTCCATAGCATGTCAACTTAAACAAAATCTCCAAGATCCCTAGTTAATTTTAAGATGCTAATATTGGCTAATTAAAGGTTCATCTTTGATTACATGGAAAATTTCTAAATATGATAGAATACTGAAAATTGGTCATTATATAAAAAATATATATATATAATATTAAGTATGCATGTATATATAAAGTATACATGTATTTTCATATATACTTTTCCTTCTTATGTTTATACATTATTAAACAGCTGTAAGTGTTCATTTTTGCAATCTTAAGAAAGTGTTTAAGTGATGTGTGTATGTGGTTATGAGGGTCATCATAGATACGCTCCAATGACGTGCTAAAATGCTTACATATGACAAGTATCAACATCCTATCTCCTGGGTCTCTTTGTGAAATAGCAGTTAGTTAATTTGTTTAAAATGTATATGCAATATGGGTAATTAAGACTACAGGTAGTCCCCACTTTGCACAGTTCTGACATGCATGAATTTTAGTTACCACATTTTATTTTACCATGTGTATCATTTTATAATTTTAGTTACTGTGAGAGAGTAGAAAATATGTATTGGTCTCTGTCCCCCAGTTCCTGGCACAGGGCTCCCGAAACCCTTGTAATTTCCTGGGTGATAAGTGTCTTTTGTTCTAATGTGATGACTCCCAGGTGAGGGCTGGTCACTGGAAAGACCAAGCGATGATTTGAAGCTTGGAATTGTCGGCTCTGTCCCACCCCACCTCATTCTCTTGAGAACAGAGAAAGGCTGAAAACGGAGTCAATAATCGATCATGCTTATGTGATGAACCTATGGGATGTGATACTATCTCCAGGGCCATAGTGTCAGAATTAAGCTAAACTGCAGGACAACACCCAGCTGGTGTTGCAGAATTGCTTGGTGTGGGGAAAAAAGAAAAAACAAACAAACAAACAAACAAACAAAAAAAACCCAAACATTTGGTGACCAGAAGTGTCAGAAATGATATGTTCTGTGTGAAAGTAAAGGAGAAAGACGCAGGAGGAGAAATGTAGTTTTCCAATATAGTTACAATGTGTATTAGTTTCCTAGGGCTGCTGTAACAAAGTACTGTAAACTGGGTGGCTTAAAACAACAGAAATTTATTCTGGAAGCCAGAAGTCTGATGTTGCAGCTCCGTCATTCCTTGCCTCTTCCACTTCTGGTAGCCCCAGGTGTCCCTTGGTTTACAGCTGCATAACTCCAACCTCTGCCTCCATCTTCATATGATTTTCTTCCCTCCTATCTTCACGTCATCTTCTTATAAGGACACCAGTCATACTGGACTAATTTCAGTATGACCTCATCTTAATCAATTACATCTGCAAAAACTCCTATTTCCAAATAAGGTCACATTCTAAAATACAAGGGGTTATGACTTCAAATTATTTTTTAGGATCATCATTCAACTTATAACACCATCATTTAGTTAAATAACACCAATCCCCCATAACATGTTTCAAATTTCAATTATCATGGTATATTAATTGTAAGTAATTGCATAAAGTAAAAACTTTGCTATAGGTCTTATTAAAAAACAAGACAACAGACCCCAAATGGAGTTGCTTATGCTAATAAACCTCGGGTTACAGTTTCTGCTCTCCCAGAAATGGAATCTTAAACTAGTCAATTAGGAATTACCTCATCAGCACTAGTTACTAATCTGCCTGATAGACCCCTGTGATCCTCTAAAGGAAAGCAACTTTGCCATAACCAACTTGCTTTTTTGCCAAGTATAAATTCCTTGCTTCTGCTCTCTTCTGCTTATAAAGTCTTTCATCAAATACAGGTCCTCGGATCTCCTTTTTACCTGCTAAATTGCACGCTGCCTGCTTCAAATCAGTTTTTGCTCAAAAAACTCTTAAAATTTTTAATATGATTCAGTTCATCTTTTAACACAAAAATCACTATGTAAATATGGTCAGCAACCGATGTCACTTCTTTCAAGGTCTGTCGGTGACTGACCACTGTGCATATCATGGAAGTAGCAATTTGCAATAAGCAGCTAACACGCTTCCTTTGTACTATAGCAACAAAGGGAAGCAGTTGGAACGATTAAAACTTAGAAATATAGAGGAAAGTTCCCGTGACACTAAAATCTAGACTTCTGAGGAATCAAATAGGTCCTGAGGGGGCATCAGTCACTGCTGGTGTCTCTAAGGGTATTGAAGGCACACTAAAGTTCATCCGGCCACTGGTGGAAAAACTACAAACTATATTCAACTGCTGCTACAAGAAGGAACTGCTGCTGCCATGGTGAAGAAGCACTGCCAGGGCGATGCTTATAGGAACCACAAGGAGACAGGACGCAGACAGGATGCAGTCCTCTAGCCTTGCAGTCTCCCTCTAACATCCCTTATGGAGAGAGCATAAAATGGAGCCATCTGGCAAAGCAGATATGTTGTATGAAGAATCTTAGCTTTACTATCACAGTGCAAAATATGGAATGGTGGGTTTGGAGCTAGAAGACAGTAACTTAATAACTGGTGCACGATTCTAGAGGCAATAGTGGCACAGAAATATAACCAGGTATGCAAGGTAATGGGTTGTATTTTATTTATCAAGGGAAATTGTGAATAGTTGTGGGCTAATGTCCCTTGTTGATTGAGACTATAAAAAGAGAGCTAATGATGAAACTTAAATGATTATAGAAAATTGTAAATGATATGCAGAATGTGGACTTTATTTGCTGTGGCTTCTAATGCCTGCAATATCTGAAGAAGGAATGAGTCTGAAAAACCAGTAATGAATATGTTTTTTAAAATACAGGGGAAAAAAACGTAAAAAAAAACAAACACATGGAGGCTAAACGATATGTTACAAAATAACCAAAAGATCACTGAAGAAATCAAAAAGGAAATCAAAAAATACCTAGAGACAAATGACAATGAAAACACGACGATCCAAAACCTATGGGATGCAACAAAAGCAGTTCTAAGAGGGAAGTTTATAGCTATACAAGCCTACCTCAAGAAACAAGAAAAATCTCAAATAAACAATCTAACCTTACACCTAGAGGAACTAGAGAAAGAACAAACAAAGCCCAAAGTTAGCAGAAGGAAAGAAATCATAAAGATCAGAGCAGAAGTAAATGAAATAGAAACAAAGAAAACAATAGCAAAGATCAATAAAACTAAAAGCTGCTTCTTTGAGAAGATAAACAAAATTGATAAACCATTAGCCAGATCATCAAAAAAAAAGAGGGAGAGGACTCAAATCAATAAAATTAGAAATGAAAAAGAAGAAGTTACAACAACACCACAGAAATAAAAAGCATCATAAAAGAATACTACAAGCAACTCTATGCCAATAAAATGGACAACCTGGAAGAAATGGACAAATTCTCAGAAAGGTATAACCTTCCAAGACCGAACCAGGAAGAAATAGAAAATATGAACAGACCAATCACAAGTAATGAAATTGAAACTGTGATTAAAAATGTTCCAACAAACAAAAGTCCAGGACCAGATGGCTTCAAAGGTGAATTCTATCAAACATTTAGAGAATAGCTAACACCCATCCTTCTGAAACTCCTCTAAAAAATTGCAGAGAAAGGAACACTCCCAAACTCATTCTATGAGGCCACCATCACCCTGATACCAAAACCAGACAACGATACTACAAAAAAAGAAAATTACAGACCGATATCACTGATGAATATAGATGCAAAAATCCTCAACAAAATACTAGCAAACAGAATCCAACAACACATTAACAGGATCATACACCATGATCAAGTGGGATTTATCCCAGGGATGCAAGGATTCTTCAATATACACAAATCAATCAATGTGATACACCATATTAACAAACTGAAGAATAAAAACCATATGATCATCTCAATAGATATAGAAAAAGCTTCTGACAAAATTCAACACTCATTTATGATAAAAGCTCTCCAGAAAGTGGGCACAGAGGGAACCTACCTCAACATAATAAAGACCATATACAACAAACCCACAGCAAACATCATTCTCAATGGTGAAAAATGGAAAGCATTTCCTGTAAGATCAGGAACAAGACAAGGTTGTCCACTCTGGCCACTGTTATTCAACATAGTTTTGGAAGTCCTAGCCATGGCAATCAGAGAAGAAAAAGAAATAAAAGGAATACAAATTGGAAAAGTAAAACTGTCACTGTTTGCAGATGACATGATACTATACATAGAGAATCCTGAAGATGCCACCAGAAAACTACTAGAGCTAATCAATGAATTTTGTAAAGTTGCAGGATACAAAATTAATGCATAGAAATCTCTTGCATTCCTATACACTAATGACGAAAAATCTGAAACATAAATTAAAGAAACACTCCCATTTACCATTGCAACAAAAAGAATAAAATACCTAGGGCTAAACCTACCTAGGGAGACAAAAGACCTGTATGCAGAAAACTATAAGACACTGATGAAAGAAGATACCAGTAGACAGAGAGATATACCATGTTCTTGGATTGGAAGAATCAATATTGTGAAAATGACTGTACTATCCAAAGCAATCTACAGATTCAATGCAATCCCTATCAAATTACCAATGGCATTTTTTATGGAACTAGAAAAAAAATCTTAAAATTTGTATGCAGACACAAAAGACCCTGAATAGGCAAAGCAGTCTTGAGGGAAAAAAACGGAGCTGGAGGAATCAGACTCCCTGACTTCAGACTATACTATAAAGCTACGGTAATCAAGACAATATGGTACTGGCACAAAAACAGAAACATAGATCAATGCAACAGGATAGAAAGCCCAGAGATAAAACCATGCACCTATGGTCAACTAATGTATGACAAAGGAGGCAAGGATATACAATGGAGAAAAGACAGTCTCTTCAATAAGTGGTGCTGGGAAAACTGGACAGCTACATGTAAAAGAATGAAATTAGAACACTCCCTAACACCATACACAAAAATAAACTCAAAATGGATTAGAGACCTAAATGTAAGACCGGACACTATAAAACTCTTAGAGGAAAACATAGGAAGAACACTCTTTGACATAAATCACAGCAAGATCTTTTTTGATCCACCTCCTAGAGTAATGGAAACAAAACCAAAAATAAACAAATGGGACCTAATGAAACTTCAAAGCTTTTGCACAGCAAAGGAAACCATAAACAAGACGAAAAGACAACCCTCAGAATGGGAGAAAATATTTCCAAACGAATCAATGGACAAAGGATTAATCTCCAAAATATATAAACAGCTCATGCAGCTCAATATTAAAAAAGCAAACAACCCAATCCAAAAATGGGCAGAAGACCTAAATAGACATTTCTCCAAAGAATACATATAGATGGCAAGAAGTACACGAAAAGCTGCTCAACATCACTGATTATTAGAGAAATGCAAATCAAAACTACAATGAGGTATCACCTCACACCAGTAAGAATGGGCATCATCAGAAAATCTACAAACAACAAATGCTGGAGAGGGTGTGGAGAAAAGGGAACCCTCTTGCACTGTTGGTGGGAATGTAAATTGATACAGCCACTATGGAGAACAGTATGGAGGTTCCTTAAAAAACTAAAAATAGAACTACCATATGACTCAGAAATCCCACTACTGGGCATATACCCTGAGAAAACCAAAATTCAAAAAGAGTCATGTACCAAAATGTTCATTGCAGCTCTATTTACAATAGCCCAGAGATGGAAACAACTTAAGTGCCCATCATCAGATGAATGGATAAAGAAGATGTGGCACATATATACAATGGAATATTACTCACCCATAAAAAGGAACGAAATTTGGTCATTTGTTGAGACGTGGATGGAACTAGAGACTGTCGTACAGAGTGAAGTAAGTCAGAAAGAGAGAAATAAATATCGTATATTAATGCATGTATGTGGAACCTAGAAAAGTGGTACAGATGAACCAGTTTGCAGGGCAGAAATTGAGACACAGATGTAGAGAACAAATGTATGGACACCAAGAGAGGAGAAGAGGCGGGGGGTGGTGGTGGTGGTGGGATGAATTGGGCTATTGGGATTGACATGTATACACTGATGTGTACAAAATTGATGACTAATAAGAACCTGCTGTATAAAAAAATAAAATGAAAAAATTTTTTAAAGTTCTGCAAAGTTTGCTCAGTTTTGTTTTTCTTTTTGCAGTACGCGGGCCTCTCACTGTTGTGGCCTCTCCTGTTGTGGAGCACAGGCTCCGGACGTGCAGGCTCAGCGGCCGTGGCTCACGGGCCAAGCCCCTCTGCGGCATGTGGGATCTTTCCGGCCCGGGGCACGAACCCGCGTCCCCTGCATCGGCAGGCAGACTCTCAACCACTGCGCCACCAGGGAAGCCCGTTTCCTCACTTTTGATGTACCTATCCATAAACAAAATTTTTAAAAGAGCTTATTACTCATTTCCTGCCAAATATTAATGAACGTAGAATTTGGTTTTCTTTCTATTAAAATGGCAAAGTTTAGTCTTGGCAGATAGAGAGGTAGTAAAATGTTATTTAATGTTTTAAAATTTTAATTGTGATAAATACACATAACATAAAATTTACCATCAGCCATTTTTTTAAATAAATTTATTTATTTGTTTATTTATTTCTTGGCGGCCTTGGGTCTTCCTTGCTGCGTGCAAGCTTTCTCTGGTTGTGGTGAGCGGGGACTACTCTTCGTAGTGGTGGCACACGGGCTCAGTAGTTGTGGCGGCTTGTCTTTGTTGTGGAGCACGAGCTCTAGGCACGTAGGCTTCAGTAGTTGTGGCACATGGGCTCAGTAGTTGTGGCTCATGGGCTCTAGAGCTCAGGCTCAGTAGTTGTGGTGCATGGGCTTAGTTGCTCCGTGGCACATGGAATCTTCCCCGACCAGGGCTCAAACCCGTGTCCCCTGCATTGGCAAGTAGATTCTTAACCACTGCACCACCAGGGAAGTCCCTCATCAGCCATGTTTAAGTGTGTAATTTAGTAGTGTTAAATATAACCTATTTTTGTGTAACCAATCTTCAGAACTTTTTCATTATGTAAAACCGAAACCCATTAAAAGTCCCTCCTTCTGCCTTTTCCCCACCTCCTGGCAATCACCATTCTAATTATTGTTTCTATGAATTTGACTACTCTAGATACATCATATAAGTGAAATCATACAGTATTTGTCTTTTTGTCACTGACTTATTTAACTTAGCATAATTCATGTTGTTGCATATGTAGGAATTCCCTTCCTTTTCCAGGCTAAATAATATTTCATTGTATGTATATACCACATTAGTTTATCAATTCCACCATCAGTGAATATTTAGGTTGCTTCCACATTTTGGCTATTGTGAATAATGTTGCTGTGAACATGAGTGGACAAATTTCTCTTCAAGATCCTGCTTTCAATTCTTTGGGATATATACCCAGAAGTGGTATTGCTGGATTATATGATAACTGTTTTTGAGGAACCACCGTACTGTTTTCCATAGCAGCTGTACCTTTTTACATTCCAACCAACACAAAAATTCGAATTTCTCCACATCCTTGCTAAGATTGGTTATTTTCAGTTTTTTGTTTATTTCTGATAGTAACCATCCTAATAGGTGTAAGGTGATATCTCAGTGGCTTTTATTTTTTCATTTACATTTCTCTAATGATTAGTGATGTTGAGTGTCTTTTCATATGCTTGTTGGCCATTTGTGTATCTTATTTGGAGAAATGTCTATTCAAGTCCTTTGCCTATTTTTTGAGTTATTTGCTTTGTTATGGCTGGTTTTGTGTTGTAGGAGTTCTTTATATATCCAGGGTATTTACTAATCAGATATATGATTTGCAAATATTTTCTCTTATTACATTGGTTGCCTTTTCATTCTGTTGTTTCCTTTGGTGCACAGATGTTTAAAATTCTGATGTAGTCCAATTTATTTTTGTTGTCTATGTTTTGGTATATATCCATGAAATTATGGCCAAATCCAACGTCATGAGCTTTTTCCCCATATATTCTTCTAAGAGTTTTACAGTTTTAGCTCTCAGATCTTTGATTCTTTTTGAGTCAATTTTTGTGTATGGTGTAACTTCATTCTTTTGCATATCCAGTTTCCTCAACACTATTTGATGAAAAGACTGTCCTTTCTCTATTGAATGGCTTAGCATCCTTGTCAAAAATCATTTGAGCAAATATGTGAGGGTTTATTTCTGAGTTGTCTATTCTATTGTTTCATATATCTGTCTTTATGCCAAGACCACACTGTTTTGATTACTGTAGCTTTGTAATAAGTTTTGAAATCTGAAAGTGTGTGAGACCTCCAATTATGTTCTTTTTCAGATTGTTTTGGCTATTCGAAGTCCCTTGAGATTCCATGTAAATTTTAGGATGGAATTTTTTCTATTTCTGCAAAAATAGAACATTATATTTTACTTTCTGCTCATATAGAAAAGATTTGTTTTCTCACTAAAATAATGTTCTGTGCCTTCTACTGTACTTTATTTTTCAGGGTTTCACTTCTGAAAAAGGTAAGGTTCCTTGTAATTGTGTTACTGTCTGGTATGTTTTTTAAATTACCTTATTGACATTTTGATTAATAGACAGCTAAGCTCTAACAATTTATTGTTCTAAGGCATGTATGATCCTATCTTAATCATGACCATATCTCCTCTTATAGTTTTTTTATTTTTTTCCATCCAAAATTAGAACTTAAATTTAGGGATAAAACTTAAGATATCTTTTACACTTAGGGGTTTTCCAGAGATCCCCTTGGTGATCAAAATGATTTGTTCTGTTACCTTATTAAAAAAAAATAAAAAGCTGAAAATGAAGTTTGTTTGGTATGCTCTATATTTTTAAATTATTTCAACACTATTTTAAGAGGTGCATAGAAAGAACTTCCCAGTCAATATAGAAACATAACTTTCCTTGTTTAATTGTAGTTAAACATTTTTAAAATTAAAATTGTATATATTTAAGGTGTACAACATGATGTTTTGATATACAATACATAATAAAATTATTACAACAGCAAGCTAATTAAGATATCCACCTCCTCACACAGTTACTTTTATGTGTGTATGTGTGTGTATTATAAATACCTGATATCTACTTTCTTAGCAAATTTCAAGTATGCAATACAGTATTATTAACTATAGTCACCATGTAATACATTATATCTCTAGAACTAATTCATCTGTACAACAAAAACTTGTTATCCATTGACTACATCTCCCCGCTGCCCCCTACCTCCCTGCCCCTGGTAACCACCATTCTACTCTCTGCTTCTGAAATTTTGACTTTTTTAGATTCCACTTATCAGTGCAATCATGCGGTATTTTTCTTTCTGTGTCTAGCTTCTTTCTTTGTCTTAGCATAATGTCCTCCAGATTCATCCATGTTGTATAGTACTGTTGAAATGGCAAGATTTCTTAATTTTTTAAGGCTGAATAATAGTCTATTTTCTGTGTGTATGTGTGTGTGCATATGCCAGTTTCTTTATTCAGTTATCTGTTGATAGACACAAATTGTTTCCGTATATTGCTTATTGTGAATAATGCTGTAATGAGCATGAGATCACAGATATCTCTTTGAGATGCTGATTTCATTCTACATATATATATATATATATATCAAGAAAAATGATTCCTGAATCATATGGTAGGTCTATTTTTAATTTTCTGAGGAACTTCCATACTGTTTTCCATAGTGGCTGCACCAATTTACATTCCTACCAACAGTGTACAGGGGTTTCTTCTCTCCACATCCTTGCCAACACTTATTATCTTTTGTCTTTGGTAATAGCCATCCTAACAGGTGTGAGGTGATATCTCATTGTGGTTTTGATTTGCATTTTCCTGAGTAGTGCTGTTGAGTGCCTTTCACTTGATTAATTTTGAACAGGTAAAATATTATTAATATAAATATGTTTCAGATACTGTGTATACTTTATCTGGAGGAAGATTTGTCAGTGTTCTTACTGCCCCTAATATGTTATCTTCAGGAAAACACTGATAAATATTTAATAAAATTGTTATGTATTTTATCCTATAAAGAATTTTTTTCTCCATTTTATTGGCTAGTGTTATTAATCAGAGCCATTCAGCATTATCAGCATGTGGCTTCTGCTTTCCTCTCATGCTTGTCTAAGAGCCTTGCCATAAACTCCTAGTACAAATTGAATCTTCAGCAAAGGACAGCTTTAGAGCCTCATGAACAGGACTGTACCAGGTACTCTGTCAACAATGAATAGACTCATCAGTATTGGCTTCTGAGCCAGCGTTATTTATACCTTGTCATACTGTGCTGGAGGACTGAACTGTGATTTTCAGATCAAAAATCATGACTTTGTGAAAACCTAGTAACCCAAGATCTACATAGAACTGAGTGAACTGATGAGAAAAAACTAATAATAATAATGGACATTTATTTGGGGTGGGGAGTATATTGTTGTATTACTCATAGTGTTCTATTTTCTGATAGATATATCAGGAAGCCCTTTTTCTATTTCTTCAAATTCTATCTCCAACCCTAAATATAGTAGGCTATGCTTTTTATTTTGTTATCTATTTTATACATATCAGTGTATATATGTCAATCCCAATTTCCCAGTTCATCCCACCCCCCCACCCCCACCCCCTGCAGACTATGCTTTTGCAAACTGAAATTAAACATTCTTTAAATGGTGTTTTGTTCTCCCTGATGCCTTGGCATTCAAGAATAAATACTTCTGCTGAGTCACTTTATTTTTCTTGCCAACATAATAATTTGCATACATTCAATAAGAATCTGTCCTACTTTCTATGAAGATACAGTTACATCAATTGTCCTATCAGGTCTATACTGGAGTATATTTTACAGAATGAATCTCATTTCATTAGGTATGAAAAGCCTACCATGAAGAAACTGGTAGGGTTCTTAATCTGTGGAAACCATACACATAAATGAATCAGGTTGCAATACGAGTCCAGCTTTTAAAAATATGTGTTATCAAGTCTAATTTTCAGAATTTTTTATGATCATAAGGAGGACTATTGAAAAAAATTATCCAAAACTCAGAAACAAGATTAAAAAATGACTGCATGTCCCTTTAATGTCTAACAAACTTCCCCAGCCCCCCCATCCAGGATTATTTAATTTTCTAGGGAATATGCTTTTGTGTGACTTAATACTTGATTAGACCCCAGACTTTGTGAAGTTGCTCATTAAGTTGTAAATTTTTTTCAGGGAAAGATGCAAATTATTTCTTTCCCATACGAAAACAAACAAAAAAACAAAACAAAAAAACCCAAAAACACTCCAAAATTTATTCCCAAACCTAACAAATGCATTTCTGTATGACTTTTCAGATGGACTGTTATATATCCTCCATTATTCTAATTCTTCTTTTAACTAACTTACCATTTAACTCATTAATGAGTTAAATAACTCATTAATGAGTTAAATAATAATCATTGACACGTGTTCATTCTATATTTGTATAAAAGTCATATCTTAAGAAATTATGCTCTTTTAAAATTATACTTTGGATGCGCATGCTATCAGGCAAGCTCTGCCTGCGGGAAGCAGCAGTCTCACAGGTGGGACCAGCCACAACCTGTCTGCTTCCCGCCTTTGCTGGAAAATGGGCCACAGAATATAGGTATTCTCAGACTCCCCAGCGTTCTCCTCAGTCTCAGACAACCCTTCGACCACAGAGAAGGGCACACCCTTAGAGAAGGACATGGTGACCAACATGGCCTAAGCTTCTTGGCCCTGTATTTCTCCTGAAGAAGGCTTAGCTCCTGGTGGCACGGAGCTGGGAAACCGTCACCAGAGTGACAGCGCTGCCTTTGACCCTACATGGGGAGGCTGTGCGCTCTGCCCTGTGTGACCCACCCTTCTCAACTTGCTCTCACCACCCTCCCACCGCCTATGCACCCAATGCAGGACCAGAACTGGCTGAGCTTCAGTGACCATAACTTCAGCAAAGACTGAAACCAGGACCCCTACCAGATGGAAACTGCTGACCATAAACGCTAAACCATAGACTGGCTGGAGCCAGAGATTTGATGACTGAGATTCCTGAAACTTCACCCTGTTACCTCACCACTAACCAATCAGAAGAATGTCCAGGAGCTGATCACACACCCTGGGACCCTCCCCCTAATGTTGCACTGAAAGCCATTAGGGAATGAGTGTTTTGAACACTAGCTGCCCATTCTCCTTGTCACCCTGCAATAACGCTGTACTTTCCTTCACCACAACCCAGCGTCAGTAGATTGGCATTCTGCTATATTGGCAGAGTCGAGCAGTTGCAAAAAGAGACCATATGGGGCTTCCCTCGTGGCACAGTGGTTGAGAGTCCGCCTGCCAATGCAGGGGATGCGGGTTCGTGCCCCGGTCCGGGAAGATCCCACATGCCGCGGAGCAGCTGGGCCCGTGAGCCATGGCCGCTGAGCCTGCGCGTCCGGAGCCTGTGCTCCGCAATGGGAGAGGCCACAACAGTGAGAGGCCCGCGTACCGCAAAAAAAAAAAAAAAAAAAAAAAAAAAAGAGACCATATGGCTCTCAAAGTCTGAAATATTATCTGGCCAGGCAAAACTATTACAAAAAATGATAACTAAGTGAAAAAAATATATTATCTGGCCCTTTACAGAAAAAGTTTGCAGTGTCCTGCTCTAATCCTTAACTGCCAACCTGCAGTTGCCCCATCCTCACCACACTCCTGCTCCAGGGCAAAAGTCAGGAAGGAGCAAACTTAGGATGAATTTCCTGCTTGTGCACACTAGTCCTGGTCCTGTTTTAGAAAGATTATCCTGCCAACTTCAAAAACTAAGAGAAGAAATTCCCCCAATATTCATCCTGACCAAAGATTCCAAAATGGGAGAGAGGGACGTGCTCTGCTTTCCACATTCCACATGGAAGGAGCTGTGGCATCATAGTTCTCCACCCACACCATCCTGTGTCTCCTCTCCAGGCTTTTGAGCATTCTATTTCCTCTCCTGGGAAAACGCTTCCTTCCCTCTTTGCTGACCTAACCATTTCAAAAATCAGTTCAGACACAACTGATGCCTTCCTTCATCACTCATAGATCCTCTCCTTAGAGGTTACTGGTTCATTCAAGCTCTCATTACATCCTGCGTTGACCTCTAACCTTACCATATGACATTCAAATTATTAGTAGATATGTGTCCCTAACCTGACCATGAGCTCTTCAAAGACAGGGCAGGTCCCAAGGGCAAGGACCATGTCTCAGTCATTTTTGAATTCACAACATGCATGGCAGTGCCAAGCACACAGTGGGTACTCAGTATATACCACTTATTGAACTGCATTGAACACTGGTGGATTAGTCAGCTCAGGCTGCCATAACAAAATATCACAGACTGGGTGGCTTAAACAATGGAAATTTATTTTCTGGAGGCTAGAAATCCAAGATTGAGGAGGCAACAAGGTTGGTTTCTACTGAGGCCTCTCTCCTTGGCTTGCAGATGGCTACCTTCTGGCTGTGTCTTCACATGGCCTTTTCCTCTGTGCTCCCATGGAGAGACAGATCTGGTATATCATCTACTTTCTTTTTCCCCACATCTCTTAGCATATACTAAATTCTCACAAATATTTAGTTCTATCTCTGGACTCCCTAGCCTGATCCATAAATTTGTCTGTCCATTTAATGTACCACACTGTTTGAATTATTGTAGCTTTATATTAGCTTTTAATATCTAGTAGAGTTAGTCCCACCTCATTGCCTTCTTCTTCAGAAGTTTCCTGGCTGTCCAAGTTTGTTCATATTTCATGTGAACTTTAAAACCAGCTTATCTAATTCCATATCCTCTTCCACCAAATCTCATTGGTGATTTTATTCATCATGTTAAATTTATAGATTAGTTTAAGAGCCTTTATATATATATATATATATATATGTGTGTGTGTGTATATATATATATATTTTAGGACCTTTATATTTTATGATGTTAAGTCTTCCTATCCAAGTTCATGGTATGCCTTTATATTTATTAAAGTTTATTTTTGTATCTTCCAGTAATATTTTAAAGTTTTCTTCAATAAATATTTCACATTCTTGCTATGCTGGTAACTAGGTTTTTTCTTTTTCCTTTTTTGTTTCTAATGTAAATGGGACTTCCCCATCTCCATATCTGTTAACTGCTTGTTGTTTGTATACATGAAGATTTTTGATTCTGTATATTTATTTTGTACCCAGATATTGTATGAAATTCTCTTATTTTTTGTAATACAGTTTATTTGGGTGCTCCAGATGTGTAATCATATTGTTTGAATATAATGATAACTTTACCTTCTTTCCTATTTTATATCTGTTAATTTCCTTTTTTTTTTGCGGTACGCGGGCCTCTCACTGTTGCGGCCACTCCCGTTGCGGAGCACAGGCTCCGGACGCGCAGGCTCAGCGGCCATGGCTCACGGGCCTAGCCGCTCCGCGGCATATGGGATCTTCCCAGACCGGGGCATGAACCCATGTCCCCTGCATCGGCAGGCAGACTCTCAACCACTGCACCACCAGGGAAGCCCTGTTAATTTCCTTTTGAATGCTTCCTTGGGCTAATACCTCAAGAACAATATTAAATGAGAATGACAATTAAAAAACTAAAATAAAATAATACTTTGACACTCCCTAATAGCTTCTCTGATTTTCCTATTCTTATTCAAACTACATTCTGCTGTCAGTCTGCTCTTCCTAAAATACCATTTATGATACTTACTCCCCTCCTTGATGAAACACCCTACCAACAGGATAAGTTTCCAAAAGTCATCAGCCTGCTATTCACAATCCCTCACTGTTGAGTTCCAGTTGCCTTTAGCACCTTATCTTCCACACAAACTCTCATTCCAGTCAAACAAAAATATAGTACTTTTTTAAAAACCAATATGTCATATTAAAACAGTGAGATTAAAAAATCTCATCTGAATTGCCTTATCTGTCCTCCTCCCCTCTGTAATTTCTATTTCAGCAAGCCAGCTCATTTTATGTCAGCCATTAACTCCCCATGGAAAGTGAATGCCTGAATTCTTACAGTGTTTAACACAACATAAATAAAGATATACTGTGATGTAATAAAGATATATCTGGTCTTTGTTCCTGGTTCCTGCCACAGAGCTTCAAAAACTCTTGGAGAGGAGTATCTTTGTTATACCAATGGGTGACTCATCATGGGCCCCTAGATAGCCTCAGGGTGGGGACTGGTCACCAAGAAGACCGACCATGTGATTAGAGGATAAGATGCTTAAGATTTTGAGCCAGGGCTTCCCTGGTGGCGCAGTGGTTGAGAGTCCGCCTGCCGATGCAGGGGATGCGGGTTCGAGCCCCGGTCCGGGAGGATCCCACGTGCCGCGGAGCGGCTGCGCCCGTGGGCCATGGCCGCTGGGCCTGCGCGTCCGGAGCCAGTGCTCCGCAACGGGAGAGGCCACAACAGTGAGAGGCCCGCGTACCACCAAAAAAAAAAAAAAAAAAAAAGATTTTGAGCCAGCCTGACCTCCAGAGAGGCAGCAGGGGGCTAGAGATTGAGTTTAATCACGTGGTCAATGACTTAATAAATCATGCTTACATAGTGAATCCCCAGTAAAAATTCTAGACACCAAAGCCCAGTGGAGTTTGCTGGTTGGTGAACATATTGATGTGCTGGGCAGATGACTTGCCTGGATTCCATGAGGAGAAGGCACAGAAGTTCTGCATTCCCTCCCAGACCTCACCCTATACGTATCTTCATTTTACTGTTCCTGAGTTGTATCCTTTATAATAAAACTAATTGTAAATAGAGTACTTTCTGAGTTGTTCTAGTGAATTATCAAATCTGAGGAGGCTATGGGGACCCCTGAATTTATAGCCAAGGCAGTCAGAAGTGGAAGTTGTGGCTGGCGGCTCTAGTAAGAGCAGTCTGTGGAGGACTGAACTCTTAACCTTTGGAATCTGCACTGACACTGGTGGTGATTAGTGTCAGAACTGTATTGCAGTATACCCCAGTTGGGATTGGAGTGTATATCTAACACTGTATGTTAATAGTTGACATTTCATGTATGGAGAAAGCATGTTAATACATTTGTCTGCTTTATCCAGCCGTCTTCTCAGGAATTCTCTCCCATGGCAGTGGACTATGTGATTTTTGCCTTTTGAGTACAGCTGATCTGATCAGAGTGGGTGTATGAACTATATGAACCAATAAGAGTCTGTCTTATTGACATGTGCATGGAATGTGTCTAGAAACACTGAAATGTTAATCTGGTGGTGGTGGTGCTGGAGCAGGAGGTGTCGGGTCCAAGCACGGGTTGGAGAAGAATTTCCAGACACAAGGCAGAATGTAAGGAAGACAGAGTTTATTGAAGAGAAGGGTCACTGCAAGAACAGCAGGCCAACTTCCCGGTAGCCAGGGAAGGTCGACAATGAGCATGCGTTGCTTGTCTGTTTTTATAGCCAGGGAACCTGCAAGTCATCTGCTGACTGGGCAGAGTATGTATACTTTCAGTGTGCTGAGTGGGAGAAAAACGGGGCAAATGTCTTTCCTTATATGGGATGGGAAAGGGACAGGGCATGCTCTGGGACATAGCAATGGTCTCATTGTGACAGAGTGATAGGAGTCCTGTAACCCTTTGTTCCGGCAATATTGGCCCTTTGAGTTTGTCTCGTTCTTTGTCCTTGGAGCACACCACAGGAGGTATCTGGCATAGTAAGTACCCAACAGATTTTTGTTGAATGACTACATGAAAGAGGTTTCTGTAACTTTAGGGCTTGAGAGGGCCATTTCCCCATATACATGGAAAACAGAAAAAAGTGAGAAGCAGAGGCAAAATGATCGCATGGATTGGGAAGGATGGTGAGATAACCACTTTGGACTCCTAAAGATTTTCCTATTCCAGACCTAGTGAGGCCCTTATACATCCTGCTTTGGTTTTCCTTGAAATGCACCTGTGTATTCCCTTTACATTTTCCCATTTGCCCAAGTTAGTTTGAGTAGATTTTGTGTCTAGTGTTTAAGGGTAATTTTCTAATGATAAAATCATGATTCTCATTACAAATATAAAAATAACATGTATTGAAGATTTTACTAACTCTATAGTTAAATGGGGAAACCAGCAAGGTGTTACAACAGATTCAAAGGAGAATCCACACAACAGACACATTTGTTGATCAAGAATATTGAAGTGGGGCTTCCCTGGTGGCGCAGTGGTTTGAGAGTCCGCCTGCCGATGCAGGGGATGCGGGTTCGCGCCCCGGTCCGGGAGGATCCCACATGCCGCGGAGCGGCTGGACCCGTGAGCCATGGCCGCTGAACCTGCACGGGCCGGAGCCTGTGCTCCGCAATGGGAGAGGCCACAACAGTGAGAGGCCCGCGTGCCGCAAAAAAAAAAAAAAAAGAACGCTAACTTTGGGAAATTTTGCCCGGTAATATGAGAATTTCATTTAAGTTATATGGGAGATTCCTCACAAACTGAGGTGAAGTTGGGCTCTGAGTACATAATCAGAAGAGCACTTTCCTTTGGGACAAAGGGGACTCAGTTTGGAGTCCAGAAAAGACCTTATTTTTTGTGACTAAAGAAATTACTCTGGTACTACCTGATACTTGAATAACAGGAAAACTGTATTTTGTGTGATTTTGTAGCAAAGGAAAACTTAGTAATTCAAGACTGTAACTTAACTACTAGGAATGCTGTAGATTGGGTCATGAAGTGGGTGAAGCTTATGTCTGGCCATCTTTCCCTTTCTAATGCTTTCACCTCTTTCAAGTTTCTTTACTATCCAACATCTTTTATGTTCCATGTCCTTCTCAGTTAGCTAATTTCTATTTGTGTTATTCCTTTTTAAGTTATTAGTAATTTAAAAGTGGATTTTTTTCACTTTAATGTCTTATTTAATCCATTATATACAAAATACTATTTCAACCAGTAAATATTTTTAACAATAAGATATTTTACTTTTTTTTTTTGGTGTTGTCTTCAAAATCCAGTGTTTTAGAGTCTCAGTATGAACATTAACCTTTCATGAGAAAGACTTGATCTGTATTTAGATTTCATAAAATTTATAGTTGAAAAAATAAATTCATATACTCAAGTTCCTAACATACTTAAAATTGTTTTCTAATAACTGAATCAAATGAAGAGTTCTGCAGTTGGTGTTGGCTAGGAATTTAGAGAGGTGAAGGAAAGACAAATGGTGGAATTCTGGCAACATGGCAGCCTGCAGGAGAGATAGCTCTATCTGAATACATATTCTAATTCGTGAGCGATCCTCCTTTCTGCCTCTTGTTTCTACTGAGGTATGCTTACTTACTCACTACCACACAACTGCAATTGCTACTGACTCACTATTTAAAGTATTGAAATTTTGTTACATTCTTATTTTCCTTTCTTCTCTTTCAAGCAAAATATGTCAGGATCTATCATCAATTACTTATACCTTAACTGAAGCTTATTTACATTGTCTGCCTCGCCCAGATTTAATTGCATTTACCTTTTACTTTTGATAAACCTTCATCTAAGAGACCTGGACACCTAGCCCATGACCCTGATACAGACTTGACTGAGGAAAATAATCCTGATTCATGCCAAATGAAAGCTACACACTCTAATCCCACAGTGGGGTTTCAGGAGAGCAGGGCTCAGCAGAGGCAGCTGGATGCTGTAATCTCGAGATGGGTACCAAAGGCACAATGGATCATTTCCAACCAGCTCAGTGCTTATACAGCTGATAGAGCTAGGAATCAGTAGCCAATGATATCTCTCAGAGTATTTCCTTTCCTAGTATGGGCAGATATAGTTTATGATCTTTTGACTTCAAATATTATCCCATTTAGTAACACTCTTTCACTGAGCTCTCAATCTTTGGTCTCTAATAATATTTATTTTTTCTTTTATCTCTTTTCAAAGGAATTTCAGGTGTCAAGGGAGAGGGAGAAGAGTATTTGAGGAGTGGAGTAGTGAGCAGGGTAACCCTCCCATGGCCCCTGAAATGTTACTTGTCTCCATCCTGTGATTGTACCCAGTTGAGAATCACTAAATCTTCCATTTTATCATTAACAAAGATTTGGTCAAGTTTAACATGTTGTTCTTTGTGTTATTAAAGCAATATTAATTTTTATTTGCTCTCCAAATAGAAAATTATAATATGGAATATACTTATTCACACTGCACATATTTTCAGAGGTACAATAAATGTACTATTGATCTGTGCTTTGCTTTCATTCTTCAACATTCCTGAAATATGCTAACAATATAAACTTAAAGAGAAGATTGGTTAAACTTATAGAGAAGATTGGTTTTATTCCTTAAACTGGGTGTGTGGTTTGTAATCCAAGATTTTTTCTAGTTGTAGTGAAGTAGCTTCACACTGCAGATATCAGCTGAATTTTTTTGTGCTGGTGATGACAATAGAAGAATATTAAGAAGTGGAAAGTTGGGGCACAAAAACAGAAATATAAATCAATGGAACAGGATAGAAAGCCCAGAGAGAAACCCACGCACCTATGGTCAACTAATCTATGACAAAGGAGGCAAGAACATACAATGGAGAAAAGACAGCCTCTTCAATACGTGGTGCTGGGAAAACTGGACAGCTACATGGAAAAGTATGAAATTAGAACACTCCCTAACACCATACACAAAAATAAACTCAAAGTGGATTCGAGACCTAAATATAAGACCGGACACTATAAAACTCTTAGAGGAAAACATAGAAAGAACACTCTATGACATAAATCACAGCAAGATCTTTTTTGACCCATATCCTAGAGGAATGGAAATAAAAACAAAAATAAACAAATGGGACCTAATGAAACTTCAAAGCTTTTGCACAACAAAGGGAACTATAAACAAGACCAAAAGACACCCTCAGAATGGGAGAAAGTATTTGCAAAC
The DNA here is from genome assembly GCF_039906515.1 of Pseudorca crassidens. Classification (NCBI taxonomy): domain Eukaryota; kingdom Metazoa; phylum Chordata; class Mammalia; order Artiodactyla; family Delphinidae; genus Pseudorca; species Pseudorca crassidens. Next base: position 11,117,771 of record NC_090306.1, on the reverse strand, counting down.
AAATCAATGGACAAAGGATTAATCTCCAAAATTTATAAACAGCTCATGCAGCTCAATATTAAAAAAACAAACAACCCAATCAAAAAATGGGCAGAAGACTTAAGTATACATTTTTCCAAAGAAGACATACAGATGGCCAAGAGGCACATGAAAAGATGTTCAACATCACTAATTATTAAAGAAATGCAAATCAAAACTACAATGAGGGGCTTCCCTGGTGGCACAGTGGTTGAGAGTCCGCCTGCCGATGCAGGGGACACGGGTTCGTGCCCCAGTCCGGGAAGATCCCACATGCCACGGAGCGGCTGGGCCCGTGAGCCATGGCCGCTGGGCCTGTGCGTCCAGAGCCTGTGCTCCGCAACGGGAGAGGCCACAACAGTGAGAGGCCCGTGTACCACAAAAAAAAAAAAAAAAAAAAAAAAAAAAACTACAATGCGTCAAAAAGAGTCATGTACCACAATGTTCATTGCAGCTCTATTTACAATAGCCAGGACATGGAAGCAACCTAAGTGTCCATCAACAGATGAATGGATAAAGAAGATGCGGCATATATATAAAATGGAATATTACCCAGCCATAAAAAGAAACGAAATTGAATTATTTGTAGTGAGGTGGATGGACCTAGAGTCTGTCATACAGCGTGAAGTAAGTCAGAAAGAGAAAAGCAAATACCGTATGCTAACACATATATATGGAATCTAAAAAAAAAATGGCTCTGAAGAACCTAGGGGCAGGACAGCAATAAAGACGCAGACGTAGAGAATGGACTTGAGAACACGGGGAGGGGAAGGGTAAGCTGGGATGAAGTGAGAGTGGCACTGACATATATACACTACCAAATGTAAAATAGATAGCTAGTGGGAAGCAGCCGCATGGCACTGGGAGATCAGCCCCAGTGCTTTGTGACCACCTAGAAGGGTGGGATAGGGAGGGTGGGAGGGAGACGCAAGAGGGAGGAGATATGGGGATATATGTATATGTATAGCTGATTCACTTTGTTATAAAGCAGAAACTAACACACCATTGTAAAGCAATTATACTTCAATAAAGAGGTTAAAAAAAAAAACTACAATGAGGTATCACCTCAAACCGGTTAGAATGGGCATCATCAGAAAATCTAGCTTTTTAATTTTTTCTGTAAAGCTTTCTTTTTTTTTTTTCTGTAAAAACACCAAATGGCAAATGACACCGGTGCTGTGAGAGGGCCCGGAGGGCCCGGAGGCCCCAGGGGCCCTGGAATGGGAGGCCGTGTAGGCTTCAGCAGCGGCGTCCATGGCCAGGGCCGGGGTCGCGGAGCTCACGGAGGCAAGGCCGAGGACAAGGAGTGTCTCCGCGTCACCAAGCTGGGCCGCCTGGTCAAGGACATGAAGATCAATCCCTGGAGGAGATCTATCTCTTTTCTCTGCCCATCAAGGAATCTGAGATCACTGACATTTTCTTGGGGTCATCCCTTGTGGAAGAAGTTTTGAAGATCATGCCTGTGCAAAAGCAGACACTTGCTGGCCAGCGGACCAGGTTCAAGGCATTTGTTGCCATCTGGGATTACAACGGACGTGTTGGTTTGGGTGTGACCTGCTCTAAGGAGTAGCCACTGCCATCTGTGCGACCGTCATTCTGGCTGAGCTCTCCATGGTCCCGGTGCGACGAGGCTACTGGGGGAACAAGATGGGCAAGCCCCATACTGTCCCTTGCAAGGTGACTGGCCGCTGAGGCTCTGTGCTGGTGCGCCTCATCCCTGCCCCCAGGGGCACTGGCATCGTCTCAGCCCCTGTGCCCCAGAAGCTACTGATGATGGCTGGAATTGACGACTGCTACACCTCTGCCAGGGACTGCACTGCCACGCTGGGCAACTTTGCCAAGGCCACTTCTAATGCCATTTCCAAGACCTACAGTTATCTCACTCCTGATCTCTGGAAAGAGATGGTGTTCACCAAGTCTCCATATCAGGAATCCACTGACCATCCTGTAAAGACCCACACAGAGTTTCCATGCAGAGGACCCAGGCTCCAGCTGTAGCCACCCCATAGTTTTCTATGAGAAAAATAAAGTGAATGAAACTAGTTAAAAAAAAAAAAGGAAAATCTACAAACAACAAATGCTGGAGAGGGTGTGGAGAAAAGGGAACCCTCTTGCACTGTTGGTGGGAATGTAAATTGATACAGCCATTGTGCAGAACAGTATGGAGGTTCCTTAAAAAACTAAAAATAAAATTACCATATGACCCAGCAATCCCACTACTGAGCATATACCCGGAGAAAAGCATAAATCAAAAAGACACATACACCCCAGTGTTCATTGTAGCACTATTTACAATAGCCAGGTCATGGTAGCCACCTAAATGCCCATCGACAGACGAATGGATAAAGAAGATGTGGTACATATATACAATGGAATATTACTCAGCCCTAAAAAGGAACAAAATTGGGTCATTTGTAGAGACGTGGATGGACCTAGGACTGTCATACAGAGTGAAGTCAGAAAGAGAAAAACAAATATCATATATTAACACATGTATGTGGAATCTAGAAAAATGGTACAGATGAAGTGGTTTGCAAGGCAGAAATAGAGACACAGATGCAGAGAACAAATGTATGGACACCAAGGGGGGAAAGTGGAGGGGGTGGTGGTGGGATGAATTGGGAGATTGGGATTGACATGTATACACTGATGTGGATAAAATAGATAACTAATAAGAACCTGCTGTATAAAAAAATTAAATTAAATTAAAAAAAGTGGAAGGTTGGGTTTCACTTCTGTAGAGTGAACATTAAAGATTATTCATGGACGGTGGGGAGACTCTGCCTGTGTGTGGCAGGAGGTACATGGGAGCTCTCGTACTTACTGCTCAATTTTTCTGTAAACCTAAAACTTCTCTTAAAAAAAAAAAGTCTGTTAAAAAAATATATCCAAGTAGGAGTAAAACAAGGTACCCATGTAGGGTCTTCCTTGGACCACATTTTGACACAAATAATAGTTAACATTTACTGAGTTTTTAACTATATGATAGATGCTGTGCTGTGTGATTCACATGCCATAGCCAAGACTGCAGCTGGTCACCACATATGTTCTTCTCAGTTTTTAGCTGGGTATTTGGTTCCCTTGAATAAAGCCTTTATTTTCTTCTAGCTTCCCTTGCAGGTAGGTGTGCCAAGTAACTAAATGCCTACCCATAGGGCACAACTAGAATTGGTGAGTACTTTTTTCTCTGGACAGTGTACTCAAAGGAAGAGAGCATACCTTTTTGCCTCTTCCTCTTAATAGCTTTGCAATTCTGCCGTACTCCCACACCTAGCTGAAAGGAATGCTTTCATAGTGTTGCACAGAACTGAGTTTTAACCAATAGTTATAAGCAAAAGTGAAATTGAGCAGGACCCTGTGGGGCTCCTGGGCATGGAAGCCCTCCTGTGTCCCTGTTTCTTTTTTGTAGGAAATCGGCTTCAGCCTCTATGACCTTCCCTGTGTTCCAAAGTGCAGATTCAAACAGTCGCTAATCAGGGAAGGGAGGGGAGGCAGAGGCAAGGGAGGGGGGGCAGAGACAAGGGAGGAGCTGTCAAGAAACAATAGTGCAGTCTTGGGACAGGGTCCTGGTTCCACCTCAAGGGATACACATAACAATATCTTTGAGCTCTTTTGCAGAACTAAAACCCCCAACAGGGACTTCCCTGTTGATGCAGTGATTAAGACTCCGTTCTCCCAATGCAGGGGGCCCGGGGTTCGATTCCCAGTCAGGGAACTAGATCCTACGTGCATGCTGCAACTAAAAGAGTTCACATGCTGCAACTAGGGAGCCCACCTGCCACAACTAAGACCTGGTGCAACCAAATAAATAAATAAATAACAACAAAAAAACACCCCCCAACAAATGGAAGATGTTAACTACTTGATGAACCATTCTTCACTCCAGAGAGGTCACAGTTTAATAACCTCAAAAACCACACAAGCTCATCAGGAGGCCACCTGAGGCCAGATTAAGGGAATGCAGGCCCTGCACACACCTTGATCCTTATCAGCAAACCTGCCCTTGAACCATTGCTATAAAACTCCTCACCAGATCCCCCCAGGTGGGGACAAACAGTTCTTAAGGGCATGAGCCTGCTGTGTCCTCCTTTGCCTGACAAAGCAATAAAGCTATTCTTTTCTACTTCATCCAAAACTCTGTCTCCAAGATTTGATTTAGGACAGGTGCACAGAGGCCAAGTTTTTGACATCAAAAGTAGTTTCACGTACACTTCTGGAAAATCGTCTTTAAAAAGAGGAGGCATGATCTTCTTCACACCTTTCTTTTTTCTACTCGCTAGAAGCTCCAAGTTTTTAAATTTATTTTATTTATTTTTGGCTGCATAGGGTCTTTGTTGCTGTGCGCAGTCTTTCTCTAGTTGCGGCGAGCGGGGGCTACTCTTTACTGCAGTGCGTGGGCTTCTCATTGCGGTGGCTTTTCATGTTGCAGAGCACGGGCTCTAGGATCACAGGCTCCGGTAGTTGTGGCTCGCGGGCTCTAGAGCGCAGCCTCAGTAGTTGTGGTGCATGGGGTTAGTTGCTCTGCAGCATGTGGTATCCTCCCGGACCAGGGCTCGAACCCGTGTCCCCTGAACTGGCAGGCGGATTCTTAACCACTGTTCCACCAGGGAAGCCCTAAAAGCTCCAGATTTTGAGAAGGTTTTGAGGATGGAAGAGCAACAAGATAGAAGAATGGGTCCTTGAGGACTGGAACTGCTTTCAGACCCTGCCCCATTTACTTCCAACATAATATACATGAAAGAGAAAAAACTTCCATCTGACTGAACTATCTATTGTTTTTAGGTTTCTGTGTTTCATGCTAAATGGATTCACAATAAACACAGGATTAAATACTTAGAAGTGGGGTACTGAATCGAACAGAAAATAAATATCATAAATGGTACTGGCTTAGAAGGTGAGCAGCAGGTGCTATAGACTCAGTATGGCAGAGGCTGACCTTTGGTGACAAACATTCCCCTGCTTTAGCCTGAAAAGGAGACCGTGTACTGACTGAGGCTATAGCTTTAGGGGAAATGATAGGAAAGATGAATGCTTCTGTGTGTCTTGACTGCTTCTTGACACTTTGAGCAAAGCCTTACAGGCTAGAGATGGGCAGTATAGAAACAGAGATTGACGGGACTACAGCTTTGCTAAAAGAATTGCTCTCTGTCTGAGGCCTGCAATCTGAGTTGATAGTATGTGACTTTGCAGGGATAAAACTACTTCTGCACCCCAAACTGAGCCAGTTATAAGCAGTGGCTAAAATCCAGCAGTTTTAGCAGATCAATTGCTAGCGAACAGCAGATTAAGGGTTCTTTCTTCTGACTCATCTGTTTTAAATGACTATGCAGTAACTCCATTAAATTTAGAGAGAAATGGATGGGCAGAATAATACAACCAATAAGTAAAAGACCAGTATTCAGGCTTAAAAAAACAATGTCTAAACAAGATCTTGGCTGTGATTACAAGGACAGGGAATGACTGAAAGTAAATAAAAAGGAATTCCTATTTGAAAGAATTATACTGCCTGCAAGGAGGAACTTCTGAGAGAGCAAAGCTGGGGGCCATGAGGACGGTATTAGTCTTCTAGGGCTGCCATAACAAAATACCACTGACGGGGGCTTAAACAACAGAAATGTATTTTCTCACAGTTCTGGAGGCGAGAAGCCTAGGATCAAGGTGTTAACAGGTTTGGCTTCTTCTGAGGCAGCTCTCCTTGGTGTGTAGACAGCTACCTTCTTGCTGTGTCCTCACGTGGCCTTGCCTCTGGTGTCTCTCTCTTTTTTGAAGGATACCAGTCATATTGGATTAAGGCACCACCCTTTGAACCTTGATTACCTCCTTAAAGGCCCTATTTCCAATACAATCACATTGGGAGACTTCAACATACAAATTTGGGGAAAACACAGCTCAGTGCATAACAAGGATAGCAAGTGAAGTAGTTCATCACCAAGAGCAGAACCAGGGAATACCAGTAGGCTAATCAAGGAACTCCGTTCCCAGGCCAGGGAATCTCCTAATTCCTGCCCAACAGGGTTTGATCATTTCTATGGACAGGTGCGAGTGAGTACTGTTTCCTATTTTTCCTTATCCAATTGGAATTTTTTCTTTTTTTTAATAAATTTATTTTATTTATTTATTTTTGGCTGCATTGGGTCTTTGTTGCTGCGCGCGGGTTTTCTCTAGTTGCGGCGAGCAGGGACTACTCTTTGTTGCAGTGCGTGGGCTTCTCATTGCAGTGGCTTCTCTTGTTGTGGAACACGGGCTCTAGGCGCACGGGCTTCAGTAATTGTAGCACATGGGCTCAGTAGTTGTGGCTCACGGGCTCTAGAGCGCAGGCTCAGCAGTTGTGGCACACGGGCTTAGCTGCTCTGCAGCATGTGGGATCTTCCCGGAACAGGGCTCAAACCCATGTCCCCTGCATTGGCAGGCGGATTCTTAACCACTGTGCCACCAAGGAAGCCCCCAATTGGAATTTTAATTAAGGTTATTCCATTCCTGTTTTACCATTATATCAATATATCGAGTATGAGTGAGGGGGGAGGGAAAATGACTTTTAGTTTATGGATTTCTGGACTGTGAGTGGCTGCAACCTGCCATGATAGGGATGACTGGATATCACCCAGAGTTTGCAGACTTTGAGCTTAATGCAGTAACCAATGGCACTTTGCACTTATATCTCAAAGAGACAAGGTCTCTATGTGGAAAGAAGGAGCGTGTGGATGAGTGGTCTGTGGCAAGGATAGCTATTTGCCCCCTGATACCTGCCTTCTCACTCCTTCAAGTTTTAGCTGAATATAAGATTTCCTGAAATAAAGATTTCATTTCCCAGAATCCCTTGTAGCTGTGTGACTTTTCTTGGAAGTGTTTTTAAAAAGAATGAACAAACGCTACTTTACTTTTTTTCTCCTTCCTGCTGGCTGGAATGAGGACATGAGTTTTGGAGTTTTATTACCCGTATTACACTATAAAGTTTTCTGCTGTGGATAGCAGTGCAAAAAGAGCTGAAGAGCTAGATTCTTGTTGCTGTGGACTGACTACTGATAGGCTGTTTTTAGATGAGACAGAAATAAGTTATATATTTTTTTCTCCCCAATAATATTTTTATTGGTTACATGTCAAAATTATAATATTTTGAATCTTTTCATCAAATAAAATATTCAAATTATTTTCATCCATTACTTTTTATTTTTTAAAACATGGCTACTAGAAAATGTCAAATTACAAATGTGGCTCAAATTATAATTGTATTGGATAGCACTGTTTTAATTTTAGCTCTTCTGTTTAGGTTTATGCTTCAGGTTAGTTTTTGTATGGTTTTGTTCTTTTCCTTGTGTCTGTTTTTTCCAACATCATTTGTAGAAAACACTATCCTTTCCCCATTGAGTTACGCTTACTCCTTTTTCGTGAGCAGATATGTGCAGTTCTATTGATGTACTCTTTGTTCTATTCCATTGATCTGTACTATCCTTATTCCAATACCACTTTGTTTGGAGTACCTGAGCTAAAGTTTGTACCTCTATTTTCCCTCACCACTTTCTCTCCTCCCTGAATCCACTCCCCTCTGGCAACCACCTATTTCTTCTCTGTATATATGACTCTGTTTCTGTTTAGTTATGTTCATTTGTTTTGTTTTTTAGATGCCACATATAAGTGATAACGTACAGCACTTGTCTTTCTGTCTGACTTATTTCACTTAGCATAATAACTTCTGAGTCCATCCATGTGGTTGCAAATGGCAAGATTTCATTCTTTTTTAAGGCTGAGTAATATACCACATCTTCTTTATTCATTCATCTATTGGTGGGCACTTAGGTTGCTTCCATATCTTGGCTATTATAAATAATGAACATAATGTTTGCTCGGATAAACACCCAGAAGTGGAATTGCTGGATCCTATGGTATTTCCATTTTTAATTTTTTGAGGAATCTCCGTCCAGTTTTCCATATTGGCTACACCAATTTGCATTTCCACTAACACTGCACATGGGTTCCCTTTTCTCCACACCCTCACCAACACTTTTTATTTGTTATCTTTTTTTTTTTTTGCGGTACGCGGGCCTCTCACTGTTGTGGCCTCTCCCATGGTGGAGCACAGGCTCCGGACGCGCAGGCTCAGTGGCCATGGCTCACGGGCCCAGCCGCTCCGCGCCATATGGGATCCTCCCTGACCGGGGCACGAACCCGTGTCCCCTGCATCGGCAGGCGGACTCTCAACCACTGCACCACCAGGGAAGCCCGCCTCCTCTTGATTGGTCTTTTGTCAGCTTAATTCTCAGAGCACAGGCACTGAACCTAAGAGGGTAGGAGAAAAGTCTTTTCTCCCCTACACCCATAACCTGAAGCTACCTGTCCCAGAAACCAATCCATTATTTACAATAACCAGCTCAGAAAGCCAGCTCGCAAGTCAGACTTGAAGAAGTCAGATTGCTATCTCTAGTGATAGTCCAGGAAACCAAACAATAACCCCTGTGACAACTAGCCCCATATGGCCAAGATTTGGTTAATAATTGATAGCTTCCCTAATTTTTGTTTCCATTTCCAACTTAGGACCAACCAGAAAAAGCCAATATGCACCCTAACCTATCATGGAGGATGCCCCACTTCTAGTTAGCTTGCCTACAGTTTCCCTATGCCAATGGCCTTTATTTGGGGCATATTTGAAGCCTTCCCTTTTTTTCACTATGAAGTTTTCCCACTCCTCTGCCTGCCTTTGAGTCTTTGCCAAAACACGAGTGATAGTGGCTGACTCCCTTGCTATAGGTCTTTGTTTTTATTTCCACAGAATGCCCACCCTTGTAACTTTCTATGTGGGGCTAGTGTTTGAAGTTATTCCTTATCCTCTCCATCTATATTGCCCTAATATCAATGGCTTGCAGTTTTAAACTTCCAAATATAATGATGCTTTTCATCCCTAGATAAGATTGCACTTTAATCTCAGCGAGACAGAATTTTAGGACACCAAGAGAAAAAGGTCATGGGATTTCACATGTCCTTTTCCCGCCAGATTTACTCACAAAAACAATATTTAGATTTTACCAGTACTGCTTTTGTCCCTTATCCTTTGCTTGGAGGTGGGAATCTACAATTGTGTGAAGTTTCCTAGTCTCCTAATATAGTTCTGCACCATCAGTGTCTGAAGGCTGAAGACGCTTGAGTGGCTGCCTGCAGCTTTACTATTGAGTGTCTTCAGAGAAGCTTCCAAGGGAGGTGAGAGAGTGTCTCGACCATGTTAGGTCCACGTGGTGTAACTGCCTTACAACCTCTCAGACTGGTGATTTACTTATTTGTTCTCAGCCCTCATTCTCACACTTGTGTGCTCTGCTGGACATTGTAAGGTGCTTATATTCTGTAACCTACATATAGCTGATGATTTTTGGTCAGATCCTGCCAATGGAGGGAGATTAAAAGCAAGAGGAAGGGAGATGTAACTCTCTTTTTCCAGTTTCAAACAGTGGTTGAAACAACAAAGACTGCACCAGTGATAAAAGAATGGAGGTGGCAATAGTACTGGTGGCAGAGGCAACAGTAGCAGTGATGTCTGGGGCAGGGAAAGCTGCAGTGACTCAATCAGCGGCTGATGGTTGCGGGTTCCTGGGCTGCAGCTCAGGCAGCTGGGCTCCAATAACAGAAACCTCACTTGCACACACCCTTGGCCTCTGCTTAATGATTTTGCTCTCCTAGCCTGGGAATGGTAGTGTTGATTACTCAAAGGTCACCTTCCCCTCTCCAGACTTCCCAACAAGTTTAACCAATTCCTTTATTTAAGGAATAAATATCTTCTGGTTGAGATAACTAAATTGGTTCTTGTTTTCCTAACTGCGTAATAATGGTAAAGGTCGTCAGTGGAGACATTCAGTTAGAATTCTGCCCAAAGTGAAGTCTTTGTGCATCTTTCTTTTGTTCTCTTTGGGATATAAAGGGACAAGTTTCCCTCTTATCTCTTTGGGAAGATATTTGCCTTAGAGAAAGAACCTCAGGCAGTGGATTTGCATAGATTATTCATTCTTTCTTAGTGCAGATACATAAACATATTTCATAAAAAGACTCTCATGACCTTGACCTACTTTGCTTAAGAATAACATTCATGACATCTTAGTACTCTTTGTTGATAAATTTTAAAAATATAAACAATAAACATTAAAAAAAATCATTACCAGGGCTGAGCCCCATGTGGAGGTCTTCCAGAATATCTCCCATAACACAGGTTTTTCCCAATCAGTAGTCTGAGTTATGGTGAAGGGTTGTGAAGGTAAATTAACATCTGTCATTCTCAAACACAAGTTTCGCTCTGTATGAAGTCATTATGCGCTGGTGTGGAAGCACTGTTTTTTCTTTTTGTTTTAAATACTTCTTTGGCAATAAGAATAATGCCCTAAGCCCATGAGTCTCTCCCCATCCTTGCAGCCCTGACCAGCCTGGCCCCCGCCTTGGAACCTCCCAGACCTTCCTAAATTCAAGCAGCTAAAGGGTAAATGACCCTGCTTCAGAACTGTGACCAGTGTCCTTTCTGATTGGTTGATGTCCATGCCAGTCACTACTGGGCTGGGCTCTGGCACCACTTGTCTAGTCCACATCTACAAGGCACATGCCTTGGTGAGAGCTGGATCCTAAACCCAGTGGGGAAGACTGGGCCTCAGATGTGGCTCTGGCACTCCAGCATCCAAGACCCAGGATACACCTAAGAATCCCCTGTTGATGGTCCCGAGTGACCCTCATACAGCTGCTTTTGGGAGCTGTAGTCTCTGTAGAATCTTAGCTTTGAGCGAAAAAAGGAGAGAAAATGCAGTGGGCATGTCATAGCAGGGGCAAATGTAGCCATGGAAAGATAGAGGTCTGTACTTTCTGCTGGCATTGCAGATACCCTCAAAACAGAGGGGAAGATGCAGGAAAAGACAAGGCTCTTGGAGTCAGTTTGGAGCCAAGAGTGATGTGAGGCATAGAAACCACTTTTTAATATTCATGTTGAATTTCATATCCATTTAAAGGTGATGAATTCATTAAAACTCATGGACTGCCCATTGATCAAGAACATTAATTTTATCAATAAAAATGTTAACTAATACGTTTTCTCTGTGTCAGGTTCTAGTCTAAAAGTATATTAACTCATTTAAGAAATCATCATCAATCATATTTTTTTTAAATAATTCTTTTTTTTTTTTAAATTTTACTTATTATTTTTGGCTTCATTGCTCCATGCGGGTTTTCTCTAGCAGGGGCTACCCTTCATTGCGGTCCACAGGCGTCTCATTTCGGTGGCTTCTCCTGTTGTGGAGCACGGGGTCTAGGAGTGCGGGCTTCAGTAGTTGTGGCTCACAGGCTCAGTAGTTGTGTGGCTCGCGGGCTCTAGAGAGCCGGCTCAGTAGTTGTGGCGCACGGGCTTAGTTGCTTCACGACATGTGGGATCTTCCCAGACCAGGGATTGAACCCACGTCCCCTGCATTGGCAGGTGGATTCTTAACCATTGTGCCACCAGGGAAGTCCCCTATCATATTTTTAAAATGAGAAAATTGAGGCATAGAAAATAATTTAAGATTTATTTGACCAGCCAGCATTTGAACCCAGGCAACGTAACCTGGCACATGAGCACACATTAATTGCCACCTTTCATCTGGCCTAAAGGATTAGCTTTGTCTTATTTTTAAATGGTGTTGCCTATCTGACTTTTGATAATATTTATATTGATCATATAAAAATTAATTATTATTAAAAATGTTTTACTAGAAAAATTTTGAATGGAATGGCTTTTAGTTCAGCAGAAACTGAGAAATCAGCACCGTGAAAAACACTGCTGGTGCTAAGAAAAACTGAAACTTATTTATATTACAAGCCACTTGAGGTCTATCAATTCAATTAAAATGTTGGAAAAATTTTATGGCAGTTCTGTCCATGGAATCATGATTCATACTGGAGCATCCTTTAGCTAGTGAGAGCTGCATCAAAGAGTAACACCAAATATTTTGAAAAATCAACAAATTACTTGGAAATTAGAATAATTTGAAGAACAATCTGCACCCAGCTTTTATCCTATGGTGCACAGTTCTACACAGACACATCCACATCCATACAAGGATAAAAAGTTTTATACAGATACACACACACACACACATATACACACATATTTTTATAAATAAAAAGTTTTATACAGATATACACACGCATATATACATATATCTTTATATCTTTTATAATTTAGAAATGGAAATTATATTTAATTTTTTTACATTTATATATTGATATATATGTTAATTTACAATACATATAGATGATCAAATATGCTGAATATCAGCTCCAGTTGCAAATATCAGCCAACCTCACCTCAAACATGCTAAAATAGTCAGTAAAGAAATTTACTTTTTCTCACATAACTAGTAGTCCAGGGTAGGTTGCAGGCTTAGTAATGCCATCAATGGCCTTTCCATATCTGCTCTGTTTTCCTCAGCATGAGAGGCCCCTTAGGCTGGAGCCCCTCATAATCTCAGCACAGCCTTCCTGCTGTTACATCTGTGTTGGATTAAAACATACCTACAAATTTTTTAATACTCCTCCCTGCAAAAGTGGAGCATAATCCCCCTCCTCTTAAATGTGGGCTTCATTTAGTGATGCACTTTTGACAGAATGTCATGGAAATGACAGTGTGTTGCTCCTGAAATTAGGACATAAAGGCATTGTGGTTTCCTCCTTATACTTTCTCTCGGATCACTTACTTTGGGGAAAGCCAGCTACCATGTCATGAGGACACTCAATTAACCCTATGGAGAGGTCCACAAGGCAAGTAACAAGCCTCCTGCCAAGAACCAGCAATGAACTGAGACCTTCTGCCAACAGCCATGTGAGGGCACCATCTTAGAAATAAATCTCCTAGCTCTGGTCAAGCCTTCAGAAGACTGCAGCCCTAGCAAATATCTCAACCATAACTTCATGAGAGACCCTGAACCAGAGCCACCCAGCTAAGCTGCTCCTGAATTCCTGCTTACACTGTGGAATACTAAATATTCGAGATAATAAATGTAACTTGCAACATAGTGCTAGATAACTAGTGTCATATCTATATATGACAACAGTTAGGGGAAGAAAGGAGCAACTCTTCTCTTTCTCTTTTTTTAAATTCTTTTGAGAAACTTTTCTGAAGCTTCCCAGCAGACTTCTTTGTACATTTCACTGGCCAGACTTAGGTCACATTCCAATTTCTCAATCACTGACTGGTAAGAGAATATTACCATGATTGGCTTATGTTGAACAAGATCCATCACCCTGAGCTGGAGCTGGAGTCAGCGTCTCTGCAAACAGAAGACTGTATAGAGATAGTGACTTCTGTTAGGAAGGAAGTAGGGTCGAGGAATGGATATTGAGGCGACTCAATCAAGGTAGTCTAGAGCATGCTGTGTAACCAATAGCCACCAATTCTTAATGGCCTAACACACCAGAAGTTACCAGGAGAAAAGCAGTGTCTGAAAAAGCTGCTTGCTGGAGGGACCAGAAACTGGGGTTGTAGTATGAAAACAGACTTTCCACACTCTACCCTCCGACATTCACAAACCTCTTAAGGAATCTCTCCTTTCCTGTTCTTTAAGAGCTGAAGTGGTCGAATAGATCAGATGTTAGGTACATGGTACAGGAGAGATCCTAACTTAAGTGCTGGTGCTAGATCTTAGCGTAGCATGTGTGAACAGGTCTTAGCAGACTAACTGAAAATTTCAGTGAAAACAGTACTGACTCAGCATCAGGTATTTAACTGCACTCTGATATCAGGTCCAATAATGTGTAATTGTGCTAATAAACCTAAAGTTATAAATAACATGTTGAAATGTTAAAGTGCTGCAGTGTTGAGATCTGCAGGTCGGTAGCTCACTTTTTGCAGGATTCTTCATGCTTGTGAAGTGGCTCTTATTCTAACAAGATGCAGGGAAGCCTTCTGGGCAAGGAAACAGATAGCTCTCCTGCGAGGCTAGTCCTCTAGTTCCAGTCCTGCAACGGTCCTGACCTACTGGACTTCAGCTTCCCCTCTTTGCCTTTATCTTTTGAGTATTTCTTTTCCCTTATTTTTTTTTATTGTGGTAAAAGTCACATAATATGAAACATACTATTTTAACCATATTTAACTGTACAGTTCAGTGGCACTAAGTACATTCACATTGTTGTGCAGCTCTCACCATCATCCATCTCCCGAATTTTTCGCCTTCCTAAACTGAAACTCTGTCCCCTTTAAACACTGACTCCCCACTCCCCACTCCCCCACCCCCCTGGCGTCTACCAGTGTACTTCTGACTCTATGAATTTTACTATTCTAGGTACCTCATATACGAGGAATTAAACAATATTTGTCTGCACCTAATGCACATTGGAATGCATTTTTTTTGGAATGCATTTTTAAGGCTAACTTAATATATGTCCTGCAAACAGATTGTACCTTCTTTTTTTCCCCTGTGCTATATAGTAGGCACGCACCAGCCGTCTACTTCATACATAGTAGTGTGCATATGTCAATCCCAATCTCCTAATCCATCCCAGCCCCTCTCTCCCCTTGGTGTCCATATGTTTGTTCTCTATGTCTGTGTCTCTATTTCTGCTTTGCAAGTAGGTTCATCTGTACCATTTTTCTAAACTCCACATATATGCATTAACATATGGTATTTGTTTTTCTCTTTCTGACTTACTTCACTCTGTATGACAGTCTCTAACCACGTCTCCACAAATGGCACAGTTTTGTTCCTTTTTATGGCTGAGTAATATTCCATTGTATATAGGTACCACATCTTCTTTATCCATTCCTCTGTTGATGGATATTTAGGTTGCTTCCAAGTCCTGGCTATTGTAAATAGTCCTGCACTGAACATTGGGGTGCATGTATCTTTTGGAATTATGGTTTTCTCCAGGTATATGCCCAGGAGTGGGATTGCTGGGTCATATGGTAGTTCTATTTTTAGTTTTTTAAGGAACCTCCATACTGTTCTCCATAGTGGCTGTATCCATTTACATTCCCACCAACAGTGTAAGAGGGTTCCCTTTTCTCCACACCCTCGGCAGCATTTATTGTTTGTAGATTTTTTGATGATGACCATTCTGATTGGTATGAGGTGGCACCTCATTGTAGTTTTGATTTGCATTTCCCTAATAATTAGTGATGCTGAGCATTTTTCATGTGCCTCTTGGCCATCTGCATGTTTTCTTTCAAGAAAAGTCTATTTAGGTCTTCTGCCCTTTTTTGATTGGGTTGTTTGTGAGCTGCATGAGCTGTTTGTATATTTTGGAGATTAATCCCTTGTCAGCTGCTTCATTTGCAAATATTTTCTATCATTCTGAGGGTTCTCTTTTCATCTTGTTTATGGTCTCCTTTACTGTGCGAAAGCTTTTAAGTTTAATTAGGTCCCATTTGTTTATTTTTGTTTTTATTTTCATTACTCTAGGAGGTGGGTCAAAAAAGATCTTGCTGTGATTTAATGGCAAAGAGTGTTCTGCCTATGTTTTCCTCTGAGAGTTTTAGAGTGTTCAGCCTTACATTTAGCTCTTTAATCCATTTTGAGTTTATTTTTGTGTATGGTGTTAGGGAGTGTTCTAATTTCATTCTTTTACGTGCACCTGTCCAGTTTTCCCAGCACCACTTATTGGAGAGACTGTCTTTTCTCCTTTGTCATAGATTAGGTGACCATAGGTGCATGGGTTTATCTCTGGGCATTCTAACCTGCTCCATTGATCTATATTTCTGCTTTTCTGCCAGTACCATACTGTCTTGATTACTATAGCTTTGTAGCATAGTCTGAAGTCAGGGAGCTGGATTCCTCCAGCTCTGTTTTTCTTTCTCAAGATTGCTTTTGTTATTCAGTGTCTTTTGTGTTTCCATACAAGTTGTAAAATTTTTTGTTCTAATTCTGTGAAAAATGCCATTGGTAATTTGATAGGGATTGCATTGAATCTGTAGATTGCTTTGGATAGTATAGTCATTTTCACAATATTTATTCTTCCAATCCAAGAACATGGTATATCTCTCCATCTGTTTGTGTCATCTTTGATTTCTTTCATCACTATCTTATAGCTTTCTGAGTACAGGTCTTTAGCCTCCTTAGGGAGGTTTATTCCTATTTGTTGCAATGGTAAATGGGATTGTTTCCTTAAATTCTCTTTCTGATCTTTCATTGCTAGTGTATAGGAATGCAAGAGATTTCTGTACATTAATTTTGTATCCTGCAACTTTACCAAATTCATTGATTAGCAACAGTAGTTTTCTGGTGGCATCTTTAGGATTTTCTATGTGTAGTATCATGTCATCTGCAAACAGTGACAGTTTTACTCTTTCTTTTCCAATTTGGATTCCTTTTTCTTTTGAGTTTTTTTATGTCTGCCTGATAGCTGACTGACTGATAATCTGGAGCTAAAACTAACTTCTGACTCTGAGCTCTGGTATCACTCTAGCTAACTCAATCTCATTTTTCAGCTCTTGACAAGAAGCTCTCCAATTATCTCACTGCTCCACCCAGGCTTACTCTGTTTTTCATGTCCTTTTCTCCTCCCACACACACCTTCTTGTTCCCATCTTTACAAAGCATGTATCATACCATTCTGCAATGGCTGACTTCCTGGGTATCTTCCTTCCCATCCTGTAAGCTCTTTGAAAGTAAGTTTCATGTTTTACATGATTTTTTAAATTCACAGGTTTAGTGTAGTGAAAAGTAACATAGTGCCTGATCGTTAAGAAGTGTTCAATGAATGTTGAACGAATATTTGATACTACAAGGATCAAACTTGGGGAGAGGGATTTTAAGTCCCTGAGTTCTAGGAATTTCCAACACTCTCAGAGTTTTTAGAAATTCATTGTAAAGATCCATTGTTTGCACTTCCTAAAGCAGGGTAAGCTAACAGTATCTGCTGAAATATTATTAACAGGGGAAAGGTCAACAAATTTAGGCCTTAATTTAGTATCAATAGTTCATCCAATTAACTCTGTACAAGGGTGACACTGGCAGTGGTTCTCAACTTTGTTCCAAGTTGGGTGGGTGGGGGGGTGACACCTATCATGAAGTCATCCTCTGGCAGCAGAATCTCTGGGGATGGGGCAGAAGGTGTAGTTTGAAGAAGACCCTCAGGCAATTCCTATAAATTCACCTGGAGGAGAACGTGACCCATTTTCCTTCCTCCCCCATCACTGCACAAAGAGGCAATGTTGAGGCAGGCCAATCTGATTTTGGTCTTGGAGATTTTATGATGGATTGGGCTCCCTTGGGGCACCCAGAATCAGGTAGCAGGGCCTTCATTACCATGAGGTAGCTGAGCTCTTACTCTTTCTGGTTCATAACTGTTTACAAATTACATTATTTATAGGTGTGGGCTTTTATGGAAGATCGTTTGTTATTGAGTTTACAGTAACATTTGTTCTTGGTCTTGCGGCTAGGGATTGACACCACGGTCCTGATGTCATCTTTAGGGAGGTCACGCCCTGGCTCAGCGAAGCTACAGCCAGTCTTCAATGCTACGGGTGTAGTCTGGCTGTAGATCACTTGAAAGCCCGGCGGAGTACAGTCACTGGTCGGCACACTGTCTTTCAGCCTTCTGAGCAGGAGTTTCTGAACTGCTGGAGTGGAGACTTGCAGGGGTGGGGCTGGAATGTCTTTCTCATTCCTTCTCCTCCTCCCCTCCCCCTTCCTCTCCTCTGCTGTCCCCTCTCACTTTCCTCCCCCTCCCCCTGCGCCGCCTCCTCCTTCACCTCCCCCTCCAGGCTGCGGTTGCTGGTTGCTGGCTGGGGGAGGGTGGCGAGTGGCTGGAAGCCCAGAGTGGGAGGACTTGAGCCCAGGGAGACCTGGTAGCTCCCAGGCCCCTGAGCACGTGGACATCAACCCTGTTTCACATTATCTGTAGAATTATTATAAAATAGGCAAAAAGGCAGGGCCAGCTTCACAAGGCGTTCTTAAAGGACGCAACAGTGTTTTAATTATAGTTTTACAGACAGCCAGTTCATTCATGATTACTAATCTCCCATCTGTAAAATGGGGATAAAACAAAAGTTAAACAAATATTACCCCAAAATAGGAAGCTTGCGCAACAAAGCTGTGTTCATTTCCTGTGAATAGTGGAGAGGAAATAAGTAACTGCGCTTTATTGATTTTATTCCAGCCAAATACAAAGACGGACCTTATAACAACAAATGTTTTCCTTTGTTCTGGGCCTTGTAAAGAGTCATTTCTCTACAAAGAAAGGATCCCCTTTGTGCGTTCCCTGGCCCGACGGGCCGCGGGGATTATGAAGAGAAAGCTCTCTGGAGCTGTTTTCCTGGTTAGATACTTTGTTCTGGAAAGCAGGCTGGGTTGCCATGGCTACGGCTCCCCAGAGGCCTCGCCCTGCCCCTTTCCACCCGGCCTGCCGGTGCTGTCTGCTAGTACCAGGGCAGTCCTGACTTCAAATGTTCCTCCCGCACAGCATGGAAATGGCAGGGAAATTCCAAACTATAATTCCCAGATGGCCTCTGGAACCCAGAGGCAGAAGAAAAATAATCCCTTGTACGGCAGCCCTGAATTGTCCTTGAAAAAACCGCCGTTAGATTGAAAGCTTGTTGAAGGCAGGAACCACGTCCTCATCGCTGAACCAATCCTTGCCTCTCACGTAACCATCTTACCCCCCAGCCGAAGGGAGGCTGACACACAGTAGGGTCTGGAAAAAAGTTTGTAACTATTTGCCAGTGAGGTGGCAGTTTAGCAGGGGGTTAAAAGCAAAGATTCAACCAGAATCTTGGTCTGCCACTTAGTTTGATGAAATACCTAATCTCTCCAAGCTCCATTTTCCTCATCTCTAGAATGGGAGCGATAACGTCTAACTCCGAGGTATATGGTGAGTACTGAATAAGATAATTTAATGTATGAAACACTTGGTACTGTGTCTGGCTTATAGTAAGCTCTCAGTATTATGATTCTGATTATTACTGTTATCGTCATCGCTTCTATAGCCTCCTGCATGTTCTTGTGGGGAGAAACACGGTCCCCTACTAAAAAACAAACTGAAAAACCCTCAACAACAAAAAAACCTCCAGCAGAGTCTATAGCAGCCCCAGTCTAACAGTTAATGAAATGAATGTAAAAGTGCTGCGTAAGTTATTTATTTGTGTAATAGCGTCAACTAGGACATGCTAGTGACAAGCTTCGTTTATGAAAGATTGTTGCACATAAATAATGCACAGCGGATGTGTTCCAATTGTCTACCCATACGTCTATGGTATAAAGATTAAAATAGCACGGAGACATCTTTTAGTTTGACCTTCTCCCTCTCCCCTCCCCCAATCTGTCAGGGCATTTTGAAACCCCACAGAGCCGGTTTTGATTGAGTGTGCATGTTCGTGTGTGTTCGTGTGTGTGTGAGAGAGATCCGTACGCTCACAGGGGTCCTCACAGCCCTCCCCGCACCAGGGCTGCCTTCCAATTCAAACAAGCCTTGGGGTCTGGAGACACTTATCTTGTGCCTCTGGAAGATTCTAAACATCCTTGGGATACTCAGGGGAAAGGTAGTTCAGCACCCCACACCCCGAAATCTGCCCTGCCCTGCCCCCCCAGCTAGGTCGGGACTTGGGCTAGAATTCCTAGCCAGCCTTTGGAGTTTGGCAAGGCGTGGGGCGGGTGGTCAGGGGATGTAACTGGTCCGGGAAGGCTCCGAGCCCAACCTGGCCGCAGGATGTGCACACCCTCGACAAATGTGGACCACAGCTCAGACGACTGGGCTCTCAGAGGAGCCACCTGAGGGTGGGGCTAATGAGATGTCCCAGGTTCCGGCACCTGGGGGAGGGGAAGCGCGGTCAGGGGCGTCATTCCACGCTTACCTAATACTGCTATGTCCCTCAGTTGAGAAGGTATGTACAGCTTGTATGTATTTTAGAGCACGAATGAAAAGAGCATGTGGACGGCACTGTCGTTAACGCACAGGGCCGCAGGAGCCTGGTAATTATATGTACAAGGGCCAAGTGTACGCAGGGTGCTCCCAGGACACCTTTGTGCCGTGTGTACAGAGGTTGTGCAATAATGCAGCAGAGGTGCGAAAAGGCGGTGTGAACTGCAGGGTGTGAAGTGTCCTTCCCTCTCCTTCAGACCCTCACACACATTCTACCCCCTCCCCCCCCCAGCACCCTCATTAAACCTCCGGACACATAATCCTCCCCTCCCCCACACCGCAGCCAGCTTTCTCTGAAAACTGATACCCTGAGGCCCTTTTCCCTTACCAGCCACAATTAGGGGCAGTAAGAGGGAAAATGCGGACTGGATCCAGGCACAGAGGCACTGCTCTGTCGTTTTTCCTTCTGCAATAGGCCGCTGTTCCGGCTCCAGGCCTTATATTTTATCTGACTTTGCCACTCCAGGAAGCAGCTTTAGGCTCCTTCGGGCCCAGGCCAACTCCACTTCTTTCTGCAAAGTCCATTTTGTATTTTCCATTTCACCCTCGTCAAGTCTCAGCCGAGGCTGTTGTTCTCAATCCAGCTCAGAAACTGGCTCAAACCGCCCTGAACTGGATTTGGTGGCTGTTGAGACAGTTTCTGCCTCTTTGTGAGGGCGGATCCGGCCTCATTTGCTCTTCAGTTTCCCTCCCTCCTGTTTTCCCAGTCACCACCAGCAATTCCCCTCCCCCCTGCCTCTCCAGTTTGGCATTTTTTTACCCTTCCCTGGGCCAAGGCCCCATGAAGTAGATTAAATTCTTTAATAAAATAGTGGATTTAGGTTGTAAACCTTCAGCTTGTGTTACATTAACTGTTTAGTTCTGTTTTTCTCAAATTTGTTATCTAACCAGTTGACATGATGCCCTTAAAATCTTGGCTCTCGTTCTAACCTAGAAACATCTTAAATTTTCACTCTGGTTGGAAGTAAATTTAAATTTCACATCAAAGGCTGGAAGGTGTTGGTGCATTACATTGTTAATTTCTGTTTTGTAACTATATTTAAATCAAAATAATGTATTCATTTCTTTGTTGAGAAAGGGCAAAACATAATATGTATAGAATTTTTACACAGTTACTCATACTGGCTGTTGCAACTGCGCGATTCCCAGAGAAAGAACTGAAAACTTGAGATGGTTTTGGTTTTCGAACATGTAATTTTAACCCTGGATCAGGTTCTGTGGATTGTTCAGTGAAGAAGGCTGTTCGGAGAATGCGCGGGAACCATTCCCAACGCGATGCCGGTGGAGGCAAAACCGGGAATGCGAGGGAATGAGGAGAGGACAGGGCTGGGCTTTTGTAAGTTCTCTCTGTATGAAACTTAAGCATTTCTTATGTGTTGGAACTAGACAGGGAATAATTGTACAATACTGTGAAGGTATTAAATGTACGCTCTAAAATGGCTAATTTTATGTTACGTGACTTTTTACCTCAGTTTTGAAAATTGAAGCGTTTCTGGACAAGAATTTTTCATTTTCTTGTGGTTTTTGAAAAATCAGAGACAGATAATAAGCAACCATTTTCGGGGTGTGGCTCTATTTGGTGCTTGACGACTCACTGGTCTCCCTCTGCTGGCCAAAGTGAGCAACGTGTCACGACGTCGCAAGGCCTTTTGAGCCTGTCTCAATTATATGTCGAAGCACAAATCCCGGGCTGCTTTACTGAGAATCGTCCTCAGTGCCTTGTTTCGTGTGCATTTTATTTGTTTTACTTACTTACGTGCTTGGTACAGGGCTCTTTTACTGCACGAGGATCACAGATGTTTTGCTTCTGCAGTGTTACAAAGGATTAATTATAACTCAGCAGTTTAAAATTCACCCCTACATCTCACAGCAGAACCAGAAACGTTGTCATTTCTCCTAGGCTAAAAACCAGATTTATATTGCTCATTTAAGTGTTTAGTTTCAGTAGAGCATAAAGCCCTGGAAAAAAGCCAATTATAACAGTAGATCTGGAAAAGCTATTTTTATCTGCACGAGAGGGCATCTGGCTTTGTGTAGTGACTCAGTACCCTGAGAAAAACTGGGTTTGGGCTAAGGTAGCCTTCAAAACGTATGTAAAAAAGGTGAATCCATCAATTGAATTTGTTTGTATGAGATTTACACATCTTAAGTAATTATTGTGGGAAGAAAAACAGTAGTGTATGCTGTACTGGAGGTCAAGTAATCTAGATCGGCCTTCTTGTTCCATCATCTCTTCCTTAAGGATCTTCCCACCTCTTGTTTCACATGCTTAAAATGCTTCTCCTTCCTCCAGTTCCTCCAATTCATGGTCAAGCCTCACCTGTCAAGGCTTTCCTTATATGTCACCTCTTCAGAGAAGCCTTCCTGCTTGGTCAAAAGTAGATTCCTTATACCCTGTTATCTCTTATATGGCATCCCCTTTTTTTTTGTTACAGCACCACTGTGACTTACAATTACAGTGTATATACTTGTTTTTTGTGTGTATTCTCTTCCTGCTTCACTAGCTTTCTAAATCCCCTAAGGGCCATATCTGTCTGAACAGAACTATTTAACCAGCCTTTGGAAGAGTACCTGGCAAAAAAATTACAAGGAATAGGTATTTGTTGAACAGAATAAGTTAAATTCAAATACCATGTCTCTAGCTCCAGCCCAGTACTTTCTGGACTACTTTTCTTCTTTTATACCTTGTAGCTTTTTCAAGAGTTAGCCTGTGTCCTTTTTCTCTTGTAAACCCTCAGTAACTACTGATTTGGTTCAGGGCTCCTCTTACCATAAAGGGAGAGCCACTGAGTGTAATGCAATCGTCACAGGTCCTCACATTTTAAGCCCGCTAAAAAAGAGAAACAGACGAATCATTTATTTCTTACAGTCTGCGTTTTCTCATCTGTAGCACCTGATTTGACTCTGAAACACCCCTCCTACCACTCCGGCCATGTGCCATCCCCGCCCCCAACCCTTTGATTTCTGAATCTGGAGTCCTTAACTTGGTGCTCCACCCACACCCACACAACAAAACTTTCCCTGCCGGGGGTGGGGGGTGGGGGGTGGGGGGGGGTGGGGGGGTGGAAAGGGTCTACCAATTACTTCTTCAAAAAAGTTTCTCCCTCCAGTCCAGAGAAAGACTCCTCCATGCAGAGATTTAAATTCCCAGGAATTTCAAGTAGGCAATTTGCATTTCTGAGAACCTTTAGACTAGATGTCAGTCTTTTCTTTGGACTTCAGCCCAACACAAGAGTAATCCCTTTGGGGCATTTCTTTACCTAGGCTAATTAGCTATTATTACACTCTTTGGAAAGCTGCTCTAGGGGTTGAAGGACTTTTGTGACCTGTGGTTTTACTCTGTATTCATTGAATGGTTTTGATTGACTGATGGTTGTGTAACTGGTAGAATTTCCCTAGCTGCCTAAAAAATGCTGTGACTTTCACTCCTTTTAACTGGTATAGGGTAGCGGTTAAGAGACTAAACTACTGGAAGTCAGAAAAGCTCGAAGCTCTGAAGTCTTGGTTTTCTTACCCATTTTGGTTTTCATCTGCAAAAAGTGGATGTCCACTTTATAGAGTTGTAATAGTCATTATAATAGTATTTGTAGAGCAATTACTTTATGCCAGTTACTGTTCTATATACATAATACTACATAAATATATGATTAGAGACATAGATAGATTCATTTAATCCCAGCCACCTTTGGAGTAGGTATCATTGTCTCTATTTTACTGCTGAGGACACGGAGCACAGAGAGGTTAGGTACCTTCCCCAAGGAAACACAGCTGGAAGGTGGCAGAACACATACACAAACCCAGGCTGTTTGGGTACTGAGTCTATGTGTTTCAAACACAAGTCCAATTTACCAGGCACAAGGTGAATGTTGCTAAGTGTTAGTTTCTTATCTCCTCCCTTATTTCCATGAAGACAGTCACTACTTCCTCCAGGTGTCTTTGGGTTTTTTTTTTTTGCTGAGCCGCAGGGCGTGCAGTATCTTAGTTCCCTGACCGGGGATCGAACCCGTGGCCCCTGCGGTGGAAGCCCGGAGTCTTAACCACTGGACCGCCAGGGAAGTCCTCTTCAAGGTATCTTAATACAAAACCCTAGAAATTCGGAACCAACACAATCCCCTGCGTTTTCAGATGAGGAGATGGAAGGCTAAAGAGCTTGAACCATTTGTACTGTTGTGGCTGAACGGAACTAGAACTTAGCCCTCCTGACTAATCTATGAAGAAATAATGGTTCTCTGTATTAATGTGTTCTATTTCCTTCCTCTTACCATTTTTGAAAAGAAAGATCCTTTTATGAATTTCACTCCTACTCCCACTTCGTTTTCCGCAATTCAGTAACACAAGCTGCACTTGCAGAGACTTAACTGAATGGAATGCACTGCTCTGCTGCCAGAGCACACAAGGGAGTGAGCTAGCATTCGCCCCTGGCAAAACCAGGACGGAGGAAAATTAGCCAGCACTCACTCTTTCATTCTGCCTCACTCTTTTCCCTCTTGATCCCTTCCCTACTTGTTTCTGGCTCCAGCTCTCTATTCCCTTCCCTGGATTAAGAGTATCGAGCTACCGCTGGTGTCCACCCTAATAAAAATCCCACCCTGATCCGAGATAGGGGCAGTAAGCTGGGCTGTCAGTAGCTGCCTAGTCTCCCCCACAGCCCTGCTTGAGAACAGGAGAGAAAGCCCTGAATTCCTGTCTTCATTGTGCTTTTATCTCTCTCTCTCTATATATACATTTGCATGATTTAGTTAACCTGTGCTAGACATACTTTTCTCGAAATCTTTTTATGAAATACTATCTTTCCTACTGTTTTCTCACAGGGAATTTTGGCTTGGCCATGAACAAGTACTGTGACAAAGCTCAAGAGACCACAATGTTTGCTTTATTTTGTTTGGCTTAAAATAAGAATTCTAAGAAGTATCACGTAAACGTCTGTAGTTGCAAAAGTGCAACATGGCTTTATAGTCTTTGAACAGCCCTGTTCTAAAAGGCCACAATATGTAGTGTTATGCTGTAAACACAGAGAATATAATTTCCAAGGAAACGTATTCTTTTACTATCACGGAAGAGGAAATTGAGGGGGTTTTTTAGTTCTTCTTCTTCTTCTTTTCCTTAGCAGTTTTCTTTGAATTGGACCTTGGAGAAGTAAAGAGTATAATAAAGGGAGCTTCTGGCTGGACTGTTTGATGCACGATGAGTCACAGTGAGAAATAAGTTTGAAAATACAGGTTAGGTTCAGATAGTGGAAGTTCTTGATTTTAACAATACTTAAAAAAATTTTATGGAGTTTCTACAACGTGCCAGGTTTTTGTTTTCTGCATATGCTGTATAATGTAATCATCACACACAACCTGATAGAGACTGAGACTTAGGCAACTTGCCTGAGCTCACAGAGAAGGCACAATTCCTTTCTAGGAATTTATAGTCTTCTAAGCACTGTCATAGAGACACATTCACACTACAGTGTGCCACAACGCAGGGAAGGATGATCTCAGACGAGGAGCGGAGAAGGAGGAAGGTGAAAGGCAACCTTGAAGATTTAACAGAAGTGTTGCTGGAGCTGGGCGTTGAGGGAGGGGCAGGAGTTTGGGCCAGTGACGATGGGGGGAGGGGCATGTCGGTCAGCGGGGCTAGGACATTAAAGATACAGATACCTGAAGTAGCTACCTGAAGTAGAGCATTGCACCTGGGGAACAGAAGAAGCTAAGCGAGCGGAGTGTAGAGTGAAAAGGTGAAAACAGTGGGAAGGGAGGCTGGAGGAGCTTGCAGGCTAGATCACCAAGGGTCTTGGGTGCCATGCAATGGCGTTTGAACTCATTCCTCTAGGCCTGGGGTTTTCAGCAGAGCACTCCTTCTAAAAAACAGACATTTTGTAGAATTCCAATACCCTCATTTGCAGAAGCCACTAAATCATGTCACAGTGCCCTAGAGGTTTGATGAACATAGTGTTCTAACCCCACTTAGCAGGCACGGTGGAGCCAGTGGAGAATTCTAGGTTTGCCCAGGACTAAGGGGGAGTCCCTGGATGAGGCACTTTCAGTTTTAAAACCTGGATGATTCGTTTACTCTAGTTTTAAGCAGGAATGTAACATCTAGCATGAAATTGACTCTCTAGCAGTTTGGAGGATGGAATGGGGAAGCAGAGGCAAGAAATGCAAGGGACCTAACAGTTATCGGATAGCATTATGTTCCAGAGGGTGCTCCATGCCTTCCTGATAGTATAGCTAGGTGTCATTTATCTTATTTTACTGAAAAGCAGGAAGTTTTTTCCCCCCCGGCAGCACTGCATGGCTCGCGGGATCTTAGTTCCCCAACCAACCAGGGATTGAACCGGGCCCACAGCAGTGAAAGCGCCAAGTCCTAACCACTGGACTGCCAGGGAACTCCCTGAAACAAAGAAAGTTTAATTCGTCCAAGGCCATGCAGCAATAAGTGGCGTCACTGGGATTTGGATCCAGGGCTGTTTGAACCTATGCTCCAAGCCCCATTCATTATATACAAGGGGAGGTCCCTGGAGACAAGGAGACTACTACTTAAAACTATAAAAATGACAGAGTGAATGAAAATGTAGGGGAAGAAGTGGGGAACAGCAGAGACTAATGGTGAATGTCTATATGTAAGGATGGGAAGAGAAATACAAGCCGTATCCCATCTGACACAAGGAGAGAGAGAGAAGCCAGGAGAGTATAGTTTGATGAAAGAAAATGGAAAAGTGATTTCACAAAGGAAAGGTTGGTGCCAAGTGTCCAATATGGTAGAAGCTGAGGGCAACGAGGACTGTGGAGAGATGACTGGAATTAGTACTAGGAGGTTGTTAATGAACTGTTTCAGAGAGAAGTCACTTTGGACTAAGTAACTGTGGTGGCTTTGTAACGTTGTCAGATTGGCTAGGCTGAACTCCGTTTCTCCAACGTTCCTTCCCAGTATGTTTCCCTTTAAGGGTGGGCCACAAGAGATATTAACGTGGAAGACTTTGATGGCTGAGTGAGCCATGGCCGTTTTGGCTTCTATTTCAGAAGATGGGGGCAGGCCCTTTTGTAGCTCATGTGAATTGTCCCTTAGCGGCTGCCTCCCCTCACTGGTGTGGGGCAGCAGTCGGGCCTGCAGCTGCTCTACTTCCCCTGGATCCTCCTTCGGCTTCTGTGACCCCTGGGCCACTTGTGTGTCTACCTCTGTAAGGGAGACTACAGTCTAGAAAGGGAGACAGATGATTAAAAAGTAAACAGTCAGGTATGTATTACACATGGTATGAATACTCTGAAGGCAAAACAACAAAACCAAATCAAATCAAACCGACCCCCTCCCTGCCCCCCCAGTGACAAGATACTGAGGTCAACATAGAAGGGATATATTGGTTTAGATTGGGAGATCAGGGAAGCATTTTCTATGATGTGCATGTAAGCTGAAATCCGAAGGATAAGTAGGACTTAAGAAGATCATTTTAGGGAAAAGGAATAGCACGTATTAGCCCTGAGGTAGAAGAGGCCCAGGTGTTCAGGGAACTGCAGTTGCCTGAGCTCTTAGAGTCTGGTAAGGAGAGAGAGAGACCTGAATCAGGACTGGAGAAGAAAGCTTTGTGGTCAGCCAAGGATTCTGGAATTGATCCCAGGAGTAATGTGAAACAATTTTTAGTAGTTAAGATTCTCTGGTTGCAAGAAACAGAAATACAAATCAAAGCAGCTGAAGAGAAAAATGGATTTTTGTTGGTTCACATAACTGAACCACAGGAAGCGCAGGACTGGAGGTGGCCTTAGGGGCGAAAGAACACAAGGTATAAAGACCATTGAAACTCTTTCTTTTTTCCATCTTCACTTCCCTTTACATGTCGAACTTCATCTCTATACTTAGATTTTTAATGAGACTGGATCCATAAATCACATCTCCATTGTTTTCCTCTTCCTTAGTCTACAACATTGTTCTTACTAGATCCAAAAGCTCTGAGTTAGAAGCAGATTACTTTGACCGGGGAAATAGAGAAAGAGCTAACAGTGACCTCTCACGTTCTTGAGAAATCTCCTTATCATAAAGTGTTGCCCAAATTTTGAAATGAGCATAATTATGTCACTTTCCTCATGTCTGGATAGTAAAGTACATTTTTTTTTAAAGTTGTTTTCTTTTTTTAATATCTATTTATTTATTTATTCTTTTTGTTTGTTTATTTTATTTTATTTTGGCTGCATCGGGTCTTCGTTGCTGCACGCGGGCTTTCTCTTTAGCTGCCGAGAGCGGGGGCTACTCTTTGTTGTGGCGCGTGGGCTTCTCATTGCGGCGGCTTCTCTTGTTGCGGAGCACGAGCTCTAGGCATGCGGGCTTCAGTCGTTGTGGCATGTGGGCTCAGTAGTTGTGGCTCTTGGGCTCTAGAGCGCAGGCTCAGTAGTTGTGGTGCACTTGCTTAGTTGCTCTGCGGCATGTGGGATCCTCCCAGACCAGGACTCGAACCCGTGTCCCCTGCACTGGCAGGCGGATTCTTAACCGCTGCACCACCAGCGAAGTCCCGGATTACCATAATTTAAAGCTAACACTTTCAAAGGAGAAGAAAGGGAGACGATATATAATGGCCGCTGTTCTGTGTCATACATCACATCCTGAAGAACAGGAATAGCAGAGACTCTTGCCCTAAGAGTGGCATAAGTTCCTTGCTCGCCAGTCTGTTTGTCGTGGGCTCAGCTATCTGAAAAGCCTTCCCATCTTTATCATCCCATGTGGCCACAGCCGAGGTAGTCATTAGGGAAGATTCCTTTTTTTCTTCCAACAGTCAAATTCCTTTGGGGAAGGTCTGGGGGACTTGAGTATTAATTGCCTTAGGGGTTGAGTAATTATAGGGCTTTGTTTTCCAAGCCTGGGGTTTCTAAGGCAATACAACTCCCTTATAATATTGGTGCATTTTTTTTCTATTCACATTCCTTGGGATCGTGACCAAAACCAAAATTCTTTTTTTCCTACTCTCTTGGAAACAAACATTGCTGCTTGGCCACCCACTAGCTCATAGCTTCTTGACCTCTATCATGGCCTATCAGAGGTGGGGAGACAGAACTAATTATCTCCTTCTTTTCTGGCTACATTCTAGTGGCTTTTTGCAAATGGAACAATTGTTCTTTTGTCAGGCAGGGAATGAATAACAGGAAGTGACTGGGCGTGATCTGTGGGTATCAGTATCCTGGCTTCCTTAGCATCCACTTCAGCTTGGAGTATGGAATTTGGATATTCTAATCTTGGAAGCCCAAGACTGTTACTCTCAGTCATCTTGGATTATCAACCATAGGAAAAATCTGTATTTTCTATTTTTTCTGTTTTTAGACAAGCCAGCTTCAAATAAAGCTTGGCTCTTCCTTGTTGGACCTTACTAAAAAGTAAACATTCCAACATAATAAATTTTCTATCAGGTTCTCCAAACATATTTTCTGTCAGGTCTCTAAACATCCAGCCTTGTTTGTTTGATACATGGAGAATCCTAAGATAAAATAGGCAGTAATTTAATCAGTTACTTTCCTATCAAAAAGCAAGAATTGATAATCATTCCTACTTGGGGAATGGGAGAGTCCTCACTACCCTGCACCTCACCTCAATTAGCCAATTCCATATTTGGGGGTCTGTTATTTTTAATATTTTTATTTATATTTTATTTTATTTTATTTTTTTGCCCTGGTGCACAGCACGTGGGATCTTACTTCCCCAACCAGGGATCGAACCCGTGCCCCCTGCACTGGGAGCACAGAGCCTTAACCACTAGACTGCCAGGGAATTCCCTGTCCGTTATTTTTAAATTCTGTATTCCTGATACTATTTGAAGCAATTATGTTTCCATTATAAGAGTCAAAACTCCAGGACTTCCCTGGTGGTCCAGTGGTTAGGACTCAGCACTTTCACTGCCATGGCTCTGGGTTCAATCCCTGGTCAGGGACCTAAGATCTCACAAGCCTGGCGGCGTGGCCAAAAAAACATAAAAAAACAAAAAGAGTCAAAACTCCAACTCAAATTGTATTCCATAAAAAGGATAATATATTGACTCCTGTAAGTGAAAAGTTCAGGAATAGCATTTGTCTTAGTCTGCTAGGGCTACCGTAAAAAAATACCACAGAATGGGCAGCTTAAAAAACAAATTTATTTCTCACAGTTTTGGAGGCTGGAAGTCCATGATCAAGGTGTCAGCAGATTTGATTTCTCCTCAGGGAGAGAGGCTTACACATGGTCATCTTCCCACTGTGTCCTCTGGTGGCCTTTTCTGTGTGTGTGTGTGTGTGTGTGTGTGTGTGTGTGTGTGTGTGTGTGTCTTCCTCTTTGTAAAAGAGCACCAGTTATATTGGATTAAGGCCCACCCTCATGACCTCATTTAAACTTAATTACCTTTTTAAATGCCCTATCCTCAAATACAGTCACATCAGGGTTAAGGCTTCAACATATGAATTTCGGTCATACACAATTCGTCTATAACAGTACTATTTTCATAGCTAATAGTACATGGATTTGGATTGATGGCCAAATGAGGTCATGAGGATTCTCTGTCTAATTCTTATCTTTATTTTCTTCTTTGTTGGTTTTATGTTCAAGCAGGCCTTCATGTGCTGGCCCTTTGACAACTCTAGATTTAATAGATTTAACTCTTATGATTTAATAACTTCAGTGGGAAGATAGTATCATTTTCTCGATAATTCTAGTAAAAAATTCCGTGGTTGTCTGCTGGCCTGGAATGGGATACGTGCATATCCTTGGGACAAGCATGAGAGCCAGGGCAAAAGGCTATGCTGACTGTTCAATCCTGGGTCACATGCCCACCCCTGGACCCAGGATGGGGGTGAAGTGCCCCAACTTGAACTACAGGAACTCAAGAGTAGGGAAGAAGGTGTTTCTCCAAAGGACATTAAAATGTTGCTATCAAGAAACTGGGGAACAGATAATGGCAGGTAAAATCCAGCAAATATTCCATGACATCTAAATTTTCTTCTAATGCCAGTATGTTATGACTTAATCCTGAATCAGTGAGTATTTTGAACCAAGCGTTGTTTTAAAGGACAGTGCTGGCATTGTTTATAAAATTCAGAGTTCTTTCCATAATCCTTGAAAGAGTAAAAGAAACATGTAATTAATTTTGAACTACAGAAATGCACTGAGGAACCTCCCTCTACTAAAAATGCTAAATTGGACTCTCAGAGGAACCATGCACCAGCTGTCATCTTAAGAAATACGAAGTTGAACTTCACCATAAAGGATCCTCATTCTGAGAGGATTTCTAAGATGGTCCTCTGCTGGTGGCTGTGTGCTGTGAGGGCTTCTCATGTTGCTTCTAGATAGGTGATTTAAATCAGTGTCTCTCCTCCCATCCCACTCATTTACAATATTAGTTAGTCATTAAGCTCTACATTTCATTTCAGTCATCTTTCCTTTCACAGTATTCTAGTACTAAGCTTATGGCTTTATACCTGGCTTAATTGTGAAAGGCAAAACATTTTTATGCAAGAGTCCTTGTCCATATAAACAGTTTGAGTTACCCCACATCAGCATGTCTACCTTATTCTGGTAGCTCAATCTTGCAGAATCCCACAAAAAAATATTGCTCTCTCCGGGCACCTTTATAGACCTGAGCTGGCTATGGGCATAGCCATGGGCCTCCCTGTGTCAAGCCATAGGCATGAGTTTGGAACTCCTTTTGGTATCTGGGCAACCCATCTTAGGGGAGGAGGAGAGAGGGAGAGTACAGCAGATAGGGTTTGGAGAGTGTCCTGAAGGGAAGAAATGGGTGTGGGGACACTGTAGCCTTGGCTGGTCCCAGGCACTGGATGGGGACTTGGAAGATTTTGAGAAGGACCCTCCAAAGCACGGAGGGTGGGGAAGGGAAGCCCTGAGGCTTAGGACCCAGGAAAGGAGCTGTATTTGCTCAGGTCAAATGTCGGTAGTGATCTTTCTATTATCTACAGGGTAAAGTCCAACCTTCTTTGTTTAATATTTTAATTCTTCCACAATCTGGCATAGTTCTCTAACAGGTATGGAGGTAGCGCCTTGATTCAGTGGTATTGTGGAGCCAGTTCTCACTGGCTTCCAAGAGTCAATTGTGGGCATTTCTTTCCAATTTCATGTTGAGTGATATCACATTGGTAGCTTGAAATTTGCCATGGAGGCTTATTGGCAAATGCTACAAATTATGCTTTTTTGATTTTTGTTTTTGAGAGGCAGTTAGACATATATCCATACGCCACTGATTAGCTTATTATTAAAGGGATGTCTTATTACTAGAGTGAAGGTAGGTTTTTGCCTCGGCCCCCAGGAAGGGATGTTTTTCAATGTGTGCCCTAGACAGAATATTTTTTGGAGCTGAGGAATTTGAAGGAAGAAGAAAATTTACAGGAAAGGGACAGAATTCTAGGAAGGTAGGTTTATGTAGTCACACTTAATTTAACTAAGGCCTTTTGCATCAGGCAGACGTGGAAAAGTTGGAAATCTCTCTAATTATTTTTGTTAATCCAGCTGATTTTAATACCAATACCTGATAAGGATAATACAGAAAACAGAATTAGAGAATACAGATGAATATATAATATATTCTATGAATGCAGTATTATATGAATATATTCTAGAATGCAATATGACTATAGATGCAAAAATTGTATAAAATATTAATAAATGTAATTCAGGAATCTATCCTATTAATAATAAACAATGCCCAATTAAGGTTTATAGGAATGCAAGGATAGTTCAATAGCAGGAAAACTATCAATATAATTAATTATATTAATGTTTTAAGAAATCATATCATATCAAAAGACTTCAGAGTGATAATTGATAAATTTTAGTAGCCATTCCTGATAAAACTCTGGAGTAAAGGAAATAATTGATAGATTTGACTATATTAAAATGAAAACTTCTCTTCATCAAAAGCTATCACACACAAAGTGAAAATGTAATCTACAGACTGGGAGAAAATTTGCAATATGAAAAAGGATTCTTATTCAGAAGATTTAAAGAACCACAATTCAGTATGTAAACGACAAAGAACCTGAAAGAAAAACTGGAAAAGTATTTGAACAGAGAATTCACTGAATGAAAAGATACTGTCTTACTGTTAATAAATTAATTGCAAATTAAAACAATATGGGGACTTCCCTGGTGGTGCAGTGGTTAAGACTACGTGCTCCCAATGCAGGGGGCCCGGGTTCGATCCCTGGTCTGGGAACTAGATCCTACATGCATACCACAACTAAGAGTTTACATGCCACAACTAGGGAGCCCACATGTCACAACTAAAACCTGGTGCAACCAAATAAATATATAAATAAATATTAAGAAAAACCCAACAATATGAAGTGACAATATGTATCCATCAGACTGGCTAAATTTTTGAAGCATAATACTAAGTGTTGGCAATGATGTGTTGGAAGTGTGAAACAACTGGAATTCTTATAGACTGCTGATGGAAGTATAAATTGGTACAATCACTTTGGAGAGCAATTTTGCAACATCAGATAAGGCTGAAAAGACACATACAGGTATATCTCATTTTACTGTGCTTCACAGATATTACATTTTCTACAAATTGAAGCAAGTCTGTCAGCACCATTTGTCCAACAGCATTTCCTCACTTAATGTCTCTATACCACATTTTGGTAATTCCTGCAATATTTCAAACTTTTTCATTATTATCATCTTCGTTATGGTCATCTGCGATCAGTGATTTTTGATGTTGCTATTGTAAATTGTTTTGGCATTTTGTTAGCAGTAAAGTATTTTAAATTATGTACATTGTTTTTCTAGCCATAATGTTATTGCACACTTATTAAGACTACAGTATAGCATAAACATGACTTTTACATGCACTAGGAAACCAAAAAATTTCTGTGACTTGCTGTATTGCAATACTTATTTTATTGTGGTGGTCCGGAACTGAAGCTGAACATCTCTGAGGTATGCTTGCACTTTATTGGACACAAACCTTGTGCAGTTCCTCAGATCCCTTCTTTCTAAAGGCACTGTCCACCTCCCAGTTTTCACTAATACTGCTGCCTTTGCTTGTGACCTTGCCAAGCTCCCTGAGCTGGCTGGAGTTTGAGTTGAAAGCCCAGACTTTCATAACCCTCATATTACTTATGCCAAATCCTATTCACAATTAATGGTCTCTACACTTCCAGACTTGGATATAATGCTACACACAGGTTACAGGATTATAGGATTTGGCTTATAGGATTTGTCAGTTACAGGATTTGGCTTTAGGAGAGGCTGCCAAAAAGCCAGATGATGCGACCTTAAATGCAGGGGTAGGAAAGTAGTCAGCTCCTTGTGGGGTGAACCTTGACCTGTGAGAAGAGGGTGAGGGGAAGAGAGATGGGCAGATAAATCCCCTCTCCCTTTTTCATTCTATAGATTGTGCTGTGATGTACTTTCTCCTTCAAACGTTCTGGGAAAAGCTTCACATGCTGTGTGAACACATCTGCCAAGTGACCCACTATCTTATGGCTTGTTGTGATACAGGGTAATAAATTGTGTTGTATTGTTCTGAATCTTTTCTTGCTTCACTTCTTTTTTTCCTTTTCTCACTGCCCTGGGCTTGTACTTTCTAAATAAAGTGGCAGTACCTTAATCTTTACCTCAGGCTCTGTTTTCTTGAGTTCTTAGTCTTACAATTCTACTCCTAGTTCCACACTATAGAGAGATTCTTACACATGTGCATAAGGAGGTATCTGTGAGAATATAAATTACAACCTTGTTTAGAATAGTAAAAATTTGGGAATTCCCTGGTGGCCCAGTGGTTAGGACTCCATGCTTCCAACACAGGGGGCACAGGTTCGATCCCTGGTAGGGGAACTAAGATCCCGCCTGCCACGCGGCATGGCAAAAAAAAAAAAAAAAGAGAGGAAAAAAATTGTGAACAGTTAGCTGTTACTGTGGTGATTTGTACAAAGAGATAGAATACTGCGCTGAGAATAAAGGAACTGGAGCTGCATGTATAACATGGCTAGTTCTCAAAGTAATACAGGGAAGCAAAAAGAGTAGTAGCAAGGAAACTCATATTCTACACAACCATTTATATAAAGTTTACAGACATAAAAACAACAAATTTTTATATATGTGCATTTATAGTAGAAATATAAAAACGTTTTGGGGAACGAGAAGCACATACTTCAAGATAGCAGTTGCCTTTGGAGAGGGAGAAAGGGAACTGAGATTCGAGTGGGGTCTGTTGGGAGCGTCAGTGATACTGGAACCGTGCACCTCTGATCAGGACCTGAACTCACGTGCCGGGACTTGAACCCGCCATCTTTTAACTAGTATCACTCACCTGGTGTCTTGGACTTACCGAGGCTAAGTTTCTTTGTGTCTTAGCACAGAAGGAATTCAGCGAGAGGCAGAGTGAGAGGCGAGAAGTAGATTTATTAATATAGGACGCTCGTGAGGGATGCAAGCGGGCAGGTGAGGGGGGTCTGCCCTGAGGATTAAGCAGACTACGTTTGTATAATCAAAGGGAAGTGGGGGAGGGGAAAAGACCACCTTCTTCCTCATTCTTCAAGTAGACGTCAGGCTTACATCACTAGCTCCTCCTTCATAATGGGCAGGGGAGTGTTCGACCCTATGAGGTCGAGCGAAGACTGCCATAGCGCTTTACTCACATCAGCAGGAGGGTGGTAACACATACTAAAATATGTTGAATCATCTCAGGTTTCCATATAATGAGGGTCTCCTACTTTGGAGCGTCACCTTTCCCTTAAATTCCTGTCCTTGGTCCTAAGGATCACACTCTTGCTGAACTCGACCCGCAGAATACAGGCCTCATTTTTTTTTCTTTCACTTAGTGACCTGGGGCGTGTCTCGTGCTTTTATTTATGGCTTTATAGTTAAGCAAGCCTGCTTCGTTCCACGACATTCCGATAGCTTTCTTGAGCGATCATTAACGTACAGTGGTCTCCCAAAGTTCCCTAGGTTTCCCTCTCTGTCTATAATTCCCTACTGGGACTTGTACAACTAGCTGTGTAACTATCCTACTCTATCCCTATCAATATCTGTAATGCTTTAGTTCTTAATCTGAGTGGTGGAGCACAGGTGTAGTGGTCTGAACAAAAATTGTGCTTAATATCTTTAGTTTTCCTCTCTAGATCCAAGGTCCCTTTCTCTAGCCTGCTCTGTGCCCTAAGAGGCATAAACTGATCTATATGGACTGCATCAATGACCTTCCCAACTCTCTGGCTTCCACCTGGTTCCAGCTAGTAAGGAGGATCCAAAGGAGATGAGAGGGTGGGTGAAGAGTGAAGCTCAGGTGTCATCCTTATATTTCTATGTTGCTTAGTGTTTTCTTATTTACTTAAATATTCTACAAAAGCGTGGGTTACTGTGGATGTGGGGTGGGGTGGAGGTGCCAATACAGGTGAAAGTGAAGGAAAAAAGGATAGGGAGCCAGATTCAGAAGGAAAAATAGATCTGCCC
This sequence comes from Pseudorca crassidens, assembly GCF_039906515.1. Lineage (NCBI taxonomy): Eukaryota > Metazoa > Chordata > Mammalia > Artiodactyla > Delphinidae > Pseudorca > Pseudorca crassidens. The sequence continues at coordinate 11,081,516 of NC_090306.1, read as the reverse complement.
GTTAAAAAAAGATCTAGAGGTTGGATCTGGGCATATAGTTAAAGCTCCGTAGGGAACTGTTTCTCATCTAGATGGAACAGCCAGTGCAAACTCTTTGAGGCAGAAAGAGGCCAGTGTGGCTGGAGCTGAGTGACTGAGGGACAGGGTGGTAGGAAACAGAGGTGGGGGGCGCTGGGTGAAGTGGGACACTCTAGGAAATTGAAAGGATTTTGGTTCTCGCCCTCATCTCTGAACTGACAAAATCATTTTGCTAATCTCATCTGCAGATTCTCTTATCATTTAGGAGATAATTTGTCAAATCCTCTGTTTCCCGCTTTCCACCGAGCTTCTAGTCAGTCTCTGCTAAGCTTGAGGCTAAGGGGTGGAGTATCTCTAAACCTCACGAGTGGTGCAAAGGACTAAGTGCATAGTTTCCGAATCAACACTGGAAGAACAAGTCAGATCTGGGTTGCCAGTCTAGTGGGATAAATAAAAGGGAGCCAAGGGAAGGGCTTTGGGGCACCAGGCCTGGCAAGAGGGAGGAAGGGGCAGCAGTGCTGGCCAGTGAGAGGGAGGGATTCAGGAAATGAGGTGCAGATGTGGCAGTTTAATTTATCTGAGTCAGAAATCTTGAAATCATTTAGAACAGCTACTTATCCTCTTACAATCTTTTGTTTGTTTGTTTTTGGCTCCCCCCCCAGCTGCGCAGTATGTGGGATCTTATTTCCCCTACCAGGGATTGAACCTGCGTCGCCAGTATTGAAAGCATGGAGTCTTAACTGCTGGACCACCAGGGAAGTCCCCCCCCCCCCCCCGCCACCCCACCCCACCTTACAATCTTGTCATCGACCTTGGGTTTCAGTTTCCTTTTACCAGTCTTAGTTCTATTTTTTTCATTCTGAAAATATTCCTATTGATAAAAAAAAGAAGTGAAATTGTTAAAAAAAATCTCAGTTTCTTTGTCATTTCTCAACCCAGCCATCCACAGCAGTTTTCCTGCTATGTAAATTTGATCATGTTGGGCTTTCTCTCACATTTAGGATAAAATTTAAACTTTTTTTTTTTTTTGCCAGTGAAACTTCCCTAATTTTGTGCCCTCTTTATCATTTTGGCTTTATCTCTTGCCTCTTTTCTACCCCTCCCTGCAAGCTGGCCATTCCAAGAATGCAGTTTGTGGTTAGAGTGGAGTTTCTCAACAGCGGCACTATTTGGAGCCAGAGAATTTGTTTGCTGTGGGAGGCTATCCTGAGCATTGTAGGATGTTTAGCTGCACACCTGTCCTCTGTCTACTAGACACCAGTAACACCTACTCAGTTGTGACAACTAAAAATATTTCCAGACATTGCCAAATATCTTCTGGGGGCCAGAATTCCCTTTGGTTAAACACTGCCGTGTCTGCCCTCGCTTCCTACTTATTTCTTCTACATGGGGTGACCTCCCTGTAGTCATCCTTGCAAACACCTGCTCATCTTTCAGTGTCTAAATCCTCTTTCCTTGGTAGTCCTGAATGACTCCCAAGATGAGGTTAGGTGAGCTGGGCCTCCCAGTTACAGAGCACCTTGCTGTATTAGAGCAAGATCCAATTGTATTCTGATTTGTTGGGTTTGCCTGCCTCCGTATCAGACTCAGGGTTTAGAGGACCAGACTGTTTTCAAAATTTGTGTTCTCTGTATCTAGCTAAGTACCTAGCCTAAAATACTGACAATATCTAGCTGAATCTTTAAAACTTTACAAGTTTGAATGTTGGGTATGATTAAAGCAGTTTAGAAATGACACATAAAAGCAGATTAATCTTTTTCTCATAGCTGATGTGAAGTCTCTTGAGATCCAGGTTGTAATTTGTCACTGCATCTGAAATATGACACTTTGTATATATTTTATGAATAATTGCCTCTAGTTATTACATTTGCTTTGAGCACAATTTATAGATTATGTCTTGCATATCTATAACCCAAGCTTTAAAATTTTAACAATTTATGCAAATCTTATAAAGACATTATATGGTACTGTATATTTATAGATACATGTCTGTTGGATTTGAGGATCTTTTTATCAGTTAAGTACTGGGATATATGTACTCTTGAATAACCACCTTCCTAGAGCCGTACTATTATTTGACAATAGTTTAGTTTTTCTGCATTTTGTTATTTAGGACCAACCACTCTTTTTAAATGGTTATTTCCATTTAGGAAGTTTGTTATCTATCACTGACAATTGTGAAAAATATTTTAAACATTTCTAAACAGTGCTATCCTTTACCAATGCTGCCATCTCCTGGATGCTATTAAGCACTGTAACAATCAAGAAGTTTATAGTTCATACACAGTGGTTTCCAAAAGTAATGTGATATGTGGCTCTAAAAAAATGTTCATTTTCTCTTTTTCTTCCTTTTGTTTAGTTTGAAAAGGAGATATGTATATCTCCCAGGATATATATATCCTTCCTAACCACCTGCTGCTGGAGTCTGAATGGTATAGTACTGGGGTGAAAATGGATATGCTAAATATCTTAATTTTGCCCTCTAGATCTATTAGCCATGCTTCTCTACTCTGCTCTGTGTCCTAGGTGGTAGAGACTGATCTATATGAACTGTACCAATAAACTTCCTGGACTTTTAACTTCTAATTGAATCTAGGCAATAGGAAGCATTCAAAGGAAGTCAGAGCGGGAGAAGAGAGCAAAGCTGGGGTGTTCGTTCCCCCCCCCGCCCTCCTCCTATGAGGCCACAGGGCTCTACTCCTTAACTGAAGGTCATATTTCCTGGCAAGGGCCCTTACTGAAATAGCTCACTCTATCATAGGGAAGTAGTAATCACTCCGTCCCTGTATCCTTCAAGGCCAAGGAGGGTAACAGTACCTAAGTGCTATGAAACCTAGAGCCCTTCACTCTCCCCTGTGGCCGCCCTACATTCTGTCCATACCTTTGTAAATGATCCTTTCATTAAGTATTTATTAAATCCCTCCAGCTTGAGTGTGTCCCCTGCTGACCAAAACAACAGGAATAATGATAGCAGTTACCCATAGGTGTGTTATAAGGGTTAAATAAATAAATTAAGACCTGACTAGTGCTTAACAGTGTCTGAGAAAAGAGATAAAGATGAAAGCAGTTAGAAAGAAAATGATAGTGAAGGAGACCAAAGATGATCTGATACTAGAATAATTGCTATTCCTTTAGTGGTGAGAGCCCCCTGCCCCCAAAATGAAATATTTATATTGAAATATCTTTATAAGAAAGATTCAGAGATGTAAAAGAAGACTTTCCTGAAAGGAGTAGCTGAATCAGCAGATCAAAACTTTACACAAAGAGGAAAAATTGATCTAGAATGACCAACAGTACTGAAAAAAAAAAAAAAAAAAAAGAATGACCAACAGTAAGACTTGAGAAAAAGAAATAATCTTTAAGCAACTAGGTCCCCCTCAAAGTCCCCTAAAAGGAGAGAAAGGAGGATTTATACTAGTATTTAATTCCAGAAGACATCAAGGTCTACAGAGTTCTAAGGGTAAGAAATGTGACCCAGGATGATAACCAGATATGGCAGCTTTCCTTAGTGTCAGGGAATTTCTTGATTTAAAAAATGCCCAGAATATCATATTTCACAATAGTCATTCCCAAAGGAGTCTTACTTTTATTCGTGGTCACCAATGAATGTTTTACCATAATGGTAAACGCTTACCTATTAAACAAATTATAAACATGACTTTAGAAAACACCTGGTAAAATGAGAAAATGGTTGTAATTTGTAAACTAAACCACGTATTTGAAGGATGACCCCTTCAACTTTTAGGGACTTGTACCATTTGTTAGGGATTTCATCCTCGGTTTTGATAAAAAGACTGTGAAGTTTACATTGTGTACTTTATTTCTATTTGTTTATGCCCATACATCTCCATTATATAGTATGTTAGTATGGACCCAAGTAAATAGGAGTACACATACAAAATTAGGGCTAAAAGTTATGAGCTGAGTTGTGCCCCCACCATTCATATGTTAAAGTCCTAACCCTACGTATCTCAGAATATGAGATGTATGTATTTGGAGATAAGGTCTTTAAAGGGGTCATTAAGTTAAAATGAAAGTATTAAGGTGTACCCTAATCCAATATGACGTGTGTCTTTACAAGAAGAGGAAATTTGGACACAGACCTGTAAAGAGGGAAGATGATGTGAAGATGGAGGCAATGAAGCAGGAGTAGATGACCTGGAAATCTGCCACCACCTGTTCAAGCAACTAGCTATTCTTTCAATACATTTTGGAGACTAATATTTTAAATACTATGAGGACCATTGTGTCTGCTGAACACAATATTTGTGATAAGCAGCTCAGTCCTCTTGGTCATTTGAGGGCTGATGATCAGGCATTCAATCTTCACCAAGGCTCAGTAGAACTCCAGGACACACTTCTGCAAAGAGATGTTGTCTGCAGAAGGAAACACGGCTTTACTCGCACACTTTAGATGGCTACCCCGTGATTCTCCTATTGCCACTTTCTAGTGGCATTCAGTCTGCTGCAAAAGCTGAATATGGGCCTGCAAGGCCATAAGGCCTAAGTGACAGGACAGCGTCTTCATTGCATCCGGGACCTGTTGCAGAGCCTTTTGTTGCTTATGGGCCCATTCAAACGGGCAGCACACTCAAATATTTATTGCCCTTCAGATCAAGAGAGACCCTCAGCGTGTCTCCTTTTTCTTGGTGGGAAGTGCAATGTTTGCAACTTATCCTTTATTTTGACTCAGACCACTCAATCCCTAGAAACTCACTAAAGTGGCAGGGCCCAGAATCTAGGGCAGCTTATCTCCCATCCTGTGCCACACATGTATATCACTCTGGCAAGTAGGATATTCATTATTCCTTGCTCATCATTTCCACTTAGCATGATGTCATCCATGTTGTGGGCTGACATGACCTTCTGTGGTATTTCCAGACAATCGAGGTCTCTGTGAACTAGATCAGAGGTTGACATTTTTTGTAAAGAGCCAGATAGTGGATATTTTAGGCTTTGTGAGCATATGATCTCTGTTGCAACTGTTCAGCTCTGTGGTTGTAGTGTGAAAACAGCCATCAGTAACACACAGATAGCACATGAATGTGGCTATGTTTCAATAACACTTTGTTGATAAACACTGAAACTTGAATTTCATATGATTTTCTTTTTTATAAAAAACTATTTATAAAAAAATATATATATATTTATTTATTTATTTATGGGCCATGCTGGGCCTTAGTTGTGGCATGTGGGATCTTCGTTGCCACGTGTGGAATCTTTGTTGTGGTGTGTGGGATCTTTAGTTGTGGCATGCAGGATCTTTAGTTGCAGCATGTGAGCTCTTAGTTGTGGCATGCGGGATCTAGTTCCCTGACCAGGGATCAAACCCGGGCCCCCTGCATTGGGAGCACGGAGTCTAAACCACTGGGTCACCAGGGAAGTCCCTCATATGATTTTCATGTGTCATGAAATAGTATTCATTTTTGGATCTTTGTCAACCATTTAAAAATATAAAAACCATTCTCAGCTTGTGAGCCATATGAAATAATGGCATTTGGCCTGTGGCTTGTAGTTTGCTGACGGCTGGATTAGATTATGGCAGAGAGCAAGAAAATTAACATAGACAACTGAGGCAAAACCTTGAAAGTATATTGCTGACCCTACCAGGTGAAAGCAAACTGCTCTGGTTTTTATACTTTATTATACAGAAATAAGCACGTGACATGTCAATAGCTGCAGACTGGACGGAAGGGGCTATATTGATTCACTCCACTAAGGAAGGCAAATCTGAAATAGTAGAGTCAGTTGACCACCTAATTAATTTTATGATAATCCATAGTCATTCTTCAAGATACTTCTGTCCTCTGAACATGTCACATAGGCAAGTTAAGTGGTAGTGTAAAAAGACTCACTACTCTAGAAACTTTCAAGTTGTTTTTTGCTTTTGTTTTTTAATTGATGTACAGCTGATTTATAATGTGTTAGTTTCAGGTGTATAGCACAGTTACTCAGATATATATATATATATATATATATTCTTTTTCATATTCTTTTTCCTTATAAATTATTACAAATTATTGAGTATAGTTCCCTGTGTTGTACAGCAGGGCCTTGTTGACTATTTTATATCCAGTATTGTGTATATATTAATCTCAAACTCCTAATTTATCCTTCCCCCCACCCCCCTTTGATAACCATAAGTTTGTTTTCTATGTCTGTGGGCCTGTTTCTGTTTTGTAAATAAGTTCATTTGTATCCCTTTTTTTTTTTAGATTCCATATATAAGTGAAATCATATGATATTTATCTTTGCCTGGCTTACTTCACTTAGTATGATAATCTCTAGGTCCATCCATATTGCTGCAAAAGACATGATTTCACTCTTGTTTTTGGTTGAATAATATTCCATTGTATGTATGTAGCACTTCTTTTTTTTAAAATAAATTTATTTATTTATTTATTTATTTTTGGCTGCCTTGGGTCTTCATTGCTGTGTGTGGGCTTTCTCTAGTTGCAACGAGCGGGGCCTACTCTTTGTTGCAGTGTGCAGGCTTCTCATTGCGGTGGCTTCTCCTGTTGCAGAGCACAGGCTCTAGGCACGCGGGCTTCAGTAGTTGTGGCTCATGGGCTCTGGAACGCAGGCTCAGTAGTTGTGGTGCATGGGCTTAGTTGCTTTGCGGCATGGGGGGTCTTCCTGGACCAGGGATCGAACCTGTGTTCCCTTCATTGGCAGGTGGATTCTTAACCACTGCACCACCAGGGAAGTCCCTATAGCATTTCTTCTTTATCCATTCATTTGTCGATGAACATTTAGATTGCTTCCATGTCTTGGCTACTGTAAATAGTGCCGCTGTGTACATTGGGGTGCATGTATCTTTTCGAATTATAGTTTTCTCCAGATATGTGCCCAGGAGTGGGATTGCAGGATCATGTGGTAACTCTATTTTTAATTTTTTAAGAAACCTCCATACTGTTCTCCAACATGGCTGCACCAATTTACATTTCCACCAACAGTGCAGGAGGGTTCCTTTTTCTCCACACCCTCCCCAGCATTTACTATTTGTAGACTTCTTTTTTTTTTTGGCTGTGCTGCATTGCTTGCAGGATCTCAGTTCCCCAACCAGGGACTGAACCCAGACCATGGCAGAGAAGGCCCAGAATCCTAACCACTAGGCTACCAGGGGACTCCCTATTTGTATAGTTTTTGATGATGGCCAATCTGACCAGAGTGAGGTAATGGCCGCTCTGTGAGCCATGGCCACTGAGCCATGGCCGCTGAGCCTGCGCGTCTGGAGTTTTGCTTTGCATTTCTCTAATAATTAGTGATGTTGAGCACTTTTTCAGATGCCTGGTGTCTATCTGTATGTCTTCTTTGGAGAAATGTCTATTTAGATACTGTGCTCGTTTTTTATTGGGTTGTTGTTTTTTTGATATTGAGCTGCATGAGCTGTTTATATATTTTGGAAATTAATTCCTTGTTGGTAGCATTGTTTGCAAATATTTTCTCCCATTCTGTAGGTTGTCTTTTTGTTTTGTCTATGGTTTTCTTTGCTGTGCAAAAGCATTTAAGTTTAATTAGGTCCCATCTGTTTATTTTGTTTTTGTTTCCATTACTGTAGGAGATGGATCATAAAAGATATTGCTGCTATTTATGTCAGAGTGTTCTGCCTGTGTTTTCCTCTAGGAGTTTTATAGTATCCAGTCTTACATTTAGGTCTTTAATCTATTTTGAGTTTATTTTTGTATATGTTGTTAGGGAATGATCTAATGTCATTCTTTTACATGTAGCTGTCTCCAGTTTTCCCAGCACCACTTACTGAAGAGACTGTCTTTTCTCCATTGTATATTCTTGCCTCCTTTGTTGTAAATTAATTCACCATAGGTGCGTGGGTTTATTTCTGGGCTTTCTATCCTGTTCCATTGATCTTTATGTCTGTTTTTGTGCCAGTACCATACTGTTTTGATTACTATAGCCTTGTACTATAGTCTGAATTCAGGGAGCCTGATTCCTCCAGCTCCATTTTTCTTTCTCAAGATTGCTTTGGCTATTTGGGATCTTTTGTGTTTCCATACAAGTTGTAAATTTTTCTTTTCTAATTCTGTGAAAAATGCCATTGGTAATTTGATAGGGATTGCATTGAATCTGTAGATTGCCTTGCGTGGTATAGTCATTTTCACAATATTTATTTTTCCAATCCAAGAACACGGTATATCTTTCCATCTGTTTGTGTTGTCTTCAGTTTTTTTTCATCAGTGTCTTATAGTTTTCAGAGTACAGGTTTTAGCCTCCTTAGGTAGGTTTATTCCTAGGTATTTTATTCTTTTTGATGTGATGGTAAATGGGATTGTTTCCATAATTTCTCTTTCTGATCTTTCATTGTTAGTGTATAGATATGCAACAGATTTCTGTGCATTAATTTTGTCTCCTGCAACTTTATTGAATTCGTTGATGAGCTCTAGTAGTTTTCTGGTAGTGTCTTTAGGATTTTCTATGTATAGTATCATGTCATATGCAAACAGTGACAGTTATACTTCTTCTTTTCCAATTTGGGTTCCTTTTATTTCTTTTTCTTCTCTGATTTCTGTGGCTAGGACTTGCAAAACTATGTTGACTAAAAGTGGTGAGAGTGGACATCCTTGTCTTGCTCCTGATCTCAGAGGAAATGCTTTCAGCTTTACACTGTTGAGTATGATGTTAGCTGTGGGTTTGTCGTATATGGCCTTTATTACGTTGAGGTATGTTCCCACTATGCCCACTTTCTGGAGAGTTTTTATTGTAAATGGATATTGAATTTTTATCAAAGCTTTTTCTGCATCTCTTGAGATGACCATATGGTTTTTATTCTTCAATTTGTTACTGTGGTGGATCACACTGATTAATTTCAGATATTGAAAAATCCTTGCATCCCTGGGGTAAGTCCCATTTGATCATGGTATATGATCCTTTTAATTATTGTTGAATTTGGTTTGCTAGTACTTTGTTGAGCATTTTTGTGTCTGTGTTCATCAGTGATATTGGCCTGTAGTATTCTTTTGTGTGTGTGTGTTATCTTTGTCTGGTTTTGGTATCAGGGTAATGGTGGCCTCATAGAATGAGTTAGGAAGTATTCCTTCCTTTGCAATTTTTTGGAATAGTTTCAAAAGGATAGGTGTTAACACTTCTCTAAGTGTGTGGTGGAATTCGCCTGTGAAGCCATCTGGTCCTGGACTTTTGTTTGTTGGGAGTTTTTAAATCACAAATTCATTTTCAGTGCTTGTAATTGGTCAGTTCATATTTTCTATTTCTTCCTGGTTCCGTCTTGGAAGATTGTATCTTTCTAAGAATTTGTTCATTTCTTCTAGGTTGTCCATTTTTTTGGAATGTAGTTGCTTGAAGTAGTTGCTTATGGTCCTTTGTATTTCCGTGGTGCTGGTTGTAACTGCTCATTTTTCATTTCTAATTTTATTGACTTGAGTTCTCTCTCTTTTTTTCCTTTTTTTTTTTTTTTGCGGTACACGGACCTTTCACTGTTGTGGCCTCTCCCGTTGCGGAGCACAGGCTCCTGACATGCAGGCTCAGCGGCCATGGCTCACGGGCCCAGCCACTCCGTGGCATGTGGGATCCTCCCGGACTGGGGCATGAACCCGTGTCCCCTGCATCGGCAGGTGGACTCTCAACCACTGTGCCACCAGGGAAGCCCCACGTGTTTCTATTTTTTGCAGTTTTTTTCCCTTGTAGTTAATTTTTAATCTCATAGCATTATGGTCGGAAAAGATGCTTTATATGATTTCAATTGTTTTAGATTTACCAAGGCTTGCTTTCTGGACCAGCATGTGATCTACCCTGGAGAATGTTCCACGTGCACTTCAAAAGAATGTGTGTTCTGCTGCTTTAGGATGGAATGCTCTATAAATATCAATTAAGTCTATCTGATCTAATATGTCATTTAAGGTCTGTGTTTCCTTATTGATTTTCTGTCTGGATGATCTGTCCATTGATGAAAGTGGGGTGTTAAAGTCCCCCACTATTACTGTGTTCCTGTCAATTTCTCCTTTTATGTCTGTTAACATTTGCCTTATATATTGAGGTGCTCCTATGTTGGGCGCATGTGTATTTATAATTATTATATCTTCTTCTTAGATTGGTCCCTTGATCATTATATAGTGTCCTTCTTTGTCTACTGTAACAGTCTTTATTTTGAAGTCTGTTTTGTCTGATACAAGTATTGCTACTCCAGCTTTTTTTTGATATCCATTTGCATGGAATGCCTTTTCCCATCTCCTTACTTTCAGTCTGTATGTGTCTCTAGATCTGAAGTGGGTCTCCTGTAGACAGAATTTATACAGGTCTTGTTTTCATATACATTCAGCCAGTCTGTGTCTTTTGGTTGGAGCATTTAATTCGCTTACATTTAAGGTAATTATCGATATGTATGTTCTTATTGCCATTTTGTTAACTGTTTAGATTTGTTTTTCTAGGTCTTTTATTTTATTTTATTTCCTTACCTCTTTTGTTCTCTTCTCTTGTGATTTGATGACTATCTCTAGTGTTGTGTTTGGATTCCTTTTTCTTTTTTGTGTGTATATCTATCATAGATTTTTGTTTTGTGGTTACCCTGAGGTTTTGGTATAGCAGTCTCTCTCTATATATATTTGTTTTAAGTTGCTGATCTCCTAACTTCAGATGCGTTTTAAATATTCTACATTTGTCCTCTCCTCCTCTCACGATCACTGGTTTTGATATCATATTTGTTGTGTGTGGATGATTTCCTATCTTTACTGTATGTTTGCCTTTACCGGTGAGTTTTCCTATTTCATAATTTTCTTGTTTCTAGTTGTGGCCTTTTCTTTTCCCCCTAGGGAAGTTCCTTTAGCATTTGTTGTAAAACTGGTTTGGTGGTGCCGAATTCTTTTAGCTTTTGCTTGTCTGTAAAGCTTTTGATTTCTCCATCAAATCTGAATTCTTGGCTATAGGTTTTTCCCTTTCATTACTTTAAATATATTGTGCCACTCCCTTCTGGCCTGAAGAGTTTCTGTGGAAAAATCAGCTGATAGCCTTATGCGGATTCTCTTGTATGTTATTTATTGCTTTTCCCTTGTTGCTTTTAATATTTTCTCTTTATCTTTAATTTTTGTGAGTTTGATTAGAGTGTGTCTTGGCATGTTCTTCCTTGGGTTAATCCTGTATGGGATGCTCTGTGCTTCCTGGACTTGGGTGACTGTTTCCTTTCCCATGTGAGGGAAGTTTCCAGTGGTTATCTCTTCAAATATCTTTTCAGGCCCTTTCTCTCTCTCTTCTCCTTCTGGGATCCCTAAAATGTGAATGCTGGTGCATTTAATGTTGTCCCAGAAGTCTCTTAAACTGTCATCATTTCTTTTCATTCTTTTTTCTTTATTCTGTTCTGTGGCACTGATTTCCACCACTCTGTCTTCCAGCTCACTGATCCGTTGTTCTGCCTTATTTATTCTGCTGTTGATTCTTTCTAGTGTATTCTTCATTTCAGTTATTTTCTTTAACCCTGTTTGGTTGTTCTTTATATTTTCTAACTCTTTGTCAAAAACTTCTTGTAACTTCCCACTCTGTGCACCCATTCTTTTCCTGAATTCTTGGGTCATCTTTACGATCATTACTCTGAACTCTTTCTTGGGTAGACTGCATATCTCTACCTCACTTAATTGTTCTTCTGGGGTTTTGTCCGGTTCCCTCATCTGGAACATATTCCTTTGCCATCTCATTTTGCTTAAATTTCTGTTTGTACTTTTGTGTATGTGGTAGGTTAGTTACATTTCTTGACCTTGGAGAAGGGGCCCTCTGTAGGGGTGTCCTATGTTTTCCAGCAGTACACTATCCTCTTGTCACCAAAGGGCCAGAGATAAGCTGGTCCCAGGGTGGGTTCTGACCTGTGTCTGCAAACTCAGTTCTGCAGGCTGTGGAATAGTAATTTTCTTGTTTCTGGTGTCTGCCTCCTGGCAGGTGAGGCTGGTCTAGAGGCTCGTGCAGGCTTCCTGGTAGGAGGGGCTGACGCCTGACCACTGGTGGGTGGAGCTGGGCCTTTGCCCTCTAGTGGGCAGGGCCATGTCAGGGAGTGTGTCTAGAGGTGGCTGTGGGCTCCTCTTTTTAGGAACATTTTAGGCAGCCTGTCTGCTGATGGGTGGAGCTGTGTTCCCGCCCTGTTGGTTGTTTGGCCTGAGGCATCCCAGCACTGGAGCCTGCAGGCTGTTGGTGGGGACAGGTCTTGGTGCTAATGACCCAAGCAAGATGTCTGCTTCTAGCAAGAGTTCACACAGATGAACACTCCCTGATATCCTCACCACCAGCGTCTGCATCCCCAAGGTGAGCCACAGTTGTCCCGTCTCCCCAGGAGAGTCTCTGAGACCAGCAAGTAGGTCTGGCCCAGGCTCCTGTGAAGTCACTGCTTTTGCCTGCGGTCCTCGTGCATGTGAGAACTTGTGTGTACCCTCCTCAAGTAGAGTCTCTGTTTCCACCAGTCCTGTGGTGCTCCTGCAGTCGAGATCCACTGGCTTTCAAAGCCAAATGCTCTGGGGGCCTCTTCCTCCTGACCCTGGACCCCTAGGCTGGGGAGCCTGACATGGGGCACAGAGCTCTCTTTCCTGTGGGAGCAATTCTGCGATATATTTATTCTCCACCTTGTGGGTCATCCACCCATATGGTATGGCATTTGATTATATCGTCAGTACGCCCCTCCTACCATTGTGTTGTGGTTTCATCTTTATGTCTTTAGATGTAGAATAACTTCCAGTCTGTTTTATCGATGGTTGTTCAACAGTTAATTGTGATTTTGGTGTGCTCGTGAGAGGAGGTGAGGTCAAGGTCCTTCTTCTCTGCCATCTTGTCTCCCTATCCTCAAGTTTTTGATGGTAGCAATAATCTCTGATGTTCCCCCCAGGGAGGTTCAAAATATAATAAGAGAAACAATTAGTTGGAAATGATTATGTATAGAATAGTAATAATTTACTGTTTTTTAAACTTTTTTTTTCGTGGGGGTTGCTGAGCTGCACAGCTTGTGGGATCCTAGTTCCCTGACCAGGGATTGAACCCAGGCCCCCCAGCAGTGAAAGCGCCAAGTCCCAACCACTGGACTGCCAGGGAATTCCCAATAACAATTTAAAGGTAATTTAAATATATGTAGGTTCCTATGCATATAATATACATACAAATATATATTACACTATTGAAATGGTTATTGCCTGGTTGTGTAATTATGGGTAATTTTTTTTTTTACTTTTTCACTTTTTAATATTTTTTTATTACTTACAATGAAAATATATTCCCTTATGGTGAGAAAAAAAGAGAATTTGCTTTTGTATGGATCACAAAACTGTTAATGTCAGAATACTAATTTATCTAAATGAGATATATGAACCAAATCCTGAGAATAGTTGCTACCAGAGCTAACCTTAGCAGATGAAAATATTTGAGTCATGAATCACTGTACCAATTTCACAACAATTTCAATTAACTCATTATTCTTATTTTATTATTTAATTAAATATTTCATTTAACATACATCCAGTATTTATTATCGTACATATATTTACAAAGAGAGTTTTAAAAGCTCTAACTTTCAAATAAAAGAAAATTAATTAATGGAACCTATTTGTAAATGCTTTCCAAACTACTTTTGTGATGTGTGAACTATGTAATGCTAAACTAACTGGACAATTCAGTAATGCTGTGTTCAGCCACTGTGCTGTAAATGAAGATGGTTTATCACTGTCTTGCTGTGGTGAGGCAGAGTGTGTGTGACTGCACAGTCACCACTGTAGACCGAGACACCCCTCTCAGCGCTACCACTAAATATTTAGAGTTAATTGGAGAAAGAGGAGAAAAAGATAATTACTATTTGTTTTTCTCCTTTAAACTTTCCTTAAGTTTTCCTCTACCTTCTGAGCCTTTAAAATTCTAGGCTTGTAAATCATAGCTTATTCCTGGAGTCCCAGTGATTTTATTGCTGGTCAACGTAATGAATATAAAGCCAAGAGTGTAAAGACTTCTAACATGTGCTTTCTTCAGGAGTGCCTTTCTAGGCTCTTCTTGCTTGGGCATACTGGTGCTCAGTGGGAATGAAAGCGAGCTACTGTCATCGAGGATAAGTTCAGGGAAAGATTTTGACCCCCTGCAGCTGACAAGGCCTTAGATCATTAGATGAGTTATCTGAAGTGGGAAAACCCTTCCAGACGCCTTAGGTTTGGGGGAGAAAGTGAATAGAAACAGGAAGGGAGCCCCAGGCTGGGCTTAAGAGTTCTTGGGTTTAGTCAGACTTTACTAATAAGTAGGTGTGTGACCTTGAGTTATCACTTAACTTCTTTTTGCATCAGTTTCTCAATATTCAAACGATACGATGTATTATATACTCTTGAGGGTCTTTCAGCTCTTCTATTCTCTGGCATCCCTCTTCCGAACTCCTACCTGGGCTTACCTCTAACAATAACCTTGCTGTATTCTAGTTACTGATATACTGTTTGTCACTCACACCTCGCCCTCCCTGCCTGTTCACCAGCCTGTAAGCTGCTTGAGATCAGGACCATGTCTTATTCAACTTCGTATTCTCAGCATCCAGTAACTGACATAGCAGGGCATGTGAAAACACAATCTATATGTGATCAATTTGTGAAACTGTGGTCTGTGGAGACGCTAGTCATAGGCTCCATCTTCCTGAGTAGTGGGTGTAATTAGGGTAAGAGGAATAAAGAGCAGATATCCACTAAGCCATTAAATGTTTTTATTTAGTATATTTAGGATGTGGTATAATTATGGCAATTTTACAGTGCATGGAATGTTTAATTTACCTCAGGAAGTGGCCAACTCTGAAGGTGAACCCCAGGTTTCTCTTAACTTCATAACTCAGGCTCCTTTCACTCTAATATGACTTTAGTGGCAATAATTGGTGGCACGGCCTCTGTAGAATAAGCTGATTGCTACAAATTTAGGAAAATAGACCATAGGAGTGTTTGGACTGGAAAGATCTTTTCTGAGATCCCATCTATGTAAAACACTTCAGCAGCGTCCTTATTTCTATTATTCACTCAAACAGCTTCAGAAAGAGGACTGGTACACTGTATTTTATCAAATTTTTCTTTGCTCCTTGCATCTTTCCCCAGTATGCCTCCTCCTCAATTCCTCCGTGATCCTGCTTTTGCAATCTTGTGGTACTCAGTCTATACCACTCACAGAGCGATGCCATCCTGCCTGATATTGTAAATGTTTATGTACCTGACTTGACGCTAGCTCTGTACCTTCTACACCTTTGTACAATAACTGGTTCTGACACTGTGTACCAAGTAGAAGTTCAAAAAATGCTTTTTGAGTAAGTCTATCATCTATCTGTCTCTTTTGAATTTATTCTGAAATTTACTTTAAAATATTTGTGGGATTTTTCTTTCCTCCAAGTAGAGAGGGATAATATGAGGGAGACCTAAAAAGATATGGTGATATTTTGTGGGAGCATAGTGGGCATGGTGATGTGTTGCCCAGACCCCCTTTCATTGAAGGATTGTTGCCACAACTACTGGGAGTGTTGTCAGTGGACAGCTTCCCTGGCAGCGTATTCAGGATCACTTCAGCTCTAAAGAGCTGATGCAGCCAAGGTCACACCCTTCCCAGGACAGCCCACATCCAGTGACTGACCAATCTGAGGGTATAAAGGCCTGGCCTTTTAAGCCCTATTTGGGACAGCTCTGATGGGCCATTTTAGCTTCTACTTGAGAAACAAAGCTAGGATTTTTAATTTAATTATTTTGTCTTTTTAAAAATGCAAGCACATTCATTAAAATTTTATGAGTAATCTAATTCAAAAAGGCATATACACCCCAATGTTCATTGCAGCACTATTTACAATAGCCAGGTCATGGAAGCAACCTCAATGCCCATCGACAGATGAATGGATAAAGAAGATGTGGTACATATATATACAATGGAATATTACTCAGCCATGAAAAGGAACGAAATTGGGTCATTTGTAGAGACGTGGATGGATCTAGAGACTGTCATACAGGGTGAAGTTAAGTCAGAAAGAGAAAAACAAATATCGTATATCAACGCATATATGTGGAACCTAGAAAAATGGTACAGATTAACCGGTTTGCAGGGCAGAAATTGAGACACAGATGTAGAGAACAAACGTATGGACACCAAGGGGTGGGGGGAAGTGGCGGGGGGTGGTGGTGGTGGTGGGATGAATTGGGAGATTGGGATTGACATGTATACACTAATAAGTATAAAATAGATAACTAATAAGAACCTGCTGTATAAAAAAATAAATTAAATAAAATTCAAAAATTCAAAAAAGAATTTTATGAGTAATTATTACTAATCTACAAAGTATTTTTGATCATTATCTTGCTCACATAATGGGGTTGAAAACTATTTTCTTTAGGAAACTCCATCTAGAAAGAATTTCCTTTTTCTTCCTTCCGTTCCTTATGTTATATCAAAATTTAGTATATAATAAAAGTGTCTCGATGGGATGCTGAGCATTTGATCCTTCTCATGTTTAAAAATTGGATTCATGTAATACTTGCTGAAGGTACATGATAGAACAGAAAGAGTATGGGTGTTGGAGTCAGACTGAGGGTTAACCTACCAGCTAGTATATTGATACATAAAACACCTAGAACATAGCAAATACTTAGTTAATGTTAGTTTACTTTTCTTTTCTATATTATATTTTATTAACTCTGCTGGCACCTTCACAATATTATCTCTTTGTACTCTTTTCAGCCAACGTCTCTCTCCCTCCCCAGCCACTATTTCCAAACTTTAGTCAAAACGATCTTTTTAAAATGAAAATCTGGTAAGTCTCTTCTCTGCTTAAAATCCTAAGGCTTCCTATTGCTCTTAAGATAAAGAACAAAATTCTCACCTTGGCCTCTAACGTCCTGAATGTTCTGGCCCTGTCTGCCTCTCCAGATACGTCTCTCATTAGGCCGCTTTCCTTCATTCTCTCTAGTATAGCCTCTTTTACATCCTTCCAGCCCCTGCGTATTTTTTTTTTTCCTTCATCTCTCTCTGCTGTTCCCACTGCCTGGAATTCTCTATTCCTGCTGATCCCTCCCCTTTGGTTAGCTAGCTTCTTCTCATCCTTTAGATCTCTGACCTTCCTTCCCTCCCTCCAATTTAAATCATTGGTCTACACTCTCGTACAACCATGTTCCTTCACTTTGGGGCACTTATCTAAATTTGTAATTAAGCGTCAGTGTGATTAATTAATTGATTTCTGTCTTTCCCACAAGACTAAGTTCTACGAGAGCAGGAAGCTTGTTTACTGAATTCTCATAGTGAATATGGTGATTGGATCATAGTAGATAGCAAGTAAATATTTCATGATTTAATCAACAGAACACAGCAAGGTATGTGTATGTGCATAATTTTTATTAGTATTTTTTAATAAATGGGGAAACTGATGCTCATTTAAGTCCAAAGTCATACCACTTGTGGGACTTCCCCAGTGGCGCAGTGGTTAAGAATCCACCTGCCAATGCAGGGGACACGGGTTTGATCCCTAGTCTGGGAAGATCCTATGTGCTGCGGAGCAACTAAGCCTGTGCGCCACAACTGCTGAGCCTGTGCGCCACAACTGCTGAGCCCACACACCGCAACTACTGAAGTCTGCGCACCTAGAGCCCATGCTTCGCAACAAGAGAAGCCACCGCAACGAAAAGCCTGCACGTTGCAATGAAGAGTAGCCCCCGCTCACCACAACTAGAGAAAGCCCACGCACAGCAACGAAGACCCAACGCAGATTAAAAAAAAATGAAAAACAAAGTTATACCACTCGTAGGTCCAGAGTACCTTACAAGTTTTAAAAAGCATATTTGTTTTTAAGAATATTTAAATACATTTCTCTTTCTCTTTTGTATTATCCATGTATTAAAA
Organism: Pseudorca crassidens; assembly: GCF_039906515.1. Taxonomy (NCBI): domain Eukaryota; kingdom Metazoa; phylum Chordata; class Mammalia; order Artiodactyla; family Delphinidae; genus Pseudorca; species Pseudorca crassidens. The sequence continues at coordinate 11,063,681 of NC_090306.1, read as the reverse complement.
TATTCTCATTGTTCTTGATCTAATGTCTCATTTTCTTCTCAATTGCTTAGAACTCAGAAGACTCTAATATACCTCTAAAATTCACATATGCCTTCTGACTTGTAGAAGACAAAGAGCTACAGTGACCCTGAAATATCAATATAATTGTTCAGCCTGTTGACTATGGCCCTGGGAATGTAAGCTGATCCCAAACTGACATTCCGATCAATTCATCAAACATTTCAGCCACATCAGATAGTTTATGCCAACAATGAGATTTATGGTTGGGGCCTTGGGCCATGCTGAGTCATTTTGACCTTTGGAGGGACTGGGGACTGAGTAAGGTCAGTCATGTGGGCAATCTATGCTGACGTGACCAATCCCTACCAGGAACCCTGGACGCCAAGGCTCAGGTGAGCTTACCTGGTCAGCAGTCTTCTTTATTGACACACATTGTTGCTGGGAGAAGCAGCTGTCTGTAAGTGCTGTCCATATGACTCCACTGCAAAAAGAAAACTAGAAGCTTTTCCTGGTTTCCCTTGGACTCCTTCCACTCCTTTTACCTTTGCTAGTTGTAATCTGTATCCTTTCACTGTAGTAAACAGTAACCATGAGTGTAACAGCTCTTCCGAGTTATTGTGTGAGTCCTTCTAGTGAAATATTGAGCCTGAGGGTGGTCTTGAGGACCCTGGTCACAGCTGCTTAGTAAAGATGTATTCTTTGAGACTGGGTGGGTTTCAAAGTTGACTTTACCGCTTGCTATGTGATCTCGATCAAGTCAGTTAACCAAACTGCTCTATTTTTGCATAATTAAAACAAGCATGGTAACATCTATGTTACAGTGTTGGTGTGAGGATTAAATGAGATAATGTAAGAAATGTGCCTGGCATGTGTTTAGTTAAAGGTAGCTATTATTATCACGTTGGGCTAAGGGGGTATAGGAATGCAGATGATTAAGACATACTCTCCACTAGCTAGTAATTTAGTAAGGAGGAAATCCTAGTCATGGGGACTGTGGGAAAATTAGGTTATTTCCCACTTGGTCCACTCTTTGTAGACTGATAACTGGTTGAGTCAGCCACACAAACTCCCTCCTACTCAAAGGCACGGCTGTCCTGGGGTACGGACAGGACAGGCAAAGAAGGAAAGGGCTTTTCCATCTGGTTCCGAAGATATATCTAAGATTCATACACATGCATTTAGCCTATATACATCTCTTTTATCACACCAGTATTAGGAGATGGAACCTCAACAGGGTACAGTTGGTCTTTTTTTTTTTTTTTTTTTTTTGGCGGTATGCGGGCCTCTCACTGTTGTGGCCTCTCCCATTGCGGAGCACAGGCTCCGGACGCGCAGGCTCAGCGGCCATGGCTCACGGGCCCAGCCACTCCACGGCATGTGGGATCTTCCCGGACCGGGGCACGAACTCATGTCCCCTGCATCGGCAGGTGGACTCTCAACCACTGCGCCACCAGGGAAGCCCCAGTTGGTCTTTTTGATTCTCTGACTTTTCAAGACAGCTCTGAATGTTCCTTTTAACCTTATTTTGCCTGATGACAACACTGGAGTGTAGAGAGAAACCATGAGATTGGCCTCTGCTGCTTTTCCTTTCCAGCCCCTCGCCTCACGTGCACACACACATGCCCACTGGGCCAAGTGAAGCCCTGACTTGTGGCATGGAGTCAAATCTGTGTTTCCTCTCATCCCTGATATTAGGATAAAAATCTCCAAACATCTAGGTCAGGCCAGGTTATTCCTCGTTTAAGGATTTCAAGGAAAACTAGAACCATATACAGTCTTAAATTTACCATAGGTTATATTCTGTAAATCAGTTGTCTCAATCTGAAAATCCATTTTCCATGGAAACCATGTCATATAATAATAACTCTTAAAAGTTTGTTTCGTTAGTACTGTACTTGACATATATATAGTCTTGCACTCTTTCTACTATAGCTGAACTTGGCTTTCATGTGTGGCACTGTGTCCCCTGATGTAGGCTTAGGACTCTGCTTTATATCCTGTTTTATCTCTGGGGACATAGTAAGAGACCCTCTCCCATTCTAACTCTCTGGGGGTAGCTCTTATGGATAAAACAGGTCAGGAGGTGGGTGTGGTGAGAGTTCCAGGAGATTATGAGAAGGGAGCATATATCTAGAAGGATGCTTTCAGAGATCTTAAATATTGAAAAAAAATTTTATTATCACACATAACAGTAGTTCCAGGGAAGGGCTACCCCAAGTGGCTTAATTATGTTAACAAAGACACAGACTTTCAATTTTTATACTCTGCTATTCCAGGTAGTGACTTCATTTCCTAGCTGGTAGCAAGACAATGGAAAGATTTCCCAGAATTCCCACAACAAACCTCCCTTCATGTCTCATTGGCCAGAATTTGGTCATTAGTTCATTTCCAAACCAAGCAGTAGCAAAGAGGATGGGATTACCATGATTTATAATATTATAACCTGATAGACAATGGCTGCTGGGCAGTCAATCCCAGTGCCCATTTTGGGCCACTTGCTGGTGTAGCCGGTGATAACTTTCAGTCTTTCTTCTGAGGCCTCAGGACTGACCCACTTGCTTTCCTCTTCCACTGGCATTGCTTCTTTCACTTGCTCACTGCTGTACAGAAAGGGACAGGACCAAAACCAAACATCTAAAAATTTTACCCCACTCACCTGATCTGAAGCACTTTGGGGATTTTTATTTTAATTTTGTATTGTTTTTATCTTATTTAAGTCTAATAACAATGACAATCATGTGGTAAATTAAAACAGCTCCCTTCCCTCCCTTCCCCAAACACACACACACACACATACACACACCCACACACCCCACACCCCCACACACATGCACACACATTTTCTCCTGTATTCTCACTTCCTTCTTTTTTTACTTAGGTTGAGTATGGGAGTTTTAAGAGTGAATTTTTGGGTAAAGAAAGACTTCAATAGCATTTATTTGCATTTAGAGAAGAGCCAGACCTAGGGCTTTCCCTGGGTATTTCAGAGCCAGGCACACAGAGAGCACTGTGGTTAGGAAACAGAGTGGGGATTTATGTTTTATTTTTAATATTTATTTATTTGGCTGTGTTGGGTCTTAGTTGTGTCATGCGGGAACTTTCATTGCGGCACGCGGGCTTCTCTCTAGTTGTGGCACCCAGGCTCTAGAGCACGCGGGCTTAGTTGCCCCGTGGCATGTGGGATCTTAGTTCCCTTACCAGGGATGGAACCCACGTCCCCTGCATTGGAAGGTGGATTCTTAACCACTGGACCACCAGGGAAGTCCCCCAGAGTAGGGATTTAGTTTGAGGTAGATGTGGGTCTGGAGTTAGGAGGAAGGTCTTGGTCACACATTCCTCCTCCCTCCCATTTCCTATTGTTCCCACTAGTTTCTAAATAGCAAATCCTGCTCTGGGGCCTTGTAAGAAGCAGGGCAGGGTTTTGGCCTCACTGACGTGGAAGTAAAAGGAGTAAGCAGGGAATTCTCTGGCAAGGGAAGCTGAAAGAAAGGAGTTCCTGGGATAGAAATCAGAGGCTGCTGTATGAGAAGCCAAATAGCTTTTTGACAGGCTGGACTGAGGTCACTGGGAAACTGAGAAGCAACTTGCCTCCTCCCTGAGAATGAAGACCTGTACTGACCCCGTGTAACGCCACTTACGCCGATTTTCCCGTTCACATCTAGACTCACATCCATGTTAGTTCCCCACAAACACACACCCATGCTCCCAGCACAAAGCAATGTGATTGTAGATATTTACAAATTCACACCTGCAGTAGAGCTCCGCTTCCATTAACACCCAATTAAATACACAAAGTACACGTTTTATTGTCACAAATGCCCAGAAAAGACAAAGCCCTTTAGTCGGCCTTGATTCAAAAGTATGTAAATGGAAAAAGTAATCTTTAGCCAATACCTGGAAACAATTTGGGAAAGACTGCACATATACACAAATTCAAGGATTATTGAAATTTTCACTCAAAAAAAGTCTAGATCTAATGATATGTGATCTCAGATGGAACCTAATTTTATGTGTTAATATTTTCAGTGTAAACCTACTGCTAATTGTTGAACAGCTGCCTCTTTAAGGAAGAGAAAAAGATGGGTTTATGCTGATTCTCTATTGCCTAAAATCAAGAGTCTGGTCTATATACAGTCAATGATGGGAAGGAGTATGGCTAAGACGAAAAAGAACTGAACCAACCCTCAGAAGAAATGAGGGTCAGTGATCCAAAACCTGGCCTCCCTTGTTATTTATTATGAGTTTGGACAAGAGTTTTGAAAAGTCCTAAAGAACAAATGTTCTGAAGCATCAAGTTTGTTTTCTAATATTTTCAACAATACAAGGTGAAACTGAATTCTACTGTGGACAAGGAAACTTACTCTCTATTTCCTTGGTGGTGCACTGAGGACTGTTGGCAAGGTAGTGGGGAGAGGAGAATGGGAGGAGAGGGTAAAGAAACAGGTATGGAAAGTGTAATCTGATTTTTTTTTTTCTCTGTGTTGATTTATTCTGAGATACGTGGCTAGAGAGAAATGAAGGGAAGAAATAAACTGCTGGCAGGTGAACGGTTGTAACAACGAATTCTCCCTGCCTTTCCTGTCCCCACTGGGGATTCTTTCTCAAGCTTTGACAGCAAAGGTATCCAACATCCATTCTCCCTTCTTCCTCCCTAACAAATTCTTGATTATGTTCGGACAACCATCCTTTCCCCTTCTAACTTCAGGAGAAGACAACCATATCTTCATTTCTGGGGGTAGATCTTCATTAGTTTAAGCCAATTAACAGATGACATTCTTATGCCTATTACTGGTCCCGGGGTAAGCATGGTGACCCAAGTTGGCCTAAAGAGATTGACGTGGGGGGTCTTGTATTCCATATATTCCATACTTGGTGGAGAGGTTATATTTTTCTATTGTCAAACTTAAAAAGAGAGTTTATAATCCCAATTGCCATTGGCAGTCATCTTTCAGCTACAAGGGGAACCAGGCTTAGGATGAACCTGAAGCCAAGAGGAACAGAACAGGGACAATACCTGAGACCTTGATTATGTCATTAAGCTGTACCTGGAGGCTACATTAAGAGCACTTCCTGTTGTATAAGGTGTTATGGGCCGAATTCTGTTCCCCCCAAATTCATATGTTGAAGTCCTAAACCCCAGTATCTTAGAATGTGACTGTATTTGGAGTTAGGGGCTTTAAAGAGATAATTAAGCTTAAATGAGGTCATAAGGGTAGTCCTTATGACTTGTGTCCTTACGAGAAGAGGGAGAGACATCAGAGATACATGAACAGGACACAGAGAGAAGACAGCCATCTGCACACCAAGGAGAGAGGCCTCAAGAGGAACCAAACCTGCCAACCCCTTGGTCTTGGCTTCCAGCCTCAAGAACTATCAGAAATAAACTTCTGTGGTTTTAGTCATCCAGTTTGTGGTATGTTTAAGAAGGGTTGAGCTGGAATTTTCTAATACTTGCATCATCATGTTGACACAGGATTCTCATGATCTCTGTCCCTGCTTCTTTCTGCAAGTCTACTTTATGCTGCTGTCCCACTTGCTTTCTCTGTTTCTCAGGACACAGAAGCCAGTTATTTCTGTTGCAGCCTTGGCTTTATATGGAATTTCTAGTAAAATAAATAAAAAAGACTGATTTGGGTCCATAAGTGCCCGTCCCAGAATACCAGAAGAGAAAATCAGATTGGTGCAGCCTGGGTCCATTTGGCACCCTTGCACCAATCAGCTGAGGCCTAGAGGACAGGAAACATAGCAGCTGAACGCTGAAGAAGGGCTTAGGGAAGTAGACTCTTCGAGAAGGGGAATGGGCACGTTCTCTTACAGGAGATATGGAGGCAGGGAGGAAATAATTGGCATTGAGAATATAGAGATCTTATTCATCATTATATTCCTGGTGCCAAGCACGTATAATGGACCTGAGTAAAGCTGAGTTAAGCTAAGAAATAAAAGATGTCCAATTGCAGGTATGTAGAATAAATAGGAAATCTGTCTTTGTTTAGAGACACTGATTCTCCCTGGTCTGTGTGGTGTGTAGTCCAGATACCTGTGCCAAACCCAGGTCAGAAAAACTGCTTCCCTCAGCTGCTGGGAGTGTTGGCAGCTCTCAGCTCTCAGCTGAGTCTCTCTCAGAGAATCTTCCTTGGCTAAAGAGGAAGATTTAGCCAGTCTATATTTGCCTAGTCCAAGGTCACACCTTCTTCCTAGAGACAATTCGCACACCCAAACTGGTTGATGCAGGTGTGTAAAGTCCTAACCTCATTGCTTCAATTTGGGCAATTCTGGACGACCATCCCAACTCCAGAGCTCTGTTGGATAGCCATGGTCTTTGTTTTGACTGACTCACCGTTCAACTCTTCTCTCTACACAATCTTGTTTCTTTGTTTCCCCACAGGAGTTGATTCCAAGAGCAACTCCCAGTAAAGCCCCTGCATACAAACCTCTGTCTCAGAATTTGGTTCGTGGTGAATCCAACCTGTAACAGTTGGTACCAGGAGTGTCTGAGAAAGCAGACAGTAAGAAAGGACTTTGGAAATGGATCTCTCACAGCCCAAGTATCAGCGAGAGCCCCATTAATGCTGGTAGAAATAGTGGATAGCCCAGGGCATGCAGTAGCAGTACAATTTTAAAACCTTTCACCAGTGGTGAACTTTGTATAGCAGTGGACGGAATGTCCTGTCTGTCAGGTGCAGTGTATCACTCATTTGAGAACAACAGAGGAAGCAGTAAATATAACCATTATGAAACTGGATGACTATTGCCAAGGGCCATGGAAGCTCTGTAGAGAGACAATGAAAGGGTAATTAATTATCAATTAAAGGATAAATATGAAAGCAAGAGGTCTCCTTTGTAGCATAAAAGAGACTCTCATCTCCTGGAGGCCCCCAAAAAGCTGAGGATGACAAGAGTAGCGAAGTTCCAGAGAGAGTTACATTCTCAACCACAGCAAGACAGGATTGGTTCCACTAACCATCACTCCCCAGTAAGCCACTGGGGAAGTTGTGTTCTCCATCTCTGAAAACACTGCAGATCTCAGAGGGATCACTTCCACTAGGGGACACAGCAAGTGTTTCATTTCAACCACAAGCTATGGCTGTCACTCAGTTACTCATTCTCCCCAGAGATCAGCCGTCAAGGAAAGGACTCACTATCCTGGGAGAAGTTATTAACTCTGATCGTTAGGAAAGGATATATTTGGCGCCCACCGGATCCACTTGGCCTCTTTATACTCCCTTGCCCAATTTTGACTGTAAATGACAAGTAAAATAGGGGATATCTCAAAATCCTGAGAAGGGGATATTGACCAGGGTCTGAGACTCCTCAGGGATGAGGTTCTGGGTAAGCCACCTAAGGCCAGAAGAGTAAAGGGAATCTAGAAGCAGTAGTTGAGGAGAAAGATGATGAGTATCGGTTACGGTCTTGAGACTAGCTGCACAGTGGGTACTGGAGTTCATTTCAGTAATCTTTCTCTTACAAGCCTCTCCCCAACCCCTTGCCACCCAAAGGTCCTTTAAAATACTAGAGGAGCTGCTCTTAAAACTGACACGAAGCAAGTGGATCCAAGAGGCTCAGGGATAGACTGCGAATGCTGTATTGCACCACTCAGAGTCCCCCCAACTGCAGGACTGGAGCCCTCATTCCTCCAGCCCTCATTCCTCCAGCTGCTGGGAGTGTTGTCAGCCGACAGTCTTCAGCTGAGTCTTCCTCTGGGACTTGGCCTTGGTTGAAGAGAGCCACCTTGCCCGAGGTCTTGACCTGGTCCAGGAGTAGCTCGTATCCAATGGCTGGTTGTTGTGAAGGTATAAAGGCCTGGTCTTCTCGCCCCAATTTGGAGCAACTCTGGAGTGTCATCCTGTCCCTAGAGTTCCCTTTAGGATTAGCTGAGGGCTTTGTTGTGACTGCCTGAACTTACAGCCTGATACACAGGATCTGTGACATTTGGCTGGAAACTTTGCAGTGAAGTTGAGTATGTATGTTGGTATGATGTGCTGTTTACAAGTCCCACGCCCATATTCAAGTAAGTTACTAACAAGGAGGTAGGCATTATGTAATTACATTGTTCCTAGAACTAAGTACAGGTAGCATTGGAACAATATTTTCTCTAAGACAGACTGGCTCACCAGCTATCAGCACGAGCAATCTTTAGCTAATCAGGAATTCAAAGGGAACATAAACATTTAAATGTAATGGAATTATACCTGGGTGGAGGCATAAAGGATATTTCTCTCCCCCAGTAACTCTCATAGTTAGAGAGCTAGCATTGTTAAGATTCAATTTTCATTTCTTCAGAAAATAAATCAAATAGAATGTTTCCAAGTAGGATCCAAGAGATTCTTTGTGTCAATCTGGGCTTCCCCGCTGCCTCACTCAACCCAGACATTGCTGTACACAGAAAATATCCTTCTGTCTTAAAATTAAATTTTGTCGGAAACACTAACAGAATTTTTGCTACATACGGTCTCTTAAAAAATGGGCAAGCATTATTAAAGTGACACATTATAACGTGTAGGCTGAAGATCTGATTTTTTTCTCTCCAAACAACGAAAACAGTAAGTACCTAAATTAAAGAAGTAACATAGTTATGCATAGTGTGGTACTAATCCGGCATTTAGGCTGCAATTATAGTTCTTCTTTTTTCCAAGTTTCAAAACCACTACAATTTAAAAAAATTTTTTTCATCTTTATTAGATTATAATTGCTTTAAAATGTTGTGTTAGTTTCTGCTGTACAACAAAGTGAATCAGCTGTATGTATACTTATATCCCCTCCCTCTTGGGCCTCCCTCCCACCCTCCCCATCCCACCATCATCACAGCACCGAGCTGAGCTCCCTGTGCTATACGGCAGCTTCCCACTAGCTATCTATTGTATGCATGGTAGTGTATATGTGTCAATGCTACTCTCTCAATTCGTCTCACCCTTCCCTTCCCCCCTGTGTCCACAAGTCCATTCTCTCCGTCTGTGTCTCTATTCCTGCCCTGCCACTAGGTTCATCAGTACCATTTTTCTGGATTCCATATATATGCATTAATGTACGGTATTTGTTTTTTTCTTTCTGACTTACTTCACTCTGTATGAGAGACTCTAGGTCCATCCACATCACTACAAATGCCTCAATTTCGTTTTTTTTATGGCTGAGTAATATTCCATTGTATATACGTACCATATCTTCTTTATCATTCATCTGTCGATGGACATTTAGGTTGCTTCCATGTCCTGGCTATTGTAAATAGTGCTGCAATGAACATTGGGGTGCATGTGTCTTTTTGAATTATGTCAAAACCACTACAATATATTAGAGGAAAATTAGGCAGGAAAAAGAAAATTTCTTCTTTTCCTCAGAGGATTGAGGGAAGAGATGAGGAAAGGGGAAAATATGTGAGTAAATATGGTCAGCCGAAATTGGAGTTAATATATCTCCATATCTAGAATTACTTATTACTTACCCAGACTGCTTTTTTTTTTTTGAGGTACGCGGGCCTCTCACTGCTGTGACCTCTCCCGTTGCGGACCACAGGCTCCGGACGCACAGGCTCAGCGGTCATGGCTCACGGACCCAGCCGCTCCGCGGCATGTGGGATCTTCCCGGACCGGGGCTCGAACCCATGTCCCCCGCATCGGCAGGCAGACTCTCAACCACTGCGCCACTAGGGAAGCCCCCAGACTGCTTTTTTGATGAAGAACTCCAATAATTATCAGTATTTGGCAGCAGGGATTACAGATTGTGTGAGGTTAATATTTAATTTTCCTTAGATATGACTTCCAATGGAATGTCAATTTGTGTGTTCTTAAGAGTATTGTACTGGGCTTCCCTGGCGGCGCAGTGGTTGGGAGTCCGCCTGCCGACTCAGGGGACGCGGGTTCGTGCCCCGGTCCGGGAAGATCCCACGTGCCGCGGAGCGGCTGGGCCCGTGAGCCATGGCCGCTGAGCCTGCGCGTCCGGAGCCTGTGCTCTGCAACGGGAGAGGCCACAACAGTGAAAGGCCCGCGTACCGCAAAAAAAAAAAAAAAAAAAAAAAAAAGAGTATTGTACTGGCTCATTTCTTTGTTATAACTTTTTTTGTTTGTGGGGAAACCAGGAATTTCTCTTATTTGTTTTATTTTCATTTCTTTGCTTGGTGAATTTGATTGTGCGGCATTTGGTAATTCCATTGTTCTGTTAAAATAACAATAATAATAAGCAGATTTTTCACGATGGAAATCTTTTGAGTTCAGTGGGAGGTGTTCTTTGGGCTACTTTTTATTTAGCGGGATATTCTGAGAGCCAGCTATGATGAATACATAAATAGAGGGCTACAGGTCATGGAAATATATCAAAATCCAGTGGCTTGAGGAAAACAAAATTTAATTCGTTTAAAAATCTTTATAATGAAGTTCCAGTGGTTGATTTCAACCTGTCAGTATGGGTTGGTCAATGAAATAATTACAGAGTTTTTTTTGTGTGTTTGTTTTTGTTTTGTTTTTTTGGCCATGCCATGCAGCATGCAGGATCGTCCCTGACCAGGGATTGAACCCAAGCCCCCTGTATTGGGAGCGTGGAGTCTTAACCACTGGACCGCCAGGGAAGCCCTAATTCCAGGTTTTTTTAAATAGTAAAAGTGATTTGCATTTTTAAAGAGAGCCAACTAAACTTGGCTGCTTCATAACAACATTTTTTGCTTAGAAAACAATAATGTTTTCTTAACTTCTACTTTGTTAGCTAAGTCTTAACTAATAAACTGTTTCTGAGCTCTGTTTTTTTCTCATTCATTCTATTTCAGCTCCCTGGAATCCCAGAAATTATGGTCTTTCTCCTTTCTGTCATTTTACCCCCACAAGACGTTTGGCATTTATGAGGCCAATCTCATCAGCTCTCAAAGCTATTTGGGATTTTAAAGTCATAATCTCAGATCCTACAAGGCTGTCTGTCCTGATTCCTTAGGAGGTTGCCAGCCTTCCTCAAGACATGAAGAAATGTATCTGGCACATAGTAGATGCTACATTTAATTTTTTGAGTAATTAATAAACTCACGTGGTTTAGAAACAAAAACGTATAAAAAGATTTACAGTGAAAAGTCCCCTTCCGGTTCCCCTTCCCCAGTACCCTCATCTACTTTTCCACAATCTCCCACAGATAATTCCTATTATTAGTTTTTGTTCCTTCTAGAGTTTCCTTATGTATATTCCAGTGCCATAGAGATCAATTGAGTGATTTCCAGCTTTTAACACCCAAATTTCTTATACTCTAAATGTGGTTCATAGGACTTCCCTGGCGGTCCAGTGGATAAGACTGCACTTCCACTGCAGGGGGCATGGGTTTGATCCCCGGTTAGGGAACTAAGATCCCACATGCTGCCCAGCATGGCCAAAAGAAAATGTGTTCACCATCTCCATCTTATTATCCCCTATTTACTCTTTTTTTCAAACAGACTTTATTTTATAGAGCATTTTATGTTCACAGCAAAATTGAGCAGACGGCACAGAGGCTTCCCACATACCCACCCTGCCCAGCTGCCTACAGCACACCCTCTCCCACTATCGAAATCTCACACGAGAGGTACGTTTGTTATAAATGATGAACCACATTGACAGATTATCACCCAAAGTCCATAGTTTACATTAGGGTCCATTCTTGCTGTTGTACGTTTTATGGGTTTTGACAAATGTATAATAACGTATCCACCACTGTAGTACCATACAGAATAGTGTCAATGCCCTAATAATCCTCTGTACTCTGCCAGTTTATCCTCCCTGCCTCCCTAACCCAAGGCAACCACTCATCCTTTCAGTGTCTCCATAGTTTTGCTTTTTCCAGAATGTCATATAGTTGGAATCATACAGTGTGTAGCCTTTTCAGATCAGTGTCTCTCACTTAGTAATATACATCTAAGGTTTCTCCATGTCTTTTCATGGTTTGAAAGTTCATTTCTTTTTAACACTGAATAATATCTCATTGTCCGGCTGTACCAATTTATCCACTTACTGAAGGACACCTTGGTTGCTTCCAAGTTTTGGTGATTATGAATAAAGCTGGTTTAACATCCATGTGCCTGTTTATGTGTGGACATCAGTTTCCAACTCCTTTGGGTAAATACCAAGGAGCATGATTGCTGGATCTATGATAAGAATGTTTAATTTTGTAAGAAACAGCTAAACTGTCTTCCTTTTTGCATTCCCACCAGCAACAAATGAAAATTTCTCATTTACTTTTGAACAAACTGCAGCCACTTTTCCACTTTCACCGCCTCACCAAGCTTCTTTTATTAGGATCATTAATGGTTTCCTAGTTGCTATCAATGGGCATTTTTAGGCCTTATTTTACTTGACCTATCTGGTGACCACTCACATCCACGTATCTCTCCCACCCCTTGATCTCGGATGCTAGTCTTTCTTGGTTTCCCTTTTACCTTTTAGATAGCTCCTTCTATTCTGTCTCTTTTGTGGGTTTCTTTTGTCTCTATTTATCCCTCAGTTGTTGGTATTTTAGAAGTTTTTCCTTTACTCACTTTTTTATCTCTGCATTCTTCAAAATTTCTAACATCAATTCAGAGAGTCTTGACTGAATTTCAGATACACATTTTCAACTGCTTCTTGGTAATCTTCACTTAGATATCTCTTAGACTGCAAAAATTCAGCATATCACTTCTATTTGTGGCCACCAAAAATACGCAAATCTCTGTTCTTCATTTCCAGCCCTGGTTAATGGTCCCTACCTGCTCACATCTGAAACCTGAGACCCTCTTAGATGCCTCCTTCTTGTTTAGACCTCCACATTCAAGACAATTGATTTTACTTCCTATGAATCTTTCCAGTCTGCCCTTTCTTTGCACTGCCCCAGCCGCTGCCTTAGACCAGCCCCGCATCATTCTTTCCTTGTACTTATACAATAGCCTCCTAATTGTTCTCCTTAATTCCTGTCTCACTCTCTTCCTTTCTCTCCTCCACACCAGTGTCTGGGTGATCTTTTTACAATGTAATCCTTGATTACATTGTTCCTCTTCAATTCTCACGGCCTTGAGAAAAAGGTGAGGTCTCCAGTGTGGTGTGCAAGGTCCTTCATGATCTGACCCTGCCCATTCTTTGACCTCATTCTCAACTAAGTTCCTGAGACTTCACGTGCTTTCTCAGGCCTCCAGGGAATGTCACATCTCTGCCTTTGCCCCAGATGCCCTTCTCTTGTCTGCCTGGGCATTATCTCTAGTTGAAAGGCTCTCTTTTATTTGGGGCTTTTCCCCCTTTTACTTCAAACTCCCACTCCAGCTGAGTTAAGCGCTCCTTTCTTTCTGTACCGTAATCCCTTATAAATGTCTCTGCAACAAGTTCTGGTCGTAATATTTTGTACTTCTTTTTTATTTCTCCAAGTGGACTTTTTATGGGCATAATGATTACTTTAACACTTATAAATGGCTTTCCCATATTCCCATTTCACTTAATTTCATGACACGCCCCCCCTTTTTTTTTTTTTTTTGTGGCCGTGCTGCGCGGCTTGCAGGATCTTAGTTCCCCGACCAGGGATTGAACCCAGGCCCACGGCAGTGAAAGCACCGAGTTCTAACCACCGGACCACAAGGGAATTCCCCATGGCACTCTTTTTGTCTTTAAATTGCGTAGAAAAGAGCCTGAGACAAGGTTGATATATTAATGCTTTATTTGGAGTGGAATCCCAGGGTAGCAAGAGTGAGGGAAGAAGGGAAGTAAAACAGGGAAGGAGGATAAGAAAGTATAAGTTGGTGTGTTATCAAGCTGGCCACTGCTTCACTAAGAGACATGGCCAGTGCTCTTCACACGGAGCATCTCCTGAGAGGTAGTATAGGTCCACTGTGCCTCAGAACAGACTGTTAGGTTTGGGAAGGAGGGGGAGTAAGGGATGCATTTGTCAGTGACTTCTTATTTCCTGCTTTTCATTGGCCAAAATCCATCCAATTATTTTAAAATTTGCCTGACTTCTAGATGGTGTTACCTGGCCCCTCTGAGTAGCTGCTGGGGATGCCCGAGGCATGGCATGTCTCACGGAGGCTGAGACAGCGGGTGGTGTGAGGAGAGGAAGCAAACAGGAGCTGGGCGGCGGCTCTCACTTGAGCAAGGAACCGAGGAGTGTGGGAGGGAGACGCAAGAGGGAGGAGCTATGGGGATGTATTATATGTATAGCTCATTCACTTTATTATACAGCAGAAACTAACACACCATTGTAAAGCAATTATACTCCAATAAAGATGTTAAAAACAAAAGCAAAAAATGAGGAGTTGGGGCAGGTTGCATCAGACCTATCTGGTACAGCACGGAAATTGGATCGAGTTCATCTGTGATGTTAGCAAAACCCGATTTTCATATTATTGATCAGGAGACTGAGATGAGAGAAACAAAGTATACTGTACAAAGTCACATAGCTATTATGGTTGAGCTCGAAGGTGTTTCAAAGTGTTTCCCCCTGTACATTTTGTGCTGCTTTGCACTAAACAAATGTACTTCTCAAGTTTCTATCTTTTCCTTTCTTATTTTTTCTCCTTCCTCCTATTTCAGTCCCCAGTTCGTAAGAGGAAGAAGCAAAGCAGTATACCCACATCTCATTTTTGGGTTATAGAAATTGTTGTTGAAGTATTCAGATAAACACCCAACATTATTTTTTGATGTGGAGGTTTAACTGCCTAGGCTTAAAAAGTTGGGCAGAAACTTTCCTTAGGATGGAACTTTTCAGTAGTGGAAGCAACAATTCTTTTCATTTACACATCCAAGCTAAATCTTTTTTGATCTCCTCAGGTGGAACAATTCTACCAAGCAAAGCAGACAGTACCACTTAACTCAGAATGTGTTTTTTGGAAGGAATAAATTTATGATGCTGATAGCAAAAAGTTTTCTCTCCTTTTCCAACTAACACCATTTTTTATACAAATATATTTTTTTTAAATGAATATTTCAGCTGGCCAGTTCTAAATATCCTTAGTCTTAAATTTATTTGGTAGTATGAAAGAAGGATATATTTTTAATTTTAACTTTGTCCTGTGTTTATTGCATTGGGTACGAAGAATAAAAAGCCATAGATCAGAGCTTTGAATAAATCACGGCCATTCTTAATTGACAGATTTTTATCCATCTTGGAAGAAGGCGTCACTTTTTTCCTGAGGTCAAACAATATTTGCCTTCCTTTTCCATATGTTATCTCCCAGGCCTTCCAATCTAATAATGGGAAGGTTTGAACATTTATTCTCTATTATATAGACAGTATGAAAAGAAGTGGGAATGGTTTCAATGTTCAACACACAATCTGAATTTATTTTCCTTGTGCTATCTTTTCTTTCTTTCCTTTTTCTTTTCTTTCTTTTTTTAAATATTTACTTATTTATTTATTTTGGCTGCACCGGGTCTTAGCTGCGGCACGAGGGATCTTTAGTTATGGCATGCATGCAGGCTCCTTAGTTGTGGCATGCAGACTCTTAGTTGCGGTATGCGCAGAATTAGTTCCCCGACCAGGGATTGAACCCGGGCCCCCTGCATTGGGAGCGCAGAGTCTTACCCACTGGACCACCAAGGAAGTCCCTTTCTTTCCTTTTTCAAACACTGTTGACTTCTGATTTAGTCAGTAATTACAAGTCCAGCCTGGTCTGTCCAAATGAATAAAGCAGAATGGTTCAATAGTAGGAAATCACAAAAGGCAGAATTTTTAGAATGAACTACTCACTTGGTGTGATGTCCCTCTCCAAAACACTTATCTGTAACCCAAGTTCTAGAGCCCAATTTATTGCTGCAAAGGCCTCTGGAGGACAGTTTAAAGTAGACTTTACATCTTCCTTGCTCAGAACTCCTGAGAAATGGCTGGGGACTGAGGTAGTGATGGTGAGGCCGGTATGCGGGCCTCTCACTGTTGTGGCCTCTCCCATTGTGGAGCACAGGCTCCGGATGCACAGGCTCAGCGGCCATGGCCCACGGGCCCAGCCGCTCCGTGGCATGTGGGATCTTCCCGGACCGGGGCACGAACCCGTGTCCCCTGCATCGGCAGGCGGACTCTCAACCACTGCGCCACCAGGGAAGCCCGGCCTATCTGATTCTTAATTACCTAGCCTGAAAGTCCTCAGGTATATAAGCAATCCATCTAGGACCAAGGTGACACTGTTGCTTTACCTCAATTAGCTCTTGGTTTATCTTGGTTAGTTCATGACTGACAAAAAGGCAGAGGAAGCGCAAAGTACCTCTTGCTTGAGCTGGGACATCCATCTTCAGCCCTTGGACATCAGCACTCTTGGTTCTCGGGCCTTCGGACATGGATTAAGTCTCTCCTGGTGTTCAGGCCTTTGGGTCTGAACTGGGACTACATCACTGGCTCCCTGGGGTCTTCAGTTCGCAGACAGCAGATTGTGGGACTTCTCGGCCTCCATAATTGCGTGAGCCAACCCCTCATTAAAAACCTCTTTCTGTGTATCTATATATATCTTATTGGTTTTGTTTGTCTGGAGAGCCCTGACTAATACAACATGGTAGGGAGGCTCTTATTAGAAGGAAGTTGGAGGCGGGGCAAACCTCAGGTGAACCCTATTCTAACTGAGGGCAAGAACCCATTAACCATTAGCAACAGCTGAGCAAGACCAAGGGCCATAGACCCTGTCTTCTTGCTGCCTCAGCTTGGTGGGTATGGAAATTCCAAGTGTTGGCAGTTGTAAGGTAGAGAAAGACTCTAGAGCCCTGGTGTCTACGGCAAAGAAAGGAAAGAAGTGGAACCAGCTAGCCTGAAAGGGGTAAGCAATGGTTAGCTTTATGAAGGGTTTCCTGATGCCAGTTAACTCTCTTCATTTTTCTCTCTCTTCTTTCCCCCAAAATAACTGTGCTCAATATAAAATTCTCTTGCATTGAGCCAGGTCTAGTTGTAGGTTCGGGAGAGTTGGAACCGGCCCCCATTCTATTATATATATTTTTCTTACTCATCCCCTCTTACTTCAGGCCAGAAAGCCTGTATAGTACCGGGAAATAAAATAATAAAAGCCAGTCTTTGCTGCTGGCTCTGCGCCTGTGGCCAAGTGATTATTTGCAAGACCACTGTTAGGGTGCCAGTAGGGATCCCTCAAGGTGCCTGCTAATAACATAATCACACAGGGTGATTTTATTATTTTTTTTTTTTTGCGGTTCGCGGGCCTCTCACTGCTGTGGCCTCTCCCGTTGCGGAGCACAGGCTCCGGACTCGCAGGCTCAGCCGCCATGGCTCACAGGCCCAGCCGCTCCGTGGCATCTTCCCAGACCGGGGCACGAACCGGTGTCCCCTGCATCGGCAGGCGGACTCTCAACCACTGCGCCACCAGGGAAGCCCACACAGGGTGATTTTAGGGTGGCTGCAGGCTGCAAAGCTCTTTCTGACGTCAAAAGCAATTCCATTCTCCTTTAAGGTTGGTTTCTGCCTTTCTTGTCCTGTCTTCCTCTCACCCCAGTCTGTCCTAGGTCCCACCCAGTGTTATTATAAAGAAACAACAGATGATGACATATGGAGATCACCTGCCCAGCCAAGGGAAGTATCTGGGCGCCAGATAACAACTACTGAAGGGGCAGCCCATCTGTGGGATGCCCATGCCCTTTAAAAGCTGAGCTTAACGTCTCGGCTCCGTCTTCCAACAGGGTCTGGTTAAAGTGTGTAGAAACTTTTAAAGCCATTTAAGAGTAATTCTATGTCTGTTGAATCTAATAAAAAAACGTGGGCTTGTATTTCTGTTTCAACTTATTTTATTTTTCACTTCCTTTTTCTATTGACTTATTCTTAGTTTATTTTGTAAATGTACCAGGGCTGAATGGAAAAAAACAAACAATAAAAATCAGTTGGTCCACAAGCATTCAGAGGAACAGTGCTCCAAGTCATGCTGGCGCCTACTTCTTCCCCAAGTTGATGCAGGGCTGCTCCTCCCAGAGCCCCAAATGAGGAGTGGTGCAAAGACCCCGCAGTTCCCAGTGTTCTCCCTCAGCCTGTCCAACACACCTCCAGGGAACTAGAAACGCAGCAGGGTGTGGAGGGGGGAGCTGCCATCCACCCCCTCCCTCCCTCCCCCTTCCAGTCCTACAGTCCCCTGGGTCAGGAAAGAATGTTTCTTTAACCTCTACTCTACTTAAATGTGATACAGTCTATCAGGTCTAGCCCTTGATATATTTAGTGGGAGTTAAACTTTACAGAATCCTTTCTTTCTCAATTGTGCATTTCCTAGCCTATTGTTATGCTGCAAAATTCTCTTGAGTGTGACAAGTTGAATAATAACTTCTGCTCTCTTCCTTCCTTCTTTGACAGCCTTGATCCAATCTGCACCTCCTTCTCCCCCAGGATACTTTTGGTTTACTAGGAAGAAGCCATGTTTCCAAAAAGGTGAAAGGGAAAATCACATTTGTCTTTTTTCAAAATACAGTTTCCTCTTCCACAGTGTTATGAATTAAGTTCCGGCAACAGCATCACTTCTGCCTTCACATAACTACCACTGACCCCAAACAGCACTCTAATAACATCAGATTTATTCTCAATACATAGCTTGATGATTTTTATAGCATCACCTGCGGTAAACACAGGCAGCCTCTCATTCTCACCTTTCAAGTCTCAGCCTAAATGCCGCCACCTCAGAAACACCTTTCTTGATGAGTGTCATTCTTAGTTTCTACCTCATCATTCTGTTTATTTTATTCATAACTTTCATCACAATGTATTATGTTGCTTTTCAGTTTTAAGTAAACTCCAATTTTTTATTTTATTTTTTCTTAAGCATTTTTCCCAGCTTTATTGAGATACAAGTAACATATATTGTGTAAATTTAAGGTGTATACCATGTTAATTTGATATATTTGTATGTTGCAAAATAATATATTAGCATCAGCTAACACCTCCATCACATCACATAATTACTGTTTCTTTTTTTGTGGTGAAAACATTTAAGATCTATTCTCTTAGCAACTTTCAAGCATGTAACACAGTATTATTAACTGTAATCACCATGCTGTACATTAGATCCTCAGAGCTTATTCACCCTATAACTGGAGGTTTGTACCCTTTGACTAATATCTTCCTATTTTCCCCTACCCTCCTAACCCCTGGTCACCACCACTCTACTCTTTTTCTATGAGTTTGGCTTTTTTAGATTCCACATATAAGTGATATCACACAGTATTTGTCTTTCTGTCACTTAGCGTAAAGTCCCCAAGCTTCATCCATGTTGCCTCAAATGATAGGATTTCCTTCTTTGTTACGGTTGAATAATATTCCAGTGTGTTTGTGTGTGTGTGTGTGTGTGTGTGTGTGTGTGTGTGGCACATCTTTTCTATCCATTCACCTGTAGATGGACACTTAGGTTGTTTCCATATCTTGGCTATTGGGAGTAATGCTTTAATAAACGTGGGAGCACAAATATCCCTTTGAGATCCTGTTTTCATTTGCTTTGCATATAAATAAACACAGAAGTGGGATTGCTGGATCGTATGGTAATTCTACTTTTATATTATGTTGCTTATTTATGTGTTTACTTACTAATTGTTTTCCCTATAAAAATATAAGATCTAAAAGGCCAGGAACCTTTTACTTTAGTTCATTATTGTATTCCCATTGCCTAGATAGAAAATGGCACTTAGCAGTGGTTTTTTTTTTTTTTTTGGTACGCGGGCCTCTCACTGTTGTGGCCTTTCCTGTTGGCGGAGCACAGGCTCCGGACGCGCGGGCTCAGCGGCCATGGCTCACGGGCCCAGCCGCTCCGCGGCATGTGGGATCTTCGCGGACCGGGGCACGAACCCGTGTCCCCTGCATTGGCAGGTGGACTCTCAACCACTGCGCCACCAGGGAAGCCCAGCAGTGTTTTTTAAACCTTTGTTGAATAGGTGAAAGGGCACAAGAGAGCCCCTTGTGGACGCTAAGATGGTGAACCCCTACTGAGGCATGGATGCATTGCAACACCGCTCCCATTCGGCTTTCTGTACTTGGAAGATTCAAGTCCTATAGGTGTGATTGCATCTTGCTGTTCAGGAAGCAGAGCTAGTTTCAGCTTGAGATGGTCAAGTTTCATAAAAGGAGAAGCTGCTAGGTGGTGGGGCCTCCCCAGGAGAATTCAGGTAGCTAAGGGGTAGGATTGTTACAGCAGATAGTTCCTTCTTCCAAGAAGGGGATGAGTCACACACCCTTTTGTGCTTGAAAACACAAAAAGAGAATTAATGGGACCCTGAGAGAAGGTAGGGAAAGGGAAAATGGTTATGTGCCAGAGGTCCTCACTTTCTCTATTGTGTCTGTTGCCTAATTTGAGGATTATTATTTTTTATTAAATCATTGATTTTTAATGAAGTTAAAATAATTAATTGCATTTTGTTTTCATAGCTCTCCAAGTTATAATAGTACATAAATATCACCCAGAGTAGACTTTCTTTTTTTTTTAAT
Source organism: Pseudorca crassidens (assembly GCF_039906515.1). Lineage (NCBI taxonomy): Eukaryota > Metazoa > Chordata > Mammalia > Artiodactyla > Delphinidae > Pseudorca > Pseudorca crassidens. The sequence continues at coordinate 11,043,344 of NC_090306.1, read as the reverse complement.
TTTATTTATTTTACAGCAGGTTCTTATTAGTTATCTATTTTATACATATTAGTGTATATATGTCAATCCCAATCTCCCAATTTATCCCACCACCACCACCCCCACACCCCTGCTTTCCCCCCTTGGTGTCCATATGTTTCTTCTCTGCATCTGTGTCTCAATTTCTGCCCTGCAAACCAGTTCATCTGTACCATTTTTCTAGATTCCACATATATGTGTTAATATACGATATTTGTTTTTCTCTTTCTGACTTACTTCACTCTGTATGACAGTCTCTAGTTCCATCCACATCTCAACAAATGACCCAATTTCATTCCTTTTTATGGCTGAGTAATATTCCATTGTGTATATGTACCACATCTTCTTTATCCATTCGTCTGTTGATGGGCACGTCGTTAGGTTGCTTCCATGACCTGGCTATTGTAAATAGTGCTGCAGTGGACATTGGGGTGCGTGTGTCTTTTTGAATTATGGTTTTCTCTGGGTTTATGCCCAGTAGTGGGATTGCTGCGTCATATGGTAATTCTATTTTTAGTTTTTTAAGGAACCTGAGAATTATTTTTGTGGCCCAGGAGGTGTCTGGGCAAGTGACCAAGGGAAATGATTGTTGCAAATGAGCATCATGCCAGTGCCCAGGGCAGTGGCTGGAGCAGAGGACCGAGTAAGTACCATATTCCAAGGTAAAGTGGCCCAGGCAGGCTGCCACTCTCCTGACAGCATGCCACTTTATGGTCACAGCTAAAGATGACACCTGCTCTTTCCCTGGGGTATTTTGTGACTCAGAGACTCAAGCCAACACAGCTGCTACTCTGCAGGGCATTACCATTCACTGCTGCAGCCAGAAATCTGAGAGCAACCCTGATCTCTGCCCTTTCCCTTATTTTCCACATTTGTCAATAGTCAGTTATATTGATTCCATCTCCAAACCATCTCTTGACTCTGTTTTCCTTTTCTCCTTCTCCTTTGCCCAAGACCAAACTATCATCTTTTTCGCCTAAATGATCGCAAGGGCCTCCTGAGAGTTTATTCCAAACCAAATTTGCTTTCTTCTATTTTACTTTTCAGATTTCAGCCAACATAATCTCAATCGAGTCCCTCCCCAGATGAAATTCTTCAGTGGATCCTTCTGTTGTTCAGTGATCCCCACCTTTCTCCTTAGCCTCATCTTATTATATTTTCTGTTCTCCTCTCAGTACTTAAGATTTTCCCCTATATTTTTCCAGTTCCTAGAACTTATTGTGCTTTTTGGTTTTTAAACTTTAGTGCTTTTGCACTGCAGTTTCACTTTGTCTAGAACACGTCCCTATGCTTCCTGCTGCCCGACACACCCAACAGGCAGTATCCAGCCAGCTCCTCTTCATTGTTCTGATCTTAGCTTTTATAAAAATATGTTTTATTTATAAAAATAGTTTTTCCCCAGCACACTTCTCAAAGAGTTATATGTGAGCAGGAGCTTAAGCTCCATGTAACTCATTGATGAGGGAGTCAGTAGGAATAATGCTCGTTCTAAGATGTGTTGAAGAACAGGGGTTTGTATATTCTGATAAGAAAGAAATGTCAAAATAACAATGTTAAGTTGTATGCAAAACTAGTTAATATCCTACGAGTATTAACAACATGGTTTACTATAAAACCATGACACCTTACCAGGTTAATCTGTATTCTTTCAGGTCTGTCTTTTTTTTTTTTTTTTTTTTGTGGTACACGGGCCTCTCACTGTTGTGGCCTCTCCCGTTGCGGAGCACAGGCCTCTCACTGTTGTGGCCTCTCCCGTGTCCCCTGCATCGGCAGGCGGACTCTCAACCACTGCGCCACCAGGGAAGCCCCAGGTCTGTCTTTAAAAATGTCCCTTGTCAGCAGTGAGTTATTTTTTTAAGTGATATTTTCTGAGAGACTCACATGAAAGTCAAATAGGCTTATTAAAAATATTCTCTGGTATGATATAAAAGTATCAAGTAATCATCATTGTGCCTTATTTCCAAGTTTGGAATCAATTATTCTGAATTTCAGAAAAGTCTTTCCTCCTTCCTCAGCCTAGATTAGACTCTCCTCCTGATACATGCTCCCAGAGTACCTATATGTATGCTGTGTAACCCTTATCACAATCATAATTATAGGCACCACTTTTATATTCTCTGTTAGGAATTGGCTCACGTGATTATGGAGACTGAGAAATCCTAAGATCTGCAGTTGGCCAGCTGGAGACTCAGGAGAGCCGATGGTGTAGTTCCAGGAGAGCCAATGGTACAAATTCCAGTCCAAAAGCCAGCAGCTTAAGACCCAAGAAGAGTCTAAAGGCAGGAAGAAGACCAGTGTCCCAGCTCAAGGTATCCAAGCAGGAGGAGTTCCCTCTTACTCAGCCTTTTTGTTCTTTTCATGTCTTCACTTGACTGGATGAGACCCACCCACTTCAGGGAGGGCGCTCTGTCTTAATAAGTCTACAGATTCAAATGTTAAGCTCATCTAAGACACACTCACAAGCACACACAAAATAATGTTTGACCAAATGTCAGGTTAACACATAAAATTAACCATCGCGGATTGTAAGCACCATGGGAACAGGGACCTCCAGATTTGTATCTGCAGCTGCCTTCAGCAGCTTCCATATGATGTCTTATTGGCATCTTAAACTTGAAAAAGGCTGAAATTGAACTCCTGATTTTTCCATCTATTCACATATAGCTCCATATTCCACCCAAATGTTCAATTCAAAGACCTATGTGATATTCTTGATTCCTCTCTTTCCCATCTCGCTTAACCATGTACCAGCAAGTTCATTTGGTTCTACTGCTAGAATATATTACGAATTCGTCTACTTTTTTCTGTCTCTACTGCTACCACTCTCATCTTCTGCCTGGTCCATTGTGGTAGTTTATTTGTTAGTCTCCTGATTAAATTTTGGATTCTAAGATTTCAAGAATTCAATTCTCAGTTTCCAGAACTTTTTCATCATTCCGAACAGAAACTCTGTACCTATTAAACAATAATTTCCATTTCCCCTCCCCATTCTCTATTCTATTTTCTGTCTCTATGAATTTATCTATTCTAGGTATCTCATATAAATGAGTCCATACCATATTTGTCATATTGTGCATGATTTCTTTCACTTAGCATAATGTTTTCAAGGTTCCTCCATGTTGTAGCATATATCGGAATTTTATTCCTTTTTAAGGGTGAATAACGTTTCAATGTATGTATATAGCAAAATTTTTAAATCCATTCATTTATTGATGGGTACTTGGGTTGTTTCCATGTTTTGGCTCTTGTGAATAATGCTACTATGAACATTGGGGTAAATCTGTTTGAGTCCCTGCTTTCAATTTTTGTGTATATATATGTAGAAGTGGGATTGCTGGATCATAATAATTTCATGTTTAACTTTTTGAGGAACCATGTTGAGGTTCACTTTTTGCATATGGATAGCCAACTTTTCCAGCACCATTTGTTGAAAGGATCATCATTCCCCATTGCATTATCTTGGTATTCTTTTGAAAATTAATTGACCATAAATGCGTGTCTTTTTCTGTATCTCTATTCTGTTGCATTGGTCTGTGTGTCTACCCTTATGTCAATACACATGGTCTCAATCACTGTAACTTTATTTTAAATCTTGAAATCTGGTAATGTAAGACTTACAGACTTGTTCTTATTTTAAAAACTATTTTGGTTCTTCTAGACCCTTTGTATTTCCCTATACATTTTAAGAATCAGCATGTTAATTTCTAAAAAGCCTGTGGAGATTTCTGATTGGGATTGAAATTGAATCTGTCTTTCAATCTGGGGAAAATCGACGTCTTCACAATACTGGGCCTTCTAATCCATAAGCATGGCATTCTTTCTACTTACTTGAGTCTTCTTTACTTCTTCTCAGTAATGCTTTGTAGGTTTCAGTGTATCGGTCTTACACATATTTACTTATTTGTCCCTAAATATTTCATATTTTTAATGTTATAACAAATGTTACTTTAGAAAATTTTAATTTTCAATTGTTTGTTGTTGACATATAGAAATAGAATTAATTTATGTATAGTGGCTTTCTATTCTGAGACATTGTTAAACTCACTTTTATTTAATTCCATGAGACTTTTCATATAGATAATCATGTTGTCTGCAAATAAGGACAGTTCTACTTCCTTTCCAAAGTGTATTCATTTTCCTTCTTTTTCTTGCTTTATTCCTCTAGCTAGAATCTTCAGCACAGTGTTAAATGAAGGTAGAGAGAGTGGACATGCTTCCTGATCTTAGGGGGAAGGGATTCAATCTTTCTCCTTTAAGTGATATTAGCTTAGCTGTATGTTTTTCAAGACACCCTTTATCAGGTTGTGAAAAGTCTGTTCTATTCTTAGTTTGTTGAAAGCTTTTTTTGTTTGTTTGTTTGTTTTTATCATGAATGGGTATTGAATTTTGTCTAATGCTTTACTGCCACTATTAAGATAATCACATGGTTTTACTTTTTTTAATTTCTTATTTTATTTTATTTTTTTACATCTTTATTGGAGTATAATTGCTTTACAATGGTGTGTTAGTTTCTGCTTTATAACAAGGTGAATCAGTTATACATATACATATGTTCCCATATCTCTTCCCTCTTGCGTCTCCCTCCCTCCCACCCTCCCTATCCCACCCCTCCAGGTGGTTGCAAAGCACCGAGCTGATCTCCCTGTGCTATGCAGCTGCTTCCCACTAGCTATCTACCTTACATTTGGTAGTATATATATGTCCATGCCTCTCTCTCGCTTTGTCACAGCTTACCCTTTCCCCTCCCCATATCCTCAAGTCCATTCTCTAGTAGGTCTGTGTCTTTATTCTTGTCTTACCCCTAGGTTCTTCATGACATTTTTTTCCCTAAAATTCCATATATATGTGTTAGCATACGGTATTTGTCTTTCTCTTTCTGACTTACTTCACTTTGTATGACAGACTCTAGGTCTATCCACCTCATTACAAATAGCTCAATTTTGTTTCTTTTTATGGCTGAGTAATATTCCATTGTATATATGTGCCACATCTTTATCCATTCATCCGACGATGGACACTTAGGTTGCTTCCATGTCCTGGCTATTGTAAACAGAGCTGCAATGAACATTTTGGTACATGACTCTTTTTGAATTATGGTTTTCTCAGGGTATATGCCCAGTAGTGGGATTGCTAGGTCATATGGTAGTTCTATTTGTAGTATTTTAAGGAACCTCCATACTGTTCTCCATAGTGGCTGTACCAATTCACATTCCCACCAACAGTGCAAGAGTGTTCCCTTTTCTCCACACCCTCTCCGGCATTTATTGTTTCTAGATTTTTTGATGATGGCCATTCTGACTGGTGTGAGATATCTCATTGTAGTTTTGATTTGCATTTCTCTAATGATTAATGATGTTGAGCATTCTTTCATGTGTTTGTTGGCAGCCTGTATATCTTCTTTGGAGAAATGTCTATTTAGGTCTTCTGCCCATTTTTGGATTGGGTTGTTTGGTTTTTTGTTATTGAGCTGCATGAGCTGCTTATAAATTTTGGAGATTAATTCTTTGTCAGTTGCTTCATTTGAAAATATTTTCTCCCATTCTGAGGGTTGTCTTTTGGTCTTATTTATGGTTTCCTTTGCTGTGAAAAAGTTTTGAAGTTTCATTAGGTCCCATTTGTTTATTTTTATTTCCATTTCTCTAGGAGGTGGGTCAAAAAGGATCTTGCTGTGATTTATGTCATAGAGTGTTCTGCCTATGTTTTCCTCTAAGAGTTTGATAGTTTCTGGCCTTACATTTAGGTCTTTAATCCACTTTGAGCTTATTTTTGTGTATGGTGTTAGGGAGTGATCTAATCTCATACTTTTACATGTACCTGTCCAGTTTTCACAGCACCACTTATTGAAGAGGCTGTACTTTCTCCACTGTACATTCCTGCCTCCTTTGTCAAAGATAAGGTGACTGTATGTGCGTGGGTTTATCTCTGGGCTTTCTATCCTGTTCCATTGATCTATATTTCTGTTTTTGTGCCACTACCATACTGTCTTGATTACTGTAGCTTTGTAGTATAGTCTGAAGTCAGGGAGCCTGATTCCTCCAGCTCCATTTTTCGTTCTCAAGATTGCTTTGGCTATTCGGGGTCTTTTGTGTTTCCATACAAATTGTGAAATTTTTTGTTCTAGTTCTGTGAAAAATGCCAGTGGTAGTTTGATAGGGATTGCATTGAATCTGTAGATTGCTTTGGGTAGTAGAGTCATTTTCACAATGTTGATTCTTCCAATCCAAGAACATGGTATATCTCTCCATCTATTTGTATCATCTTTAATTTCTTTCATTAGTGTCTTATAATTTTCTGCATACAGGTCTTTTGTCTCCTTAGGTAGGTTTATTCCTAGATATTTTATTCTTTTTGTTGCAATGGTAAATGGGAGTGTTTTCTTGATTTCACTTTCAGATTTTTCATCATTAGTGTATAGGAATGCCAGAGATTTCTGTGCATTAATTTTGTATCCTGCTACTTTACCAAATTCATTGATTAGCTCTAGTATTTTTCTGGTAGCATCTTTAGGATTCTCTATGTATAGTATCATGTCATCTGCAAACAGTGACAGCTTTAATTCTTCTTTTCCGATTTGGATTCCTTTTATTTCCTTTTCTTCTCTGATTGCTGTGGCTAAAACTTCCAAAACTATGTTGAATAAGAGTGGTGAGAGTGGGCAACCTTGTCTTGTTCCTGATCTTAGTGGAAATGGTTTCAGTTTTTCACCATTGAGGATGATGTTGGCTGTGGGTTTGTTGTATATGGCCTTTATTATGTTGAGGAGAGTTCCCTCAATGCCTACTTTCTGCAGGGTTTTTATCATAAATGGGTGTTGAATTTTGTCAAAAGCTTTTTCTGTATCTATTGAGATGATCATATGGTTTTTCTCCTTCAATTTGTTAATATGGTGTATCATGTTGATTGATTTGCACGTATTGAAGATTCCTTGCATTCCTGGAATAAACCCCACTTGATCATGGTGTATGATCCTTTTAATGTGCTGTTGGATTCTGTTTGCTAGTATTTTGTTGAGAATTTTTGCATCTATGTTCATCAGTGATATTGGCCTGTAGTTTTCTTTCTTTGTGACATCCTTGTCTGGTTTTGGTATCAAGGTGATGGTGGCCTCGTAGAATGAGTTTGGGAGTGTTCCTCCCTCTGCTATATTTTGGAAGAGTTTGAGAAGGATAGGTGTTAGTTCTTCTCTAAATGTTTGATAGAATTCGCCTGTGAAGCCATCTGGTCCTGGGCTTTTGTTTGTTGGAAGATTTTTAATCACAGTTTCAATTTCAGTGCTTGTGATTGGTCTGTTCATATTTTCTATTTCTTCCTGATTCAGTCTTGGCAGGTTGTGCATTTCTAAGAATTTGTCCATTTCTTCCAGGTTGTCCATTTTATTGGCATAGAGTTGCTTGTAGTAATCTCTCATGAACTTTTGTATTTCTGCAGTGTCAGTTGTTACTTCTCCTTTTTCATTTCTAATTCTATTGATTTGAGTCTTCTCCCTTTTTTTCTTGATGAGTCTGGCTAATGGTTTATCAATTTTGTTTATCTTCTCAAAGAACCAGCTTTGAGTTTTATTGATATTTGCTATCGTTTCCTTCATTTCTTTTTCATTTATTTCTGATCTGATTTTTATGATTTCTTTCCTTCTGCTAACTTTGGGGTTTTTTTGTTCTTCTTTCTCTAATTGCTTTAGGTGCAGGGTTAGGTTGTTTATTCGAGATGTTTCCTGTTTGTTAAGGTAGGATTGTATTGCTATAAACTTCCCTCTTAGAACTGCTTTTGCTGCATGCCATAGGTTTTGGGTCTTCGTGTCTCCACTGTCATTTGTTTCTAGGTATTTTTTTATTTCCTCTTTGATTTCTTCAGTGATCACTTCGTTATTAAGTACTGTATTGTTTAGCCTCCATGTGTTTGTATTTTTTACAGATCTTTTCCTGTCATTGATATCTAGTCTCATAGCGTTGTGGTCGGAAAAGATACTTGATACAATTTCAATTTTCTTAAATTTACCAAGGCTTGATTTGTGACCCAAGATATGATCTATCCTGGAGAATGTTCCAGGAGCACTTGAGAAAAATGTGTATTCTGTTGTTTTTGGATGGAATGTCCTATAAATATCAATTAAGTCCATCTTGTTTAATGTATCATTTAAAGCTTGTGTCTCCTTATTTATTTTCATTTTGGATGATCTGTCCATTGGTGAAAGTGGGGTGTTAAAGTCCCCTACTATGAATGTGTTACTGTCGATTTCCCCTTTTATAGCTGTTAGTATTTGCCTTATGTATTGAGGTGCTCCTATGTTGGGTGCATAAATATTTACAATTGTTATATCTTCTTCTTGGATCGATCCCTTGATCATTATGTAGTGTCCTTCTTTGTTTCCTCTAATAGTGTTTATTTTAAAGTCTATTTTGTCTGATATGAGAATTGCTATTCCAGCTTTCTTTTGGTTTCCATTTGCATGGAGTATCTTTTTCCATCCCCTCAGTTTCAGTCTGTATGTGTCCTTAGGTCTGAAGTGGGTCTCTTGTAGACAGCATATATATGGGTCTTGTTTTTGTATCCATTCAGCCAATCTGTGTCTTTTGGTGGGAGCATTTAGTCCATTTATATTTAAGGTAATTATCGATATGTATGTTCCTATTCCCACTTTCTTAATTGTTTTGGGTTCGTTATTGTAGGTCTTTTCCTTCTCTTGTGTTTCTTGCCTAGAGAAGTTCCTTTAGCATTTGTTGTAAAGCTGGTTTGGTGGTGCTGAACTCTCTCAGCTTTTGCTTGTCTGTAAAGGTTTTAATTTCTCCATCAAATCTGAATGAGATCCTTGCTGGGTAGAGTAATCTTGGTTGCAGGTTTTTCTCCTTCATCACTTTAAATATGTCCTGCCAGTCCCTTCTGGCTTGCAGAGTTTCTGCTGAAAGATCAGCTGTTAACCTTATGGGGATTCCCTTGTGTGTTATTTTTTGTTTTTCCCTTGCTGCTTTTAATATGTTTTCTTTGTATTTAATTTTTGACAGTTTGATTAATATGTGTCTTGGCGTATTTATCCTTGGATTTATCCTGTATGGGACTCTTTGTGCTTCCTAGACTTGATTAACTATTTCCTTTCCCATATTAGGGAAGTTTTCAACTATAATCTTTTCAAACATTTCCTCAGTCCCTTTCTTTTTCTCTTCTTCTTCTGGAACCCCTATAATTCGAATGTTGGTGCATTTAATGTTGTCCCAGAGGTCTCTGAGACTGTCCTCAGTTCTTTTCATTCGTTTTTCTTTATTCTGCTCTGCATTAGTTATTTCCACTATTTTATCTTCCAGGTGACTTATCCATTCTTCTGCCTCTGTTATTCTGCTATTGATCCCATCTAGAGTATTTTTCATTTCATTTATTGTGTTGTTCATCGTTGTCTGTTTCATCTTGAGTTCTTCTAGGTCCTTGTTAAATGTTTCTTGCATTTTGTCTATTCTGTTTCCAAGATTTTGGATTATCTTTACTATCATTATTCTGAATTCTTTTTCTGGTAGACTGCCTATTTCCTCTTCATTTGTTAGGTCTGGTGGGTTTTTATGTTGCTCCTTCATCTGCTGTGTGTTTTTCTGTCTTCTCATTTTGCTTATCTTACTGTGTTTGGGGTCTCCTTTTTGCAGGCGGCAGGTTCGTAGTTCCTGTTGTTTTTTGTGTCTGTCCCCAGTGGCTAAGGTTGGTTCAGTGGGTTGTGTAGGCTTCCTGGTGGAGGGGACTAGTGCCTGTGTTGTGCTGGATGAGGCTGGATCTTGTCTTTCTGGTGGGCAGGTCCATGTCTGGTGGTGTGTTTTGGGGTGTCTGTGGACTTATTATGATTTTAGGCAGCCTCTCTGCTAATGGGTGGGGTTGTGTTCTTGTTTTGCTATTTGTTTGGCATAGGGTGTCCAGCACTGTAGCTTGCTGGTCGTTGAGTGAAGCTGGGTGCTGGTGTTGAGATGGAGATCTCTGGGAGATTTTCACCGTTTGATATTATGTGGAGCTGGGAGGTCTCTTATGGACCAGTGTCCTGAAGTTGGCTGTCCCACCTCAGAGGCACAGCAGTGACTCCTGGCTACAGTACCAAGAGCCTTTCATCCACATGGCTCAGAATAAAAGGGAGAAAAAGAAAGAAAGAAAGAAAGAGAGAGAGAGAGAGAGAGGGAGGGAGGGAGGGAGGGAGGAAGGGAGGAGGGAAGATAGGAGGGAAGGAAGGAAAGAAATAAAGAAAGAAGATAAAATAAAGTAAGATAAAATATATTAAAATAAAAAGTAATTATGAAGAAAAGAAGTTTTTTTTTGCGGTACGAGGGCCTCTCACTGCTGTGGCCTCTCCCGTTGCGGAGCACAGGCTCCGGATGCACAGGCTCAGCGGCCATGGCTCACGGGCCCAGCCACTCCACGGCATGTGGGATCTTCCCGGACCAGGGCTCGAACCTGTGTCCCCTGCATCGGCAGGCGGACTCTCAACCACTGCGCCACCAGGGAAGCCCAAGAAAAAAATATTTTTTAAAAAGAAAAAAAAAAAAACAAAAAACGGACGGATAGAACCCTAGGATAAATGGTGGAAGCAAAGTTATACAGACAGAATATCACCCAGAAGCATACACATACACACTCACAAAAAGAGGAAAAGGGGAAAAAATAATAAATCTTGCTCTCAAGTCCACCTCCTTAATTTGGGATGATTCGTTGTCTATTCAGTTATTCCACAGATGCAGGCTACATCAAGTTGATTGTGGAGCTTTAATCCGCTGCTTCTGCGGCTGCTGGGAGAGATTTCCCTTTCTCTTCTTTGTTCTCACAGCTCCCGGGGCTCAGTTTTGGATTTGGCCCCGCCTCTGCATGTAGGTCGCTGGAGGGCGTCTGTTCTTAGCTCAGACAGGACGGGGTTAAAGGAGTAGCTGCTTCGGGGGCTCTGGCTCAATCAGGCCGGGGTGGGGGTAGGGGGAGGGGCACGGAGGGCGGGGCGAGCATGGTGCGGCAGAGGCCGGCGTGACGTTGCACCAGCCTGAGGCGCGCCGTGCGTTCTCCCGGGGAAGTTGTCCCTGGATCCCAGGACCCTGGCAGTGGCGGGCTGCACATGCTCCCGGTAGGAGGGTGTGGAGAGTGACCTGTGCTCGCACACAGGCTTCTTGGTGGTGGCGGCAGCAGCCCTAGCGTCTCATGCCCGTCTCTGGGGTCCGCGCTTTTAGCCGCGACTCGCGCCGGTCTCTGGAGCTCCTTTAAGCAGCGCTCTTAATCTGCTCTCCTCGCGCACCAGGAAACAAAGAGGGAAGAAAAAGTCTCTTGCCTCTTCGGCAGGTCCAGAGTTTTTCCCGGACTCCCTCCCGGCCAGCCGTGGCGCACTAATCCCCTGCAGTCTGTGTTCACGCCGCCAACCCCAGTCCTCTCCCTGTGCTCCGACAGAAGCCGGAGCCTCAGCTCCCAGCCCCGCCCACCCCGGCGGGGGAGCAGACAAGCCTCTCGGCCTGGTGAGTGCCTGTCGGCCCTGATTCTCTGTGCGGGAATCTCTCCGCTTTGCCCTCCGCACCCCTGTTGCTGTGCTCTCTGCCGCTGCTCCGAAGCTTTCTCCCTCCTACACCTGAAGTCTCCGCCCGCAAAGGGGCTTCCTAGTGTGTGGAAACATTTCGTCCTTCACAGCTCCCTCCCGCTGGTGCAGGTACCGTCCCTATCCTTTTGTCTCTGTTTTTTCTTTTTTCTTTTGCCCTACCCAGGTACTTGGGGTGTTTCTTGCCTTTTGGGAGGTCTGAGGTCTTCTGCCAGCGTTCAGTAGCTTTTCTGTAGGAGTTGTTCCACGTGTAGATGTATTTCTGGTGTACTGTGGGCAGGAAGGTGATCTCTGCATCTTACTTTTCCGCCATCTTCCTCACTACTCGGTTTTACTTTTTATATGGACTGATTTTCAAATGTTGAACTAACCTTGGATTCCAGGATAAACTACTTAAAAAAAAAAAAAATATATACACACATATATATATGTGTGTATATATATATCTTACCAAATTTGATTTTTACATATATTTTTAAAGGATTTTTGCATCTGTGTTCATGAGGGATAATGATATATACTTTTCTTATAATATTTTTATCAGATTTAACTATCAGAATAATAATGACCTGATAAAATCAGTTGGAAAGTGTTTCTTCATCTACTTTAAGTGTTTGTGTAGAATTGGTATTATTTTTGTTTAAAAGCTTCACTATTGAAGCCATTTGGGCCTAGACATTTTTCTGTGGAAAGATTTGTAGCTACAAATTTAATATCTTTAATAGCTATAGGGATATTCAGGTTATCAACTTCTTGAATGAGCTTTATTTTTTTAAAGGAATTTGTCCATTTCATGTAAGTTATTAAATTTATTGGCATAAAGTTATTCACAATGTTTTCTTATTATGTCTCTAGAATCTGTAGTGTTGCCCCCCTCTGGAATATTCCCTCTCAGGAATATCTTCATTCCTGATATTTGTAAGTCGTGTGTTTTTTTTCTCTCTTAAGTCTGGCTGGAGGCTTATCAATTTTATTAAGCTTTCAAAAGAAAAGGTTTTTGGTTTTACTGGTTTTCTGTATTATTTTTTAAATTTTCTGTTTCATTGGTTTCTACACTTTTATTTTTTACTTTCTTCTGTTTGCTTTGGGTTTAGCTCTTCTTGTTTCTAGTTTCTTATAGAAGAATTTCAGATCATTGATTTAGACCCTTCTCCTTTTCTAATATAGGCATTTAATACCACCTACATTTCTCTCTAAGAACTGTTTTAGCTGCATCCCACAATTTTGATATGATGTATTACCATTTTTATTTACTTCACATATTTTCTAATTTCTCTTAGGTTTTATTCTTTGACCCTTGGATTATTTATAATTATGTCATTTAATTTCCAAATACTTGGAGATTTTCCAGTCACCATTCTGCTACTGATTTCCAGTTTTATTTAGTTGTGGTTAGAGAACATACTATATATGATTTAAAGACTTCAAAATTTATTGAAATTTGCTTTATATCCAAAAGTATAGTCCATCTTGGTGAATGTTCCATGTGAATTCAAAAGGAACGTATATTCTGCTGTTACTGGGTATAGTGATCTATAAATGTCAGTTAGGTCAAATTGGTTGATAGTGTTGTTTAAGTCTTCTACAGCTATTTCTGTCTACTTGTGCTACTGTTTACTAAAAGAGGAGTATTTAAATTTCTAACATGTTTGTAGGTTTTTTTTTTAAATTAATTTATTTTTTGGCTGCTTTGGGTCTTTGTTGCTGTGCGGGCTTTCTCTAGTTGTGGAGAGTGGGGGCTAATATTTGTTGCAGTGCATGGGCTTCTCATTGTGGTGGCTTCTCTTGTTGCAGAGCACGGGCTCTAGGCACGCGGGCTTCAGCAGTTGTAGCACGCAGCTCAGTAGTTGTGGCTCACGGGCTCTAGAGCGCAGGCTCAGTAGCCGTGGCTCATGGGCTTAGTTGCTCGGCGGCATGTGGAATCTTCGCGGACCAGGGCTTGAACCTGTGTCCCCTGCATTGGCAGGCGGATTCTTAACCACTGCGCCACCAGGGAAGTCCCAGTTTGTAGGCTTTTCTATTTCTCCTATCAGTTCTTGATTTATATATTTTCAGGCTCTGTAATTAGGTTAATATACATTTACAATTATTATATTTTCTTAGTGAATTGGTCTCTATCTTTAAGAAACATTCCTCTTAAACCTGGTAAAAACTTCTTGGTCTAAAAATCTACTCAATCTTATATTAATATTGACACTTTGGCTTTCTTTTGATTAGCATTTGCATTTTATATCTTCTTCCTCCTTTCTATGTTAACCATCTGTGTCTTTATATTTAAAGTGGGTTTCTTCTCAGAGTTAGTATGCAGCTGAGCCTTAAAAAAAATTCAAACTGACAATCTCCACTTTTTAATTGTTTAAACCTTTTATATGTAATGTAATTATTTATATGCTTAGGTTTAAATGTACCATCTTGCTAATTGTTTTCTATTTGTGTCAATTGCTTTTTCCTTCTTTATTTTCTTTTCCTGACTTCTTTGGATTTAGATATTTTTTCTGATTTCATCTTGCCTCCACTAGGCTTTTAGCACTTTTTAAAATTTTAGTGATTGCTCTATGAAATGTAATATACTTTTTAAACTTTTTGCAGTCTACTTACAATCATATCCTACTGTTTCATATACAGTATAAAAATGTTGCAACAGTACGTTTACCTTTCTCCCTTCCTTTCCTTTGTGTTCCTGTTATATTTTACTTCTACATATGCTGTATATCCACAATAATTGTTATTGTTACCATATAAAAATATATTTAATATTTAGTATATTTCAATTCTTACTGTACAAATATAAATATATTGTTATTCTACTATAGTCAGTAACCCTTTTTGACAACTTTACTGGAATATAATTGATGTAAAATAAAATACCCATATTTAAAGCATATAACTTACTAAGTTTTGACATAAGCACATACCTGTGAAATCAGTACCACAATCAGCATAACGCACATATTCATCACCTGCAAAAGCTTCCTTATGACCATATGTGATCTCTCCTTCTTCACTGTCTATTCCTGTTGAGATGATCATATGATTTTTTTTTTGATATAACCTATTAATATAGCAAATTACAGCTTCAGTCCTCTAGTCCTTTCTTATGGTTCTTTCCCTGGTCTTGAGTATTTTCCTCACATGCACGCACCTTTCAAAACTCAGCTGAATACTTGATGAGACCTTTTGCAGATCTCTGAACTTCTCTCATGCTTTAGCTCACTCCTCTCCAGGACTCTGCCCTGCAAACTCTAGCCATTTCGCCTTTTAGGACACCCAGCATCCTCTCCCCGACTCATGGAGACTAGCAGGCTCTGCTTGGGTTTTCCCTCCCTCTGCAGCAGCCTGGAAACTGAAAGCTCTAGGTGTATAGATAGCAACGTTCACACTCAAAGTTGGGAGAACTGTCTGGCCAAGGCTATGAGGATGGGTGGGACAGGCAGGCATCAGAGAGAGATAGGACAGTGGATTGAGGGGATTGCAGGGTAGAGGGATAGTTATTTGGGGGAGGGAGATTGGATCATTGTAAAAACCTTAGAGAAGAAGGTAAATAATGAAAAGCTGGGTTAAGGAAGGGAAAGGAACGTGTATTGAGCATAATTCTGGCTGCACAGGCTGACATAAAACCAGTGCTTCAGTCAGTCCAAAAATGATTTTATCCCAAAATTCACTCTAGGCCATTTGTGAACTAGGTGTTTCTCTTTAATCACTCTTTCTCCTCATGAAACTGAGTGTGACTCTTAGGGGCCCCTTAAACATCACTATGCTGTTGCTCAGAGGGAAACAAGTGTTACGTCTTCAGTAGGCCCCGATCCACTTAGGATCGAAGCTCCTTTAAGAACTCCAGGACCTTCTGGAACTGATTCAGATGCTACACTCCATGTCCTTGGCCACTGTATGTGGTAAGCCTGATTCCTCTTGCCTAGATTTCTCTAGAGAATCCTGCTTTTATACTAAAATAGTAGAACTCTGTAGACTCCTGGGAGAGTAGGCACTTGAGGGCGATTCTATTGCAGGAGTAGGGAAGAGGCTGATAGGCAAAGCATAGTCTTTGGTGGACGGTGCAGATGCGGGGTAGAAGGTTAGGCAGTTGGCCAAGCCACGGAGGTCCAACAAGAAGCAACGAGTGGAACATTGGCAACAAGTGGGGCCCCAGAGGGCAATCCAAGAGTCCGGCAGATGCAGAGAGGCCGTCAGCAGCCTGCATCAGGGTTGGCTGATGCAAACACAGAGGAAACAAAGATTAATCACTCTCCTGGGCTCCCTGTTATCCCTCCCGAGTGCCGTGCCTATCATTTGCTCATTGGGTCCAGAGTTTTGGAACACAAGATTATTGGCGCTTGGCGGAGACTAAATTATTCACGCATTCTTTGACTTACCAGCTTGTAGAAACCATAATTCTAGTCTTTACAGCCTTTATAGGAGCTCTGCGTTTGAATGGGGGAATCTCACAGATTAAGGGTAAAATTAGGAGCAGTGAGAGGCATTTAGGGAGAGGACAAAGGGAGTCTTCTCCCCTATGCATTATAAAACTTAAAACATTATGTTCAGGGATAAATAATGAGACAAGAAATAGATATACAAACAGATTATTTTTTCTTGAGTAAGCATGTGCTTCTTCTAGTGTCAGTGTTTCAGGGCTTTGGGGTTATGCATAATACCCTGTGTACATCACTACCACTGCATTTCCACACTGTCTAATAATCATTTATGCATCTGCCCCCCACACCAGACTGAACTGTGTGGATAGGAACTGAGTCTTATTAATCTCTATATCCCTAGCACCTAGCAGTGATGAATGATAAAATGTTCATCACTTTCTTAGCAAGCATGTGTTATTCCAGAAGTGCTTTGAATTAGAAATTCCTTCACAGCGAACATCAGATCTTTCTTTTCCAGTGTAAGTAGGAAATAACTCAGAACAATAGCTAACAGGCATTTAGCCTGTTGATGATGCTAATGATGACATCTAGTTTCCATGGCAACATGCACTTATCCTTACAGTGTTTCTTGGACTATGTGAAATTTGGAAGAAAAAATACATACTTCTTCCCACATTGTGAGAAAACCTTTTGTATTACAGTATTTCTGTCCATGTTCTCTTCTTTCTAAACGTGTTTATTCTGAGTAGTTGAGTCAGTGATGTACATACTGTGGACTATAATGAGGTCAAACCCAGAAATGCTATTGGTGGTGGTGAGGGAGAGAAGCAGAGAATAAGGGATGTGGATTTTAAAAATGCATAGGTGGCAAACTCATTTCAGCACACATTTCCTTCCTTTCTTTTTCTTTTCCTGCATTTTCCTTCTCTGATCCTCATAACTCAACTAAATCCAGCTCTCTTTAAACCTTGAAATCACTTCACTTTCTGCAGAGACCATGCTGAAAACTGTGAAGGGGGTATCTAAGCTGCTCTCCCACTCAGTCCTTTAGTAGCTCCCATCGCCTCAGCCACAGTGGAAGCTTGTCCGCTGGCCATAGGGAGCCTTTTTTTTTTGCGGCGGGGGTGGGGGTTGGTCACACCGTAGCTTGTAGGATCTTAGTTCCCCAACCAGGGATGGAACTCAGACCCTTGGCAAGAGAGTGCAGAGGCCTAACCCCTGGACCACAGGGAAGTCCCAAGCCCTTCCTTAAAGAGCCTTCAGCTACTCTTTGTCCTATCTCCCAGCTCCTCCACTTCGCATCTTATGAGCAAGCTCTTTTCAAGTCTCTGAACCCTGTTGGTTAACCTGGAATAAGTTACCCCTTTCTCACCTGATGAGCTTACGTTTATATTTCAAATCTTGCTTTAGGCCTTCCCTTCTCTGGGAAGTCACTTTGGATTCCCTCTCACCTCTGGTTTAGGTGCTGACCCATGTGCTCCAGAACACCTTGGGTTCCTTGTACAGTTGAACTGAGGCCACCGTACTGTAAACTGAATCCCTCAGTAGACAGTGAACACTTTTAGAACAGTGTCTTTAATCTTTAAGTCTCAAGCCTCAGGGTAATTTAAGGCTAATTGGGTAGGTTCTCAACTAATGCTTCTGAATGAATGAATGAAGTGGCCCAATAATACCTGGGACTCCTTATGCTCACGTTCTACCCCCACTAGAGTTGTTTTAATACATTAGAGAAGTGTGATGTTGAAACTTAAACCTGTGGGAGAGTCAGAACATGTAACATTGCTAATAGGTCCAAATCTAAGAGGAAGCATCTGCCTCAGGTCTTGGCAGATTTCCTTGCCTCCCTCTCTTCTGTTCTTTTATCCAACAGATGTCTGAGTACTGCAACCTCAAGATGATTAATAACTCAAGCGTTGGGGGAGGGCAGGAGTTTTGTACTTCTTACCAGTACTTTGGACTCAAATCTTTCCATTCCCATGTGTGATAACAATTTGATTTTCCACTGTTGAGGTGTGTGCCTATATGGTTTAACTATGAGTAACTGTTAAGAATTTATCATTACTAGTTATGGAAGAAATGGCAGGTGGGCTTAGGCTCCTGAGAACCAGCAGAGAAGAAGAGGGACCAGGAGTCAGAGCCAGTGGTAGAGGACATTTAGGAAAGGAAAGCAGTTGGTTTTGAGCAACCTGAAAACAAGACAGAAGCAGTCCAGTGTGTCTTTGGTTGATGTCCTTACTGATTTAGGCATCTAAACGTATGACCATGACCTTCTGGGAGGCCTTGAAGTTACCGTAAGGAGCTTGACATCCAAATGAAAACTTGTATTTTCTCAGTCAATTCATAGTAAAAATACAATTATTGGTATATGAGAGTTTCCATACTTAAAAGACTGGAAATGGATCTTGATAAACTAGTAGTTCTCATCCTGGGCAATAATTACACACTGATTTTGTATTTGTAAGCACCTTATAATGTACAAAGATCTTTTACTTACACTAATTTATTTTATTTACCACAATTCTGTAGGATAAGATAGGTAGGTATCGTCATTTTTCAGATACAGAAACTGAGACTTAGGCTGTGACCTGTATCTGGTCTCATGAGTTTGATTCCGATGAGATGAGGTTGCAAATTCCATGGGTCTTAGTCCAGTGCTTTCTTCTCTACATCACAAAGTTCTCCGTGGGGAAAAAAAAAACGTATCCAGAACCAAAGATAGAGAAAGATGGGACCGGATATAAAATACCCACTTCTGAAAAACCAAAGAAAAGAAAGAACAGGGCTGGGAGCAAGGTTGGGTTCTTCTGCCTGACAGTGGTATTGCAAACTAAGGGATTCTGGAAGTAAGATTTGGTTATGGAATTGAACAAAGGTACATTATGAACAACTAACCATAAATATTTGTGCTTTTAAAAAATCTTCCCCATTCATTAAGACGTGGTCTTTTTTGTTTTTGCATTCAAGACAGACCCAAAATTATGCTGTTGAAAATTTAGTTTTAGAATAGATATTAGAGGTAATTGAAAAGGTTATATTCCCAAGGTCATAGATCTAAGAATGAACTTCAAACTTTCATTGTAGTACCAAAGAAAGGAACAGATGTGACACACATTCAATAAAAAAATGTAGTGCCTTTATTGAATCATTAGAATATTTATTCTAGGCAGAAGCATAACAAAGAGTGTATAATTCCTACAGGAAAATCTGCATCTATCAGACCCAAACTGTGCTAATGTAAGCATTTTAAAATTGATCATCACACAGATGTAGAGAACAAACGTATGGACACCAAGGGGGGAAAGCGTGGAGGGGGTGGAGGTGGTGGTGGTGGGATGAACTGGGAGGTTGGGATTGACATGTATACACTGATGTGTATAAAACAGATAACTAATAAGAACCTGCTGTATAAAAAATAATAATAAAATTCAAAAAAAAATAAAATAAAATTGATCATCATCTCCTGTTTAGTTTAGTTAGAAGAGTAGGGAGTAGCAACCCATATAGAAATGGATAGTCTATGGAAGTCCTCCAAGTAGATAATAATAGAAATAACTATGATTTATTATTGTTTATTAAAGGCTATGTAGTCTACTAGGTATTCTATCTACTATCTATTTATATTATTAAGAAATTCCCCTTAGCTATTAAAATTAACCTAATTTTAAAAAAAAGCTTATATAAGAATTAACCCAGTTTTACCAAAAAAAAAAAAAAAAAAAAAAGAAGCTTAAATAAGCTAAATGACTTGTCCAAAGTCACATAGGCAAAAACAGTAGGAATAGAATAGGGATTTGAACTCAGAGGTGTCTGAACTATTAACGTTATTCTAGGTACTCCTAAAATAAGCAATGTGCAGTGTTCCCTGGAAACCTCTGAAACTGAAATCTAGGTCTGACTATTGTAAACACATCATCTTATTTTTAGCTGTCAATTCTGTGTACTTGATCCAAACTGAGAAAATTTGGGTGCATTCTAGATAGCAGTCACTAGGTGGAGCCAGTGTACTGAAAAGCTATCATAGGCTTTTTGGAGACCAGGGCAGGATTTATTCTTAGGAAGTCAGCAAAGGCTGGTTTTGATTGGAAAAGTGCTAAAAAGATCACTCCCTCTGACAGCTGGCTTTTTTTTCTTTTCTGGATAATGTAGATGAAGAGGAAGATGAGAGGTCTCTGGAGGTGTAGAGAATTGCTGGAGCTAAGAGCTATGTGGGATGAATGCATAATCAACGAATTCTGTTCTTTCCCAGAAGTGGTTTTAATAATCTGATGTGTGGCTAGGCTGGTGGGTTGTGGAAGCAGAGCACAATATCACCCTGCCCTGTGTGGTCTTCCTTCTCTTAGAGATTCCAGCCTTTCACATGATATAACACTGAGCATACCTCATTGTGTCTAGTGTTTCAAACTGAATATGTCTAAAATGATGATAGTGATGATGACAGTAATAACTGCTATTATCTTAGCATACATGTGCACAGTACTTTATAGTTTGTAGATCCCTTTCACTTGCATTCATTACTGAATGATGGACCCTCTAGCTGGGGCTGAATCAGAAGACATAAGGGCAGGCTTGGATGAAAAAGTCTAGGAAGATGTTATACTAGTCAGGGTTCTCCAGAGAAACAAAACCAAAAGGAAGATATATATATATATATATATATATATATATATATATATATATGTATAATATTGAGAATTCACTGAGGGTCAAGTTGTTCTTGTGCTTCCTGTCTCCTCCAGTTCTTTTTGCAACAGGACTGAGGAAAACAACTAGCCACCTGTAGAGTCATAAACAAAGATGCGTCAGGGAACAATATACTAAAGTTCACTTAGTGCTCTTCCCCAAGTTCCCTTGGAATCATGAGTTGTCTTTACCCAGATCCAGTGATTGGTTGCAGGTATGTTTCAGAGTTCACTCAGATGCTGGTTTGTGTTGTTTCCACTTCCTGTATCAGTACAGGCAGTCCTTGTTTATGTCCACAATGCATTCTTGGAAACCACACCATATAGGGATCTGTGGTAACGCAGATCACTCTCCCGCTCAAGACCAGTGTTTTAACTGAAGGTCATGGTCCCTTTTCAGTTTCTCAAGGTGCCCACATTTATTGGCTCATGGTTCCCTTTTGTCTTTAAACCCAGCAATGGCTGGTTTTATGGAGACCGAGACACAGAGAGAGAGAGACAGATTGATTTAAAAATTGGCTCCTGTGATTGTGGAGCTGGCAAGTCCAGAATCTGCAGGGTTGGCCCTTAGGGTGAAGACCCAAGGAAGAGTCCATGTGGATGTTGCAGCTCAGGTCCAAAAGCAGTTTGCTGGCAGAATTTCCTCTTCCCCGGGGACCTTGGTGCTTTTTTTAAGGCCTTCAACTGATTTGATGAGGCCCATTCACATTTTAGAGAATAATCTACTTTACTCAAAGTTTAAATGTTAATCCTATCTACAAGTTACCCTCACATCAACATCTAGACATGTTTGACCAAATATCTGGGCACTGTGTTCTAGCTGAGTTGACATATAAAATTAACCATCACAAGTATGCAACAAATTCTCTGCTGGACTTGAGGGGAAAATGGTTTTTGCTAGGGTTCAAAGCTGTTCATTTCAACTTCAGCAAAAGCCATATATACTCACCTTCTGTTCTGCCCCTGAAGTCTTGATAAGCTGGCACTGCTATTCTGCATAACTATACAAAATATTTTAATATAAATATATTAAAAAATCAAGAATTCTATAAAGCATGGCTTCCAACCTTATCGTTCCATGTTATGATTATTAGGTAGTTTTGAGATTTCTTTTTTGTAGAAGTACCTAGCAAATGCAAGTAATGAGTAAAGTGCTATTCACGTAGAGTATAGAAGCATCAACTACTATTTCTGAATGAGTCCCTCAGAGAGAATATGTTTGGATTCCCTCATTTTACAGATAAATGGAGACATTAAAAGAATAAAATGACTTGTCCAAGGTCACACACAGATATTTCATGAGAGAAGCCAGGTCTTCTGCCTGCAGTTTCATTGTTCTTCCTGTTGCACCATGGGCCACCATATAAACCTGCAATAACACGCACTTGCAGCACTACAAATGCCCAACCAGTTGTGCTGTGCAACATGTGTCTAAATATGACCAACAAAAATAGGAAACGTCAGTGTCGGGGGGGCAATGGTTAATAAAGAAAAAATACGAAAATGTTGAATCCTAGTCTTTCCCAATGAAGTGGAGATGCTAACTGGAATAAATCTCTCCTATACAGTGTGGCAAAGAGTGAGAGGAACATAACTGAGCCTGCGGCTCCTATGAGCACTAGGCTTAGTAATGGTGCTGTGCTATCTGCATGTAGCCTATCAAGTCCTAGCAGGTGGCTTTGTGTCTTCTGCAAACTGAGATATCCCAGGTACACACCACTACAAAAATTATGTATACAAAATAATTAAACAATTTCTGTAAATAATTCTGCGAATACTTCTAAGTAAGTGGGGGTTACAGATCGGAGGCAGTGGGGGTCTGATCAGTTTAGTCAGCCAGGGAATCTTGGCACCACATGCTGCCTACCAAGAGCCCCATTTAGACTGTTGCATCAGTTGAGGGAAATAATAAAGCTGACTTTGGATTAATATGTGGGGCTCTTGGAGAAAATGTGGTGCCACTTGAATATTCACAGTTTGGCCCCAAGAGAACTTACTTAAAAAGTGCTCTAAGTGAGAAACTTGAAGGAGACTGAGAGAAAGCAGACACCTTTATCAGAGTTGTAATAATAGCGGGGAAAGAGAAGTTCCCCATGTTGAATGGAGCATCTTTGGCTGGATGGAAAGGAGAGCAGTCTTCAGGTTTGTGAGCAGAAGCTACTTTACCTTTTATGATCGAGCCTAAGAAGTCATATAGTTCACTTCTGCCATAATCTTAAACTAATCCAGATTCAAGGGTTGAGAACCTAGACTTCGTATCTCAACGGGAAGAGTGTCCAGTCACGGGTAAGAGGATAGTATTGTGAATGTCTTTGGATAATACGATCCACTGTGGACCCAGAAGAGTGAAACATCATGGCTTTGTTCAAGGAATACTTCATAACATTGGCATTTCTTCTTCTTCCTTCTCAAAACAGTAAGCAATAAACGTTTTCTTATACTTTCCGGGGAGAAGGATTCCCGTAGCAAATCTGGCTAGGCAAATCTCTCAAAATCTTAGGGCCTCAATATTCTATTTTTCAAACGAGTACAATCATACTTTGCCTACTGCCAGGATGCTTCTTTCTCCCCACAACTCCCAGCTTTGTTGAGGTATAATTGACATACAACATTTTGTAAGTTTAAGGTGTACACCGTGATGATTTGATATACTTATGTATTGTGAAATGATTACCACAATAAGGTTGTTAACATCTCATCACCTCAGGTAGTTGCTATTTATTTTGGGGGGGTGAGAACATTTACAATCTACTCTCTTAGTCAATTTCCAAATTTCCAGTATATAATATGGTATTGTTAACTGCAGTCACCATGCTGTACATTAGAGTCCCAAAATTTATTCATCTCATAACTGGAAGTTTGTACCTTTTGGCTGACGTTGCCCCATTTCCCTCACGCTGCAGCCCACTGGCAACCACCAATCTATTCTCTGTTTCTGTGGGTTTGGAATTTTTAGATTCTACATATAAGTGAGATCATACACTATATGGCTTTCTCTGTCTGTCTTATTTCACCTAGCATAATGTACTCAGGGTCCATCAGTGTTGTTGCAAATAGCAGGATTTCCTTTTTCCTCATGGCTAAATAATATTTCATTGTGTGCGTGTATATATACATATATGTGTGTGTGTGTGTGTGTGTGTGTGTATGTATGTGCACCACATCTTCTTTATCCATTTATGGACACTTAGGTTTTATTCATATCTTGGCTATTGTGAACATGGGAATACAGATAATCTCTCTGAGATCCTGATTTCATTTCATTTGGATACATACACAGAAGTGGGATTGCTGGATCATATGGTAGTTATTTTTAACTTCTTGAGGAACCTCCATACTGTTTTCCCTTGTGGCTGTAACAATTTTCATTCCCACCAACAGTGTACAGGGTTTCTTTTTTCTCCACATCCTCACCAGCACGTGTTATTTCTTGTCTTTCTGATAATAGCCATCTCAGCAAGTGTGAGGTGATATCTCATTGCGGTTTTGATTTACAATTCCCTGTTGATTAGATGTTGAGCACTTTTTCATGTACCTGTTGGTATGTCTTCTTTGGAAAAATGTCTGTTAAGTTCCCCTGCCCATTTTAAGTTGGATTTAAATTTTTTCTTTCTTTTTTTCTTTTGACTATTGAGTTGTATGAATTTCTTATACAATTTGGATATTAACCCTTTATCAGATAGATGGTTTACAAATATCCCATTCTGTAGGTTACCTTTTCATTCTGTTGATTTTATTGTACAGAAGCTTTTTAGTTTGATGTAGTCTCACTTACTAATTTTTGCTTTTATTAATTGTGCTTTTGATATCATACACACAAAAAAATCAAGGCCAGTGTCAAGGAGATTTTTCTCTATTTTTTCTTCTAGGAGTTTTGCAGTTTCCTTATTTATATTTAAGTCTTTAATCCATTTCAAGTTAATATTTGTGAATAGTGTAAAATAGGGGTCCAATTTCATTCTTCTGCATGTGATTATCCAGTTTTCCCAGCACCATTTATTGAAGAGCCTATCATCTTTTTTCCCACTGATTATTCTTGGCGTCCCTGTCAAATATTAGTTGACTGTATATGTGAGAGTTTATTTCTGGGCTCTCAAATCTGTTCTGTTGGTCTGTGTGTCTATTTTTGTATCAGTACCATACTGTTTTGATTACTACAGCTTTGTAATATAGTTTGAAATCAGGACGTGCGATGCCTCCAGCTTTGTTCTTCTTTCTCAGAATTGCTCTGGCTATTTAGGGTCTTTCATGGTTCTGTCTGAATTTTATGGTTCCAGTTGTCTTTCTATTTCTGTGAAAAGTGCCATTGAAATTTTGATAGGAATTGCATTGAATCTGTAGATAGCTTTGGATAGTAAGGACATTTTAACAATATTAATTCTTCTGATCCGTGAATATGGATATCTTTCCAATTGTGTCTTCTTCAATTTCTTTCATCAAGATCTTATAGTTTTCAATGTATAGATTTTTCACCTCCTTGGTTAAATTTATTTCTAACTTTTAAATTAATTAGTTAATTAATTTGTTTATTTATTTATTTATTTGGCTGTGTTGGGTCTTCATTTCTTTGCAAGGGCTTTCTCTAGTTGCGGCGAGCGGGGGCCACTTTTCATTGCGGTGCGTGGGCCTTTCACTGCAGCTCTCTTTTTGCGGAGCACAAGCTCCAGACGCGCAGGCTCAGTAGTTGTGGCTCACGGGCCTAGTTGCTCCGTGGCATGTGGGATCTTCCCAGACCAGGGCTCGAACCCATGTCCCCTGCCTTGGCAGGCAGATTCTCAACCTCTGCGCCACCAGGGAAGCCCCTCTATTTTATTGTTTCTCTTTATTTCTTTTTCAGATACACTGTTTTTAGTATATAGAAATACAACTGATTTCCATATAATGATATTGTATCCTGCAACTTTACTGATTAGTTCTAATAGTTTTTTGGTGGAGTCTTTAGGATTTTCTATATGTAGGATTATATCATCTGCAAACAGAGACCATTTTACTTTTTTCTTTCCAATGTGGATGCCTTTTATTCCTTTGTCTTGCCTGATTGCTCTAAGACTTCTAGTACTATGTTGAGTAGAGGTAGTGAGAGCGAGCACCTTTGTCTTGTTCCCGATCTTAGAGGAAAACCTTTCAGCCTTTCATAATTGACTATGATTTTAGCTGTGGGCTTGTCATATAAAGCCTTTTTTTAATGTTGAAGTGCATTCCTCCTACACCCAAACTGTTGAGAGTTTTTATCATGAAAGGATGTTGTATATTGTCAGATGCTTTTTCTGCATCTACTGAGATGATCATATAATTTTTAACTTTCCTTCTATTAATGTAGTTTATCACATTTACTGATTTGCATATATTGAACCATTCTTGCATTCCATGGATAAATCCCACTTGATCATGGTGTATGGTCCTTTTAATGTGCTGTTGAATTCAGTTTACTAATATTTTTTATTGAGAATTTTTGCATGTATATACATCAGGGATTTTGCCCTGTAGTTTTCTTATAGGGTCCATATCTGGCTTTGGTATCAGGGTAATTCTGGCCTTGTAAGATGGGTCTGAGAGTGTGCCACCTCTTTGATTTTTGGAAAGAGTTTAAGAAGGATTGGTTTAATTCTTCTTTAAATATTTGGCAGAATTAACCAGGGAAACCATCTGGTCCTGGGCTTTTCTTTGTTGAAAAATTTTTGATTACTGACTCAATCTCCTTATGTGTTATTGGTCTGTTCACATTTTCTGTTTCTTTATAATTTAGTCTTGGTAGGTTGCATATTTCTAGGAATTTATCCATTTCTTCTAGGTTATACAATTTATGTTCATAGTAATCTCTTTATGACCCTGTGTATCAATTTATGTTCATAATAGTCTCTTTATGATCCTGTGTGTTTTTGTGGTGTCAGTTGTAATGTCTTCCGCTCTCATTTCTAATTTCATTTATTTGAGGCTTCTCTCTTTTTCTTAGGCTAATTAAAGGTTTGTCAATTTTGTTTCTCTTTCCAGAAAACCAGCTCTTAGTTTCATTGATCTTTTCTATGGTTTTTCTGGTCTCTATTTCTGCTCTGACCTTTGTTATTTCCTTCCTATTGGTAACTTTGAGCTTAGTTAGTTCCTGTTTTTCTAGTTCCTTGAGGCATAAAGTTAGGGTGTTGACTTGAAATTTTCCTCTCTCTTTTTTTTTGGGGGGGCCACACTGCATGGCATGTGGGATTTTAGTTCCCCGACCAGGGATTGAACCCACGCCCCCTGCAGTGGAAGCGTGGAGTCTTAACCACTGGACTGCCAGGGAAGTCCCTCTTTTTTTCTTAACATAGGCATTTGTCTCTATAAACTTCTCTCTTGGAACTGCTTTTGCTGCATTCCATAAGTTTTAGTATGCTGTGTTTCCATTTGCATTTGTTTCAAGTTTTTTTTTTATTTCCCTTTGGTTTCTTCTTGACTCATTGGTTGTTGAGAAGTGTGTTGTTTAGTTTTCACACATTTGTGAATTTTCTAGCTTTCCTCCTGTTATGATTTCTCATTTTATGCCATTGTGGTTGGAGAAGATCTCTGATATGATTTCAATCTTAAATTTACTAAGACTTGTTTTGTGATCTATCAGTGATCTATCCTGGAGAATGTTCAGTGTGCATGTGAGAAGAATGTGTTTTTCCGCTGCTGTTGGATGGAATGTTCTGTCTACGTCTCTTAGGTTCATTTGGCCTAAAGTATGGCTTAACTCCAACATTTCCTTACTGATTTTCTGTCTGGGTGATCTGTACATTGTTGAAAGAGTTATTGATGTCCCCTACAATTATTGTATTGTTATTTCTTTTTTCCTTCAGATTTGTTAGTACTTGCCTAATTTGCTTAGGTGGTCTGATGTTGGGTGCATACATATTTACAATTATTATAACCCCTTGGTGAACTGACCCCTTTATTATTATTATCATCATATAATGACCTTCTTTGTCTATTATTACAGCTTTTGAGTTAAAATTTATTTTGTCTCATATAAGTATAGCTACCTCTGCTCACTAGGTTGCCATTTGCATAGAGCATCTTTTTCCATCCCTTCACTTGATCCCTCTTGTGTACCTTCTCTTGATCCTGCAAGGTACTGAGAGGTGTTCCTTTTGGTTTCTCAAGGGCAATGCTGAAGCTTAAGTTTGTGGTCTTTCCCTGGCCTGCAGATTTAGGTCACCTTTCTGTGTGTGCTCACTAGCTATCTGCCAGGGCAAGCTCTTGCTGCCATCAGGAGTGCACACAGATCCAGCCACAGGGTAGGCGTGCGTGTACGTGAGGCACGTGGAGCTTTGGGGGGATCCATGGGCAGAGCACCCCAATGGCTCATGCGAGGGCTTCTTGATCGAGTCCATGATGCCTTCAGTAGGATCCACATCCCTTTAATGCCCTCCCAGAATTCTGTCTGCCGCTCTCCCAGCCTCTTCATGCCTCCTAGTCATGCAGATCATGACAGTACTCTGGCCGGGGTGAGACAGAAATACACTTCCTTGGCAGAGTCCTGCACATCTGTGGAAGCCAGGTACTCACTCGCGTACTCTCTCTCCCCTTCGGTAGGAAACAGATGGTCTCTCTTGGCGCTGAGCTGTGCTACTTTGGGGGAGGGGTGACATGGGTAAAGTCAAGTTGTTCCTCTTACTATCTCCAATGCATCCAAATTCGTGTGTGTGTGTGTGTGTGTGTGTGTGTGTGTGTGTGTGTGTGTGTGTATATATATTTTTTTTTTTTTTGCTGGAACTTCACTGGACCTCTGGACTTCCACAGAGGCTCTCTTATCCATGGGTGATTCTCTAAGACAGTGTTCTCCAGAGGCTCCTGAACCATAGCTGAGAGGGGCTGGATTCAGTCTGTGGGCCACTGCAGAGTCCACAGCCTGGGACCAAGGTCTGTATGCCTATTGCCTGGTGCCTGGGTGGGTGACTCCTCCCGAGTCCCTTGGCATATGGTGCTGGATCCCACAGCTCCCACAAAGACATTTTTGTGAGTGGGTGTATGCCAACCTGCTGTTGTTGAAGGGGTAATACAAGTGAGGGATGTCTTTCAGCCATATTGCTCACAGGAGGCTTTTGAAGGTCATGATAGAATACCTATAAAAATTACTTGAAGCTGGTAAAACACCATTCATATTCATCTGTTCAATCATCCATCCATTCATCCACCCAATCACCATCAATTCACCTTGATCAACCTATTCTTTTTTTTTTTTTTTGCAGTACGCGGGCCTCTCCCATTGAGGAGCACAGGCTCCAGACGCGCAGGCTCAGCAGCCATGGCTCACAGGCCCAGCCGCTCCGCGGCATGTGGGATCTTCCCAGACCAGGGCATGAACCGGTGTCCCCCGCATCGGCAGGCAGACTCCCAACCACTGTGCCACCAGGGAAGCCCCAACCTATTCTTTCATTTATCAAATACTTATTAAACATGTACAGTATGTCAGTCTCTGTACTATGGCATGGACTCAGTGTAAGGAATTATTGGTTCTCTGATGAATATTCCTGAAAACCACTTTCTGAAGCAATGCCAGTAAATTAGAATCAGTACTCTCTCAGAAATATTTAACCAGTGTGTACAGACTAATTGGTCACTAAAGGTTAATGTCTTATTTTAATGTTCCAGTTTAACGTTTCAGCTTCTTTATCAAAGGTAGTGAAATTTTACAACCTTTTCAGAGGAATTCTGCTTTCTGCAATAGCAATACAGATAAGCTCAAATAATCTGCTTTGCTTGATCTATCGCAAGTAGCTACTTACCTGCTCTGTTGGGCCAGAATCGTAGCTTTGTTATCACAGCATTTTCTCAATGTTATACATCTTTTAATGGCTGTCTTCCAGCGTATTCTTGGGTTCACATTGTAGTACAGCGTTTCTTAATTTATAAGCAGACTGAGAATTAATTATTTACAATTTGTTTAAACAACCGTATTGTAGACCTGTAGTATGAGATACAGTAGCCAAGGTAGCAAAACCTACAACAACTTTTTGTTGTTTTATTAATTACAAAATATCATCACCACCCAACACCAAACAAATCCCTTCTGTATATATTATAAGAATTCTGTGAAATGTTATTGCAGTTCCATCTATCCCAGATCTCCACACAAATAAATCTTTGCAAGAACGTTTAGGCCGGTGTGATGTGTAGTGGTTAAGAGCATGGCTCTGGAGGAAGACAGATTGGGTTTGTATCATGGCTCTGCAGATACTAGCTGTGTGACCTTAGACAAGTTACTTATCTTCTTTAAGTGTCAGTGTCTCCGTCTCTAAGATGTGAACAGTAATACCTATTTATGTGGCTGCAATTGAGAAAACTAGAGAAAGAACGCTTATGAAGCTCTGGTAAGATTCTTTGCCTAAGGGCTCCATAAATACTGGTTTTTAGTATCTGTGTTATTTTGACTAAGCGGAGGGGAAGAGGTACCATGCAGTTCTTATTTTTTCTACATTTTAGCGGTAGATTATTTTGTGGTAATATATTTTGCATGTTTCATATAGAATTAGGTTCAGCTGTGAGTTACAGAGGGCTAAAACAACAGTGGCTTTAAAGATATAGACCACCCCACTTTCTGTATAAAAGTTAGGCTCTCCAGGGCTGGTGTGTAGTGGTTCTATTCCCTGAAGTTTCCAGGAATCAAGAATCCTTAGAGTTTACGCCTCTGCCATCTTGAGGTTTCAACCATTGTCCTCATGACCTAGGATGTTAGCTAGAGCCCCAGTCACCATCTTAAGATGCAGAGTGGAGGAATACTTGAAAAAGAAAGTGGATGAAAGCAAAGGATATGACAGTGACCTTTTGAGGGAGGTCTCCAAATGCTGCCACGTATTTTCATGTTTATCCAATTGTCCAGAATCTAGGCACATGTTCAGACTTAGTTGGAATGGAGGATAGAAAACGTATTCTCTGTTCTGAGTGGATATTTGTTCAGCTTAGGATTGCAAGTCCTCCTACTGGGAAGGAATGGAGAGAACGGATACTGGAGAACACTGGCAGACATCTCGCACAGTATGTAACCTGTGTATTAAACAGACTCAACTCATTGTGGTATAAATGTGAATGATTTATTTGTCCAATAACTTCTACTACCTTTGCTCTGCTCAACCACCTTTTCCTCCTGGGAGCCAGCTCTCCTAATGATATTTCAGTCTGGTTCCTTGTACTTAGTCGCTCTGGGCTCTTCAGAACAGTCTCACTTCAGTTTGTGAGCCCCAATCTCTTCATTTAAAAACATCTATCTGAAATTAAGTTCAAAACTCTCCTCCTCCTCCCCCCAGTTCATGCTGGATTAGTAGTTCCAGGGATCTAGAGGTTAGAGGCACCTGGCACCATGGGCTCCCTTTCATCTTCCCCTTTCCTTCTCCTACTTACCTCTCTGAGACTGAGTCAGGGACAAGCATAAGGGACACAGATGGTGACCTCTTCCTACCTTTCTTTTGACCATTCTCACTGCTCTGGCTGGTTGCTTGAAGGCCCAGTGGAAGCAGTAGGGATTGCTTTAAGCCTTGCTGATGCGTCTCCATCCTGCATGCTCCATTGGCATTGGTAGTCCTTTGTAAGCTTCATGGCCATCTGCCCTTCATGGCCTCCTACGCGGGGTCTATAGCCACTTGTGGAATCTATCTTCTGCATGCCTCAGGAAACAGGAACCCAACGGGACCATACGCCCCTCTCAACCAGGCTACGCCCTGGTGCCCTGCTCTGTGGTGTTCTTTCTCCTGCACTGGCGGCAGGTCAACAAGCCTGGTGGCCTCAGACTGCTTAGACATCTGTTGACTGAAAGAAAAACGTACAGTGTAAGAGTTGTAAGTTTCAGTTTTATTCAGGGACTTCACTGAGGACTGTTGCCTGGGAAACAGCCTCTCAGTAGCTCTGAGGGGATTGCTCCGAAGAGGTAGGAGAAGAAGCCACTATGTATATATGATTATGGCTAGGGAATGCGTGCAATCACATATACATCATGAGGAACAGATTTCTCAGTTAATAGTTTTAGTGAGTTTCTATGTATGGGAAAATGTAGGAATCTGGGTCCATTAAAATTTTTTCCTGAAATATCCCTAACTATCTAAGGGTGTTTTTCCAAAGCACAGAGTGCCTTATCTTGTTTTTCGTCCTGAATTCCTTTCAGGGTGTCCTGGAGGTCAGCGACTGCAGTGGGTGATGACTCGATCCTTGGAGAACTGGATGGTGAGCAACAGTCTTTGCTCTACACACTCAATGGGGGCAAGTCCTGCCCCCTTCTTTTTTTTCTATTGTGGTTAAATATATAAAAACACAAATTTGCTATTTTAACCTTTTTTCAGTGTTTAATTCAGTGGCCTTAATTACATTCACAATGTTGTACAACCATCACTACTATCTATATTTCCCAAAGTGTTTCCTCACCCAAACACCCGTACCCGTTAAGCAAAAACTCTCTGTTTTCCTCCCTTCATCCCCTGATAACCTTGAATCTACTTTGTGTCTCTTTGAATTTGCCTATTCTAGGTATTTCATATAAGTGAAATCATACAATATATGTCCTTCTTGTTTGGCTAATTTTACTTAACATAATGTTTTCATGGTTTATCCATGTTGTAGCATGTATCAGAAGTTCATTCTTTACTGTGGTTGATTAACATTCCATTGTATGTATATAGCACATTTTGCTTATCCATACTTTTTGGCTATTGTGAATAGTGCTGCAAAGAACACTGGCATACAAATACATGTTTGAGTTCCTGTTTTCAGTTCTTTTGGGTGTATATCTAGGAGAGGGATTGCTGGGTCATCTGGTAATTTTATATTTATCTTTCTGAGGAACTGACAAACTGATTTCCACAGCATCTGCACCAGCAATGTAGTAGGGTCCTAATTTCTCCACATCCTTGCCAACACTTGTTATTGTCCCCTTTTCTGATTATAACCATCATAGTAGGCATGAAGTCATATCTCATGCATTGTGGTTTTGATTTACATTTCCATGATGACTAATGATGTGAAGCATCTTTTCACGTGCTTGTTGGCCATTTGTATATCTTTGTTAGAGAAATGTTTATTCAGGTCCTTTGCCCATTGTTTTAAAGTGGGTTGTTTGTCTTTTGGGGACTCTTACCTTCTTGTAGCTACTACAGTGAGAGAAGAAAGAGGAGAGCTTCTCTTCAACCTGCTGAGTTATCCAAGAAGTCATCTTCTCACACCTCTGGTCTTCCTCTTGTGGCTGTTTATGAATCAGTTTGGGCTCTGTTTTCTCTGAAGTTGGAGGAGGGGGTGCAGTAATGTGATGCTCACAGCAAGAAGTAGGCTTTAAAAACTGCATTCCTGGTATTCACCTCTGGAGGTTCAAGAAGGTCTTAATCAGATCTTACATGAACCTGTTTCACTTATGCGTAGAATAATCCAGTCTCAGGACAGGAAGAGACCTTAGAGCTCATCAGGTCCAGCGCCATGATTTTACAGATGTGGCCTCGCAGGTCCTGAAAGGTGAAGTAGCTTTGCCCACTGTTTTGCTAGTTTAGAAGTGATTTTTTAAAAGCCTGGTTTGTGTGTCACTATGACTGGTTGTGAAAGTGTGCCTTCCCTTTCGGTAATCTGGAAGAGGAACACATTAGAGATACGACCTATTTCTGTTTTCCCTTCTCCATGTGACAGAGGTTCAAGGGGAAAATATTTTGCTGTCATTTCTAACATATGGATGGTTTCTTGGCTTTTGGGGATCAGGCTGTTGTACCAAGTGAATACAGATGAGCATTACGCTTGCCTAGTACTCTGCTCTTCGCAGGGTGGTAGCATTTTCTTTCTTTCTTTCTTTCTTTTTTTTTTAAAGCAAAGCTTTTATTTATTTATTTTTATAAACTTTATTTATTTTTGGCTGCGTTGGGTCTTCGTAGCTGCGTATGGTCTTTCTCTAGTTGTGGGAGCAGGGGCTACTCTTCATTGAAGTGCATGGGCTTCTCATTGTGGGGGCCTCTCTTGTTGCGGAGCAGGGGCTCTAGGCACGTGGCCTTCAGTAGTTGTGGCATGCGGGCTCAGTAGTTGTGGCGCATGGGCTTAGTTTGCTCAGTGGCATGTGGGATCTTCTTGGACCAGGGCTCGAACCCGTGCCCCCTGCATTGGCAGGCAGATTCCTAACCACTGCACCACCATGGAAGTCCTGGTATCATATTCTTACAACATCCTGACAATTAGAGAGCAAGTGAGTATTCCTACTGGATGGGTAAAGACATGACCAAGATCATCAGTAAACTGGGGGCAGCTTCCAGTGCAGATGACAGCCCCTCATCTCTGTGAAGGTAGTCTGGCTGTCACCCTACTGATGATCAGCAGGCTGCAGTGGAAGGAACATGAGGATGTAGAGTCAGAGATCTCAGGCCCCATTCCCCTGACCAACTGCTACCTTAGGCAAGTCACTTTATCTTTCTGATTCACAGTCTCCTCACCTGTAAAGCGGAGACAAAAGTAACACTGATCTATCCAATTGTTGTGGGAATCAAGACAGAAAGCCGAATTAAAGTCTTTAATGAACATAGAGAGTTATACAAATGTTAGTGATTTCTGTTTTCTGGCTGTCTAGGTAGGGGGTCACTTTGTGTATTATAGATAAGACTTTGTAAGGTTTAATGACATTAGAAGCTTAGGAGAGTTTCAGAGGACTCCTGCAGCAGAAAAGATGACGTGCTCTTCATCCTTAGGTCTTATCCTAACCGTAACCATTGTTATTTAGAATTCAACAGACATAACAAGCTAAGTCTTCTTGAAATATTCTCCACTTTGTAAATACAAGCTTGCCTTTTACAGTTCTTTCACCCTCGGAAAGATGCAACGTTTAACCCATTCCACCTAGCATTTGAAAGGTCAGTTGTGAAAATCTGAAAATCTTTCTAACACACAAATCCAGTCACAACGCTCTTATTATTAAAACCTTTTTACTCCCCGTGGCTCACAAAGTCCAAATTCCATAGCTGCAAATCCTTTTCCTGTCCAAGTGGATGAGAAATATGTAAATAGATCTGATAATCAAACCCATGCCCTGGGTGTGCAAGGCCTACCGCGGTCCAGCCCTGGTCTGTGTGCTCAGTCTAACCTCCCGCCTCTGGTTCCCACACACCCACAGCACGGGCACAGCCCCTCTTACCTGGGACCACAGATGCCCGCCTGTCCTGGCTCTTTGTTTGCTGGGCCTGCCTCAGCTGCACAGATGCCCTGCTCCCTCGTCACTTTCGTGTTTACCCTTTAAGACGCAGCTCAGAAGCCACGTCATCTGTGAAACCACCTCTGACCTCTTCTTCCTCACAGGGAGGATTAATCATTCTTTCTCTGTGTGAAAATAAGCATTTCCCACGTGATTCTGTCTTTTGTTCTATTTCATTTGAGATTTTGTCTAGCCATTAGTCCTCCAGCATTTTGAGGGCTGGGCAGAATCTTCCTCTTTGTCTCTCTGCACCCTAGTGCCCAGTGCCATATGTGGAAACATCAGGTGCTCAATACATGTTTGCCGCATGAAAGTTTGCGGAAGACCATAGGGCAAGATACACTGATGAGATAAACGGGAACTTGTTCGTGTTGTCTGATTTAAAACTTGCCAGCAGTCCCTAGAGCCTGGAACTATGCCCATCATTGCTTTGGGTCTCCATCCCCTCCGTCCAAGACTGAAAAGATTTCTCCCTTCTCTAATCATTAATTAGACATGAATGAGACAATACAACAAGGCCACCCTCCTGACCTCTGGTGTAGCCAATCAGTCTGTTAATTGGAGAGACAGGGCCTGTGACACCAGCAAGCTGTGTGACTGTAGCCGATCTCTCCTAGTCTCTGGGCTTCAGGTTTTGGAATCAGGGAGTTAGACTTCATATTCTCAGAGGTCCCTCTCAGTCCTGACTATCTTCTACATGGTTGATCCTGGGAAAGCTGAATGAGGCAGAGGACAGGTAAATATATTTCAGCTGGGGTAGACACAGTGGCAGGAGAAGGGGCAGGATCGGGGTAGGTCAGGTATCAGCATGAAAACCCTGGCATTCCTTCGAAACTACAGTGTCCTGGGAATTCCCTGGCGGTCCGGCGGTTAGGATTCCGCGCTTCCACTGCAGGGGCCCAGGGTTCCATCTCTGGTCGGGGAAATGAAAGCCACGCGGTATGGCCAAAAAAGAACAAAAAACCTAGAGTGTCCTGTTGTTGTTGTTGTCTCCTCGTTCCTCTCAGCACAAGAGTAACGGCTTCTAGCTCAAAACGCCTTCTTCAGAATGCTAACCGCTTCCCCATGATGCCCCCTAACCCTGGAAATGTTTCCTCACACCTGGTCACATGATCCTTCCGAATATCCCCTACCCACCCTTTGAGCTCTGTGTGCTCTTTTCTGCACCTCCCCAGAATCTCAACAAGTTAATGCCTATGAGATCAGAATGGGAAACAGCGGAAGGGTCAGATGAAGTCTAGCATATACTTACTTGGATGAGAGCAGAGGAGTCAGTGAAGAGGAATAAGAATGGGAGGTCAGTGAGCTCTCTGGATAGAAAAGAGGACGTGGAAAAAGGGAAGGGTCGGTGTTGGGAGGGAGGGCTGGGGAATGAGACAGACTTAGGAATTTTACTGCAGGTCTGTTGTACGGCAGCTTTTTTTTTTTTAGGAAGGAGCTTTCTGAAAGAAAATATAAGGTATGAGGATTGCACACCAGCACACAGGGTGAGGATAAGAATATTTCAAGAGCATAGAGTTAAATATTTTACAAAAGGCATTGTATTAATTTTGGTATGTCTTTTATTAAGTGAAAAGTAGAGACATTTATTGGATGGACTGGCTATAATTAAATATTTAGATAAATTCTAATATTTATTGCTCCAAAAGGGACAAAGTCCAACAACTAACCAAAACTGAGAAGCCTGCTATCAAGAAAAGGGCTAAAAGAAACATTTTGTCTTCTTTTATTTATTTATTTATTTTTGGCTGCCTTGGGTCTTCGTTGCTGTGCGCGGGCTTTCTCTAGTCGTGGTGAGCGCGGGCTACTCTTCGTTGCGGTGCACTGGGCTTCTCATTCCGGTGGCTTCTCTTATTGCGGAGCATGGGCTCTAGGCGCTTGGGCCTTAGTAGTTGTGGCACACAGGCTTAGTAGTTGTGGCGCACGGGCTTAGTTGCTCTGCGGCATGTGGGATCTTCCCGGACCAGGGATCAAACCCGTGTTCCCTGCATTGGCAGGCGGATTCTTAACCACTGCGCCACTACGGAAGTCCCAATGTCATGAAGCTTTTGCCGCATGTTTTCTTTTTGAATTTTATTTTATTTTTTAATTTTTATTTTTTTGAAATTTATTTTTTATACGGCAGGCTCTTATTAGTTATCTATTTTATACATATTAGTGTATTATGTCAATCCCAATCTCCCAGTTCATCCCACCACCACCCCACCGTCCACTTTCCCCCTTGTCTTCTTTTATTATAGTGAAGAAAATGGGAGGCAAAACAGATTAAGGGAAAAGAACAAAAAATGAAAAGAGGACACAAAATGCCCAGTGTTAAGGGACCGAGCACCAGCCATGATCCAGTGACCCCAGCACAGCACTTCCCCCTCGATTTCCCACCGCAGCAGCTTCCCCTTACGAAATAAGAACAGGGTAACGCTGGCTAGTCAGAAAAATGTTGCTCAGAATTCAACTAAAGATAAGTAACAGCAAAGATATATCCAGTTCCTCGGCAAACTACTTGATGTTGCATAGCAACAACTGCCTAGTTTTATTTCTGTCACAGTATTGCCATAAGGAAGCTTTGAAATTAAGTATTTTTAAAAAATTTAAACAAACAAGCTAGCATACCTCACTGCACCCAGCCAAGTCACCTGCCCCCTTGTAAGTGAGAAAGGCAGCCTCTCAAAGCAGGAGATAATTAAGGTGGTCAAAGGAGAAACAAAAATTTATTGGGTCCTTACTAATAATCTCTTTCTGATTTATCTCAATCCTGACAAGAACCATGTGAGGCCCGTCTTGATCCCATTTTGCAGATGGGGAAACACACCTAGAAGCATACAGTAACTTGACCAAGGTCACCCAGCCAAGAAGGGGCAGAATTGGGTTTTAAACATTCCCCTCACCCTTTTTCTGTCTGATCAGTCATCTAGTGCTTTCCCATCACTGCAGTACAGTGAGGCCTGAAGCTGACTGTGGAAACAACTCTCACCCCTTCTGAAGGTGTCTGCAGCACACTAGTCATACCTCCAGGACATCTGGAAATGTTTGGACCCACATTTGACCCCTTGGGCCAGCTGTTTCATGGTACAGATTTACCTGAGAAAATCTGAGTTTATGATGAGTCTAGTGCAAGAAGTGCAGAGAAAGGCAGAGACTGTGAAGACACAGTCTTTCCTCAGGGCACTTGTGTTCTGATCTATTTGAGGGGAGTCACAATTCCTGGTATTGGCATTTACAGACAGGTGTTTAGGAGTTATTCAAGAAATAAGTCTTCTATGAACTGAGACATTGACTTTGATCCTTTGCCTTTTATAAGAAGGAATAATACACCAAATGCAAGGAACCCAAGCTGTAGACATTTTTGAAATCTCCTCTGCTTACAACTTGGGGGTGCGTGTCATGGAAAGATCTCACTTCCGATTGCCAACCACCCATGTGGTCCTTACATAGAGGAGGAATTTAATTCAACAGACATTCACTGAGTACCTGTTGTACCAGGGTACAGAGCTGTAGTATCCTGACCTCTGATCTCAAGAAATTCTTCAACCTCATTGAGGAGGTAAATAGCATACATACAGTTAATACTGTGTGATGGATAAATGTTATAACAGATGTAGGCTTAAAGTACAGCAGGGGCACAAAAATAGGTGTCATCCAGTCTGGTGCATCAGAAAACGTTTTTTTGGAAGAGCACCCACATGATCATGTTAATGCAGGTCTCAGGATCACTGAAGCATTCCACGTAAAAAGACAGCAAGCGGTCATGAATCCACAGCAGCTCAGGAAGCCTGGAGTATAAACTGTTGGGAGGGAGATGACACTGGAGAGATGAGTAGGAGTCAGTGATGGTGTGGTATCTGTGTACGCTGGGGGTGGAGTTTTGGTACAAGGTTAGGCAGAGGCATTCATTCAAAGGATGATGCCAATCATTGACAGATTTAGAAGCAGGGGGGTAACCTGCTAAATTCTGTGCCTTAAGAAGGCATATCTAGTGGCAGTTAGGAGGAAGTAGATACAGCTGGGCAAGATTAGATGGAGAAAGATCAGGAAAACACCGAGTAAAACAAATTTGAAGAGATTTCTTTGCCAGAGTTCTCTTAAAAATGTCGAATGTGGGAATGAATACTGTGAAATGGCTCTGTTGTGGGTATTCTCTCTTTGTCCCTCCAGACCCACTCTCTACTCTTTCTACTGTGACTCTAAGAGGCTGACCTTCTGAAAATGTCCCCTGCCTTTTGGTTTCTCGTTGGGTTCAGTCAGTGGGAGTCACTAGCAGGAGATTCAAGGGTAGGCGGAGAGACAGGACAGGAAATTTATACACACCCCTCCACTGGGCCTTTGTCAGTAGCTCTACTGCGAGGTCACAGTTCTATCTGGGAGGTCTGTTTTCCATAGGCATAGCTGGCTCTGGGTCCTAGAGCTACAGTTCTGTCCTTACTCTCGTCGCTTCAGACCCAGCAGTGGCTAGCTTAGGGGAGCGTAACCGTCTCTTGCTAGTTCCCTTAGCCTACTTGTAAGCAGATAGGGTAGGGGTCCCTGGAGAAAGAGAACCAGGCGTGGCTTTCTTGACTCAAGAAAAGCCCTTTGGGGCCTAAACCATTTTGTGATCTAAGCCTGGCCACAATGCTTGCCCTTGAACAGGTCTCAGTAATAATGATTTTAAGGAAACAAAAGAACAAACTGTTATTAAGCAAGAGAAGTAACAGTAACAAAGATAGCAAATCAGTTGTAAGGACTCGCAGTTCTTTTTCAATGGTAAAGACTAGCCTGAAGTCTTTAGAAACTAGCTCTTCTTGAGCTGTTGTGCAGAATTTAAATCCCCCAGGCGCTTAAACCCCAGAACAATTGGAACCTAAGGGGTGATGATGGTGTTGACCTTTTCTCACCCTGGATGACTTCAATCAACTAAAGCTTGGACTCTGTTGACCAGACTGCCCAAGCCCCTTCATGAATATGCATGTACCCTTAGCTTAAAACTTACCCAGTTTTGTTTTCCAGGGAGGCACTGCTTTGGGAAAGATTCCCTGTGTTCTCCTTACTTGCTGCAATTTATAATAAATTCTTCCTTCTCCCACTCTTTGGCTTGGATGTGTCTTTTGGCTTGACACCCAACAAGAGGGGAACCCAGTTTTCAGGTAACATGCTTACACCTTTGTAAAAAGTCCCTTCGTCATCCAAGTATCTTACGTTACCATGTTGGGATGTGATCCAGTTTCCTGCTGGGACCCTGACTAATACAATCATGGAAAACTCTCCTTGAGAAGCATCTGTTGGCTTCATGCTCGATGATCTGGGGCAGAGAGAATGAGCGTTTGAACCAAGACTGGCATAGCAAATATGAAGTGGAGGACACAGGTTGGAGAGATACTCAGGGAGGAGAACTGACAGTGCGGTTGGGAGGTGAGGAGGAGGTAAGAGAGCATCTAGGGTGGCTTCTTGGCTTCGGGCTGAGTTGGGTGGTATCGTTCACCAAATTACAGAACACAGAAGGAAGGACAGGTGCTAAGGAGAATATGAATAGTATTTGGGGGACATATTAAATTCAGACTGCTTCTGGGCCCTTTAGGGGGAGAGACTGTTGTTCATCTGCTGACTTGAATGAAGAACACGTGAAGCTCAATTTTTTTTTTCATTGCTGCTCGGAATTTTCCCTGTTTACTTAAAATATACATATCCTTGGATATGTAAATATATAGTTTCTGGTATCTTTTTTTTTTTTTTTTGAGAATAATTTCTTTTTTCCTGCTGTTTTATTTTATTTAAAAAAATTTTTGGCCACTCTGAGCAGTTTGTGGGATCTTAGTTCCCTGACCAGGGATTGAACCTTGTGCAGTGGGCAGTGAAAGCATGGAGTCCTAACCACTGGACTGCCAGGGAATTCCCTCTGGTATCTTTATTGTGGGCCATATTGATCTTCTTAAAAGGCCCACACTTGTCCCTGTTTTCTCTTTATCAAGCTAAAGCAAGGTCTCTTTAAGACAGACATGAAAAAGCCTTCAGCAGCCAGCCAGTCAGGCACTGCTAAGCACCCACACCCCCTTCTAGTCTCCAGTCTCCACTGCAGAGGGCACACTGCCCATGCCTGTCACAAGGTGGCAGCCCTGGCCAACCGACCTGTGTGAACAAGTGGGTGTTGACATGAATCCCCCTGCCTCTGCCACCCAGTCCGTTCTCATCCCCATTGCAACCTTAGCTCAAAAACCTTCAACAATTAGAGAAAAGGAGTTCAAATTCCTTAGCCTGACGACCAAGTCACACCCAAAACAATGAAGGAGGAAGCAGAGGCCATGATATTTGTAATGATAATGAATGGAATGTCCCTAGGGGAGAAAGGAGCTTTTCGGGAATAAGCATGGGGATTTCTAGGTCCCATTCCATTGCCTGAGGGTGGGGTATGACTAACTGGGGGAAGCAGTGCATTTCCTTCTATTCTTTCATTTTTTTTTAGCCTGCAATTCTTTTAAAATGCTTATTGCAGATATTGTTCCTACTGTTCATTCAGGCAAACATATATTGACTTTATTGTAATTTTTCATCACGTTTGTCTTTTATCCCTAATTAGATTTTTAAGTCCGAGCATTTTGTGTTCCTTACAACCCACAGATTTTGCTGTGCTTAAGGCAGGTGTCAAAAAAACACTTGTTGAATAAATGCTGAATATATTGCTAAGTGTAAATCACCAACATAGAGCTCGCCTTGAATGGAAAGGCCCGAGGCAAGCGCCCAGTTTACCCTTTAAGGACAGCTCTCACTTCTTTTAATCTTCATTCAGCTAATTATCTCAAGGTCAGTGAAGCTTGAGAGTAGGAAAAAGATTATTATAAAGAATGGAGTCGAGTTCAGTAGGTTAGTGCAGAGGCTCAGCTACTTGCTTGCTGTAGAATCTTGAGCAAATTACTTCATCCACTCAGACCTTATTTCTTTATCCATGAGATTAATCCATTATGGAGAGTCAGCACAGTGCAGTGAAAGGAGCTTGATCATCAATCAAAAGGTGTTGGTTCTAGTCCCTGCTCTGTTGTTAGTGGTATTACCTTAACCTCCTTAAGCCTCAGTTCTAAAATTCTATGTATGTGAACACTTAAATAACTGAAACTAAAACCATGCACGTGTGGATTAGATCTGTTGCTGTATTAGAAATCACCCCTGAATTTGACAGCTTAAAAGAACAAATGTTTATGATCTCATGCAGTTTCTGGGAGGTTCTGACTCCGTCTCTCACAGGGTTGCAGTCCCATTGTAGATCCAGGGCTACAGTCATCTCAGGGTTTCACTGGGGCTGGAAAAGCTTGAGCTTCCAAGCTTATTCAAGTGGTTATCGCAGGCCTCAGTTCCTCAGTGGCTAATGACTGGAGTCTTCAGTTCTTTACCATAGGGCTGCTCACAGCATCGCAGCTGTCTTCCCCCAGAGCAAGAGATCCAAGAAAACTAGAGCTAGAGATACAGGTACAGATAGGTGGGGGAGCAGGGGGAACCCAACACTGGGCTGCAGTCTTTTATCACCTAATAATCTTGGAAGTGACCTCCCATCATTTCTGCTGTATATTGTTGGTCACGTAGACCAATCCTGGTACAGTGTGGGAGCAAATTACTCAAGGGTGCGAACACCCAAAACAGGGATTATTGGGGGCCATTTCGAGGCTGGCTACCACAGTGCTCAACAGTGGAATTAACAGTCTTGTCAAGTACTACTCCTTCCCTTTCTCATCTCCTCTGATCTCTCCCCAGCCGGAGTATAATCTTGTTCTCCCCTGTGTCCCCCTGTGCCTGGCACATGCTGTGTGCTCACTATTTGTTGAGATGAAATGAATGAGTATTACACTTTCTCCATGCTTTTTTTTAAAAAAAAAAAACATGAG
Source organism: Pseudorca crassidens (assembly GCF_039906515.1). Taxonomy (NCBI): domain Eukaryota; kingdom Metazoa; phylum Chordata; class Mammalia; order Artiodactyla; family Delphinidae; genus Pseudorca; species Pseudorca crassidens. The sequence continues at coordinate 11,000,751 of NC_090306.1, read as the reverse complement.
ACGGAAGGAATCTTAGTGAGACTTTACTGTACCTTATCTCTTTACAGATATGGAAATCAAGGTCCAGAAAGGGCTCCTTATTTGTTAGCAGTGGAGCTAAGGCTAGAATCTGATCTCGAAACTTCCCATTCTCTGTATTTTCTACTTCCCTCTCTCTTAACTTCAGTCTTTGTAACTTGGAATTATCCTTGACACGGAATTTAGTAGCTCTGTTAATAAATCATCTACCTCTGCCTTTTGTGCCATTGCCTTCGTTCCTCTTCTATTGAAATATTCAGTAATGCTTTCGTCTGATTTTCCTTCTATATTATAATTTTCTCTTTCTGCTCACCTTCCGATTCCCTGGCCCTAACCCTAAACGTACTGAATGGCCAAGGTTTCATGGATATTAAATTCTAATATTAACCTGCACTATCATCTTCCACGCTCTGTTTATTTTTTATTCTTGTAATACAGTTCATAATTAAGTGTCTGAAAGGGTTTGTAGTTTAAAAGGCAAAGGCAAAAATCCTTTTGCAGTAGGTCCTGTTTAAATCACAGACCTCATTTTTGCTTCGTTTCTCCATTTCCTTCCCTTGTCTATTACTAGCCTCATTGGAAAAAAAAATTATTTGAGATCTCGGCATTTCTAGCGTGAAGATGCCTCTTGCGCACTTGCTGATATATGAAGCAGCTTCCTTCCCTCTTCTTCCCTCTCCCCTCTCTGATGATAGCACTTTTCCCATGAAGCTATTACAGCAGGTTCCAACCACATTGCGTTATTTACACGTGTCTCCCCTGTTGGACTGGGCACTCTGAGGGTAAGCATCATGGCTTACTCATAGTTTGTACACTCCAGTATCTCATGGTATAGTTCCTAAGAGGGTCTTCATACATATTTGTCAAGTTGAATCAACCAACTCTTCATGTCATTTCCAGGATTAAAGTGTCCTCTTCCTCGTAGTGATCATTCTTACATAAGATCTTGTATTTCTCTGAGTTAGAGACAGGGATTGTTACTTTTTCAGGCTATCATTTGCTCTCCCTGGAGTGTTCTGTAGTCCTAAGTCTGACCTGAATGACCAGAGCCATTTGAAAGCCCTCCCGCCCAAGGCAATGTACAGTTGTCCCTTGGTATCCGTGGGGGGACTGATTCCAGGAGCCGCCAGTAGATGCCAAAATCCGCGGATGCTCAAGTCGCGAAGTGCGCCCTCCGTATGAGTGGTTCCACATCCACGGATTCAGCCGTCCTCAGTGCTGTAGTGCTGTACGTATTTGTTGAAAAAAATGTGTGTATAAGTGGATCAACACAGTTCAAACCCGTGTCGTTCAAGGGTCACCCATAATTTGAGGTGTGCCTGGAAAACCTCTCCCCATCAAGTGTGGTCCTTTTTCAGATAAATCCAAACCCCTTCTCATTGGAGACTGAAGACTTATCTTACAAGAGGCTCCTTTTGAAATCCAGATGTCTCAAGGAGAGGCTGTGGCCTGTCTCCCGTCTGCTGGCACCTTAGCAGGGTTAATATTTTAGTAGAAATAGCTACAAGAGCAAAGCAGATTCCTGTTAGAATGAAGTCCTCGGTCTGGAGTGGAGGTGGGGAGGGAGATGATGAAAGTGGGGGTGGGAAGAGCAAATACAGACTGCAGCCAGCCCTCCTCACTTATCCCGCATGGTGAACAGCAGCTGCTGCAAAGAGGAGGGAGAAGCAGAAAAATGCCCTTCGTCCTGTCACACTTGCTCTGGCTTCCTGCTCTTCTCTTTTTCTCACGCATACTTCGTGAGAATCAGCCCTGAGGGTGCCACAGCTACTCTACTTTGGTGACCACAGCAGCCTGGAGGGTCACTCTGCTGCATGCAGCTCCCGCAGCTCTAGGCAGGTTGTAGGGACACTTGCGCCTGGCTGGCAGCCTCCCTCTGTCAATGGCCTTTCCTCAGCCACTTCAAAGGTACCGCTCCAAAGTTAACAACTGCAAAGTTACTTGTTTTTCTGTGCTGCCACACAACGTAACCCATTTGCTGGATGACAGATATTTACTTTTAAAGTTAAAATCATTAAAGTTAATTGAAGTTATTTTTGAGAATTTAACTCCCCCCCCCGCCCGCCCCATCTAAATTCTTAGATGGCGTTAAAGACTCAGGTGATGCCAGGAAACAGGGTTGGATGTTGACTGCCCTCCTTTTGCAGCAAGAAGGTATATTTGCTGCCCTTTACTGATGGCTGCGTCTTCACCCTTATTCAGGCCACCCACAGGGCAGGGGTAGATCTAGGGCCCCGGGAACAGGCTGTATTTTATGCCTTTGAGGATTTGGGTTCTCTGGCTGAGCACATTCATGATGGCTCATTCCTCGGGTCTTAAGGAAGTGCTTAGCTCAAGGCAGAGTCTAGGTGAGAGGTGCTGGGCTGGATGTGGTACCCAAGGAGGGGGGCCTTCGTGGCCCACCTTAGTAGTTCCAGGCATGTTCTAGGCCTTGCCATGGTGATGAGAGTGTCTCTGCATGACTGGCCCATGACCAACCTGTTATCACTGATGTGTTCTGGGCAAACCCAACAGCCAGCAGCATAACCCTCAGAGAGTCTTTCGCCTGTCCCATGGAACTTCTGCCCTGTGATTCCTGGGAACTGCCCTGGGATGGACACCAGATCTTTACCCCCGGGCTCCTCAGAAATTGCTCTCCAGTTGCATTTAGACCTGTGAAGCAGGAACTGCTGGAGCTGCCTAATGCTTCTTAACATTTCAATGTTGTTACATTTATAATGTTATTCAATTTAAAAATAATTGTATTTTCTACTTTGCAATTCTTATGTTCTCTTTCATTCAGCTGTTTAATAATGTCAGATGCTTAGAACCCAGATTAGAATTTCTTACAATGGTCTCTGATTAAACCCCAATAAAAGTACAGTCAGGAAAACTCATAATATAAGGCATGCTGACTAAACTCTTGGAAGCTCAATTTACATTTTGTAAATCTTAAACTAATTTGAGGATTATGCCTTAAACTAAAAAGCTTTATGGGTACTTTGGCAAAATATTAACCATAATAAATTTAAAAAAAAACCCCAAACTTAGGTAGTCTTGTTCATTCATTCATTACTTTGCCTATTTTCAAAAAATGATTTGAGACAATGTACCATAATTCTTTAAACCCACTGAAATAAAAATACAAGGATGAAGACAAACCAATGAAAGACACTGAATAATTATTCTGGACTGAGGGAAATGTCTACTTTTAAGTTCAAGACTTAGTTTCAGGTTTTCCTATAGCCAAGGCAAAAAGAGAAGCACATTCGGTTACATCTCTCTCATATCGATTATGAATAAGCATATTGGACAAATGTCTTCCTGGAGCTAAATTGTAAAAAAAAAAAACAAAACAACAACTATATTGTGAATCTTTGGGGATGTTGATCAAGATAGTAGGCATATCTTCAACTAAATAAGATGCTTTTTATTTAGTATTAGCTATACCAAGTTTTGATTTGTAAAAAGAGGGCATGGTATTAAATTATAGTTTGTAAAATCATTTCTATAAAGAGCTAGAGTAGTATTCAGATATATAAGTTTCTGCTGAGATGACATGATATAGCTTAGGAATTCTAAAGGAAATACAAGGACAACAAAAAGTTATAAAGTTGCCATAGTCTGTCTTTCTTGAGCATCAGCAGTCTTCACTGGGTTTTTACTGGGGACTTAGAAATGACACTTCAGAATCGAGGTTACTGGTGGGAGTCTGAACCCCAGGTATCCTGTGTTATTTGAAATAATATTCGTATACATTAGAGACATGGAAAGTTGGTGTTTTATTATGCATTCTAAAGACTGACTTATCTTCTTATCTTGATGACAGACCACTCCAACTCTAAATAAATGAAAAAATACCTATACAAATATTAATAAAGCATCAGCAGACTTAATGAGATTCAGAAGGCCCTCGGGAGGTGTGAGTGCTCCATTGGTAGAGGCAATCTCCCATGGGCCTTGAACTTTCCTAGACATCCTTGCTGAGTGTGCTAGATTGCAAGGCCTACCCATCTCCTGACGCTGAACAGTTTTTGTAGCTAGCCACACAGGCAGCTAAGTAGGTCTAGGTGACCGCAGCGTGACTACCTTGTACCTACTTGTTCTCTAGAGGGAAGGGGACTAACTAACTTCAAAATATTCATTATTGCTCCTTTTATTTTAAATTCATTTTAAGTATCTTTCTTTTCTGCTTGCTGCAATGTTTGCTGCCTGATCAAAAAGTTCTGGGCTTTAGGCCCTGGATTCCTCTCCTGTAAAGCAACCAGCTGTGCGTGCAGGTATCGTTTGGTCTCATCATGTCACCCCTGTTGGACTTGACAGCAAGGGGAACTGAGGCAAATCTGCTGATGTTCACGTTGCTCACTGTGCAGTGAGTAATAAAGACCTTTGTGTCTGACCCAGAAGTCTTTGGTCTTCTGTCCAGGAAACTGTGGTGGACTACATGGTCAGCTGGCGAGTGGAGGAAAATCTCAGACTCTTTACTGCTTTTGACAGTCTTTCCCAAAGTCATCATGCCTTAATCTTCCTTCCTCTTCAGTTGCCTCTTTAAGGCAGATTCATTATGCCCATGACCTCTAAGCGTGTTTCCTCCCACCGGCAAGTTTATTTTCCCTTTGCTTTATTTACAACCACCATGATGCGAGTTATAGTCTGCAGCTTGAACGAGAATCGTGACAGTATAAGAGGCCCGGGGCGGGATATACAGTCCTTAGATACTCCTGTCACAATGATAATAGTAATAACAATAATACTAATAACAATAATATTTTCATCATTACGTATGAAAAAAATTGAGACTCAGAGAGATTGTACAGCTTCTTCAAGGGCACACAGCCTGTGAGCAGCAGAAACGTAATTGAAACCTAGACCTGCTGACCCTTAATCATTATTCCGTATTACTTCCCCAACAGAAGTTTCCAGTTCAGTTCCATATTTAAATATATATATATATATGTATGTATGTATTTCGTTAACCTCCTACCTACCCCTCCTTGCTAGGGATTAGTAACCTCTTTCTAATCTCAGCTCAAGTCTTATGACTGTTCCTGTGTTGTCTTCTCCCTTCGTCAGTCCTGTCCTCCCCCGCATTGGCTCGAGTCCCCTTCGCTTTGCTTTGGGCTGACAGTCGAATCAAGTAATGGTGGAACCAAGGAAGTTACAGTGACCCAGGGAATCCTTAGCATTTATTCATAATAACTGATGAAGTTAAGAAAATATTCTTAATCCCATCTCCAAAATACTCATTGCCACTCTTTTTATTTTTAATTTTTGTAAATATCTTTGTCTGATTTTTTGGTCCACTTGTCTTTGTGTCTGCACGTTCTATACAATGTTAAAACTGTTCTGCTGATGGGTGAGAGATGAGTCCCTCTATCTGTGATGTTGGGAAATTTATTGAGCGTCCATGAGGCAGATGTGGTGTTTGTGGTGGGAAGGGCCAGTTTCTCACTGCTCCACTTGGAAGAACACCTCTGACTCTGAATAAGAATAGAACTTTCGGGCTTCCTTGGTGGCGCAGTGGTTGAAAGTCCGCCTGCCGATGCAGGGGACGCGGGTTCGTGCCCCGGTCCGGGAAGATCCCATGTGCCGCGGAGCGGCTGGGCCCGTGAGCCATGGCCGCTGAGCCTGCGCGTCGGAGCCTGTGCTCCGCAACGGGAGAGGCCACGGCGGTGAGAGGCCTGCGTACCGCTAAAAAAAAGAATAGAACTTTCCTCCATTTTCTTTCCTACGTTCCACTTTGAAATAGTTCACAGCCACAACTTGACCAAAGACTCCTATCTCCAGGCCAGTAGGTCTCCCAGGCAGATTCCTCATTACTGTTATGTTGAAATAATTTCTTATGACCTGATTGCAAGTTATAAAACTAGCAAAGGAATAATAATATTGATAATAATAATTATAATTATTATACTAACACCACTACCATTTGTTGAATATTGACAATTCACAAGGCTCAATACTAAAGTTTACAGGTATTATCTCATTTAATCGTTTTACCTCTGTATCTAAGGTGAGTATTATTTTCACTCCATTTTACAGATGAGGAAATCAAGGTCTAGAGAAGTCAAGTAGTTTTCCAAGACTATTCAGCTGGCAGGTGGCAGAATTCCATCTTAGGTTTTCAGATGTCAATGCCTCTTTCTAAACCACCGTGTTCTAAAGAAGACGTTTCACAAAGTGTGGTTCTAAGAACAACAGCATCAGTATCACCTGGGAGCTTGTTATTAATGCAGATTCTCAGGTCTTATCTCATGTCTACTGAATAAAAAGCTTTAGGAGTGGGACCTGGCAATCTGTTCAAATAAGTCTCCTCAGTCGATTCTTATGTATGCTAGGGTTTTGCAATCACACTCCAGAGCTTTTCCCTCTCCATTTAAGTATCCAATATCAATTCCATTAATATCGGTAATAAATAACTTATTTAAAAAGGGCACATTTGTTAAATATGAATTTGTTAAAATGCAGATTGCCATTACACTGCACCATCAATAAAGTATATCCGGCAAAAAACCAGAACCTAAGTCTAATGAAGCCTCTAGTTGTAACTGCCAGTTTACAGGGACTACAGGGGACAGAGAAACATGTTAAATGACACCATGGGAATGCATTCAGCAAAATCCAAACTGCGAGAAATTCTGTAGGATTAATGACCTGGTTTCTTAAGCAAGTAAATTGCAATAAAAAATATGAAGGAGAAATATATAGGTTAAATGAAAGGGAAGAGGCGCCAACCAAATGCAGTGTTTGGACTTTGGATCCTGATGAAAACAAAATTAAAAACCAAACAAAACCATATAAACAATTTTTTTTTTTTTTTGCGGTACACAGGCCTCTCACTGCTGTGGCCTCTCCCGTTGCGGAGCACAGGCTCCGGACGCGCAGGCCCAGCGGCCATGGCCCACGGGCCCAGCTGCTCCGTGGCACGTGGGATCCTCCCAGACCGGAGCACGAACCCGTGTCCCCTGCATCGGCAGGTGGACTCTCAACCACTGCGCCACCAGGGAAGCCCAGGACTTAATTTTTAAAGCCAATGGTGTTGTAGTTATGTCTTTAAATAAGTCCTTATTTCTTCAAACATACATACTAGAGAATTTACTGAAATAGAAGTTCCTGGGGTCGAGCCACTGGATTTAGGGAAGATTATGGTGTCTCCCCAGATTTTCCTGGCATCCATCCAGATTTTCATTTGAGCGTCCATACCCCTCTGCCCTGTGTAGCCCCAATAGTGTGGTATGTAGCACAGGCTTAATTTAGCTCAATCCCATATCCTAGCTACACTTTCTAGTTTGAGGATGGACCAATTAAGCAGGAAGAAAGTTGTCTGGAGATTTTTTGGGAAAAAAGTTTCCTTGTTCTTCTGAGCAGACTCTAGGAAGAAACTCAGACTTGCTTTTCTAGGACACAGATGTGGTAGCCAGTTGCTCAGATGGCCTCCTGAAATCCACGCCTTGTGTAGTATCCTTCCACATTGAATTATGGCTGACCTGTGTGAACAGCAGGATGATAGAATACTGTGGAAGCAATGGTGCATGACTTTTGAGGCTAAAGCCATTGCAGGTTCCTTCCTTCTCTCTTTGACTTCCTGCTCTGGGGAAAGCTAGCCACCATGTCAGGAAGACTCTTGGAGTTCTGCGTACAAGCCCACATGGAGAGGAACCAACTCGCCAGCATCAGTCTGTCAGCCATATGAGCAAACCACCTTGGAAGTGGATCCTCCAGCTGTAGGCAGGCCTTCAGTGTCTGCAACTTCAGCTCACATCTGACTGCAACTTCAGGAGAAATGCCTAGCCAGAATCCCACAACCAAACCACTACAGAATTCCACACCTTCCAGACATAATAAACGATTGCTGTTGTCTTAAACAATAGGTTTAATGTAATTTGTTGCACAGATACAAATAATGAATATACTAGAGAAAAAAACTGTAGCCCAGAGAGTTGTAAGTAGGCATCTTGTGACCATGGGAAGGAGCCAACTTGAGGTGAAGTTACACTTTTTTTGTTTTTGCGGTACACGGGCCTCTCACTGCTGTGGCCTCTCCCATTGCGGAGCACAGGCTCCAGACGCGCAGGCCCAGCGGCCACGGCTCATGGGCCCAGCCGCTCCATGGCACGTGGGATCCTCCCGGACCGGGGCACAAACCCGTGTCCCCTGCATCAGCAAGCAGACTCTCAACCGCTGTGCCACCAGGGAAGCCCAGAAGTTACATTTTGGAAGGCGAAACAGAGAGGTTGAAAAGAGCTTGATTCCTCATTGTCATCACTGAAGCTCATCTCACTCTGTGTTTTGCAGATCATGAGCAATAAATGTTTTATTCTTCTTTATTTTAATTTAATTAATTAATTAATTTATTTATTTATTTCTTTTGCGGTATGTGGGCCTCTCACTGCTGTGGCCTCTCTGGGATCTTCCCAGACCAGGTCACGAACCCGTGTCCCCTGCATTGGCAGGCGGACTCTCAACCACTGTGCCACCAGGGAAGCCCTAAATATTTTATTCCTAAAACCAGTTTGGGTTTCTGGTACTTTTAACTGCTTAATTGGAGTAGGAAATATGAGAATTTTGATGGCATGAGTTGAATGTAGGGAGAGTCTGAGACTAAACAGAAGGAGTAATCGGTGAATGGAAAGGTGTGCAGAACGGGTAGGCTACTGTATTAGTTTCCTAGGGCGGTCAGAACAAGCGACCACAATCTGGGTGACTTACAACAACAAAAATTTATGCGTTCACAGTTCTGGAGGCCGGAAGTCCAAAATCAAGCTGTCCGCAGGGCTGGTTCCCTCTGGAGACTCTGGGGGAGAGTGTGTTCTGCGTTCCTCTCCCAGCTGCTGTTGGCTGCCAGGGCTCCTTAGCTTGTAGGTGCCTCACTCCAATCTCCGCCTCTCATGTGTTCACATGACCTTCTCGTATGGGCACCAGTCATTGGATTTAGCACCCACGCTGATCCAGTAAGGTCACCTTCTGAGGTTTCAGGTAGTTATGAATTTGGGGGGGGGCGCTATTCAACATGGGACTGCTATGCTTTATAATGTTTATTCATTCAACAGATTCTTATTGAGGGCCTACTGTGCGCTAGGCCCAACATTAGCTACTAGGGATAGAGTGACAAGTAAGACAGATGTGGCACATGTCCTATATGAAGCTCACAGTCCTTACAGTCCAGTGTAGAAGACAGATATTAAACAAAATGGTTGCAACTATGATACAAAGTTCAAAACAAGGAACACTGGTGTGATGGCTTCACACAAGAAGAGATCTAAACCATCTGACGTGGGGTGGGGGGTGATTAAAAAGGTCTCCTTGTGGAAGGGACATCTAAGCCAAAACCAAACAGCACATAGATGTTAGCCAGGTGAAGAGTATACAAGCCAGATTACTACAGACTGGTGCTGTGAATGAGCATTTGCCTTTTTAACAAGCACTTTAGTAATGCTCAAGCATGATGGACTTCAAGAACCCCTGCCCTGGGGCCTCAGCTGACCCAAAATATACCCCAGTCTCCCCATCCACCACCTGTGGGGAAGACTCTCTCTCTCTGCTCTCCCACTCAGCCCTGAACTAGGATGGGGCAAGGTTGGGGGAGGCCCCTTATTACTGAGCCTCCCCACCCAGTTGGACACATGAGCCCCTTTCTACCACCATGCAGAATCAGCTAAATCTAGCATGTAGCTTGTATCTAGGTTAGATTTTTCTCCTCCTTCAGTGAGCTTTCTCCACTTTTTCCCTTCCTCTGACCCTGCTCTATTTTCTGCCACAGACTAAGCCTATAGCTTTGCATTCTAGTTGCTAATTTATTTGCCATTGAATTGTAGAAGGCCAGCTTTCTCATGAAAAACGTCTTAAGTGTATGTTGCACTGATTCAGTGTTTTCTAGGAGGAAAAGGCATCTACATTTTTTCATTTCTTATCTTCATCAGCACTAAAAGTTTTTGTTTTTGTTTTGTTTTGTTTTTAAGTATCTTTCCATCAGAATAAAAGATATAGTCCACAGTAGCATTCCTCAAATATCACAACTGGAATAAAACCAAACACTGTAACAAGTTTGGGACTGTTTCTTAGGGAAACTCTAGTAGATTCTTACAATTTGGCTCCTTTGCAAGGTTAACGAGAGTAACATTTAAAAAGTATATGATCACAGATGTTAGAGCTTTTCAGAATCTTGGAGGCTATGGAGATTCGGAAAGACCATCACCTCCTTTATTTCACAGATGAGGACAAGTAAATCTGGAGGTGAGGTGAGTTACATAGTCATTCTTAGCCAGTTGATTCAAAACTCCTCTCATTCCTCAAAAACTGTTATTTATTTTTAATGACTTTGGTTCTCCAGCTTACTTTGCATTTATGCTCCTTCCAGTCTCTTCAGGTTTCTCCTCCTTATTTGTTGCCCTGTAACTCACAGGAAACCCAGCACCCTCCTTCCTTTGTGGAGTTGGTCCGGGGTCTCAGAGAAATGAGGGTCACCTTATAGCAGGACTGGGGGACTTGTGCCTACCTTGAAGCTCAGGCTTCGGAGTCTTTTTTGTTTTTTGAAAGGTTATGCATGTCTTCAACACACCGAAAAGAAAAAAAATATATATTTTAAAGCCGTTTTCATTCGTTGTCTTCAGTCTAAAAATAGGGTGACAGAGGGATCGTGGGACAAGCAGCAGGAGCAGGGAGGAGTCGGTTGCCACAGTAACCAGTGAGCCATTTCGCTGCATTTGCCTTGACTGTGTGATTTCTGGGAGTTCTTCCCCCTTTCCTGCTCCTGTGCGTGGGGTGAGGGTAGGTGGTGGAGGCATTTTTAGATTATATAACATGGAACCAGATTCCTTACTTCCGGACTCTCCGTGAAGATGCTATTCCCTTTTACTTCCCCACCCTGCTGCAAACAGCCTTGGGTCATTGGCTTTGCTGGGGACTAAGAGAAAAGATTATGATCACACTCATCTCCATGTACAGTAGTGCCTGTCTTGAACACTTCCCAATTTTTGACAACCTAGTTCCATAGAAATATCTGCCTCCACCCCCTCCCTCCCGATTCCGATCAGGTCCTCAGATGCCCTGGGCTCCAGCAGCCCACCAGGAGGCTACCTCCTGGAGCTCTCTTCTGTTCCAGAGAAGAGAGAGGCAGCCCTGTGTGCGGGTCATGTCAGGGAAGTGGCTCTGAAGCTGACCTGGTTCTGCTGTCCTGACCGCAAGCTCCACCCTTTCCCGATTTGCAGATGCTGGGATCTGGGTACAGCCCACATCAGAGTGTAAAGAGCACTGGCTTTGAAGGCAAACAGACTTGTGTTTGAATTGTGAACCCACCACCTTGGGCTAATCGTTATTTGACATTTTCGAGCCTGTGTCTGCCATGTATTAGGCACCGGATGAATGTTAATCTCTTTTCCTCCTTCCCTGGTTTTCCTGTCCATCTGTACCTCCTTCTCCCCTCCCAGCTGTTGTCTGGCTCTGGTTGACCGAGGCAGGCTCACTCCTGTATAGCGTTTTGGAAGAGCTAACGTATACATTTGAGGGCTCACCCTCTCCGTTAAAGGACCTTTTCTACCCGACTCTCCACAGCCCTCCTCCTTACTGGCTGCCTCGCGTCCTCACATGACATCCCTCCAGGCTTCAGACCTTTCCTGACTTCTTTTCATGGAAACACATCTGTTCTCGATCCCATTCATAAAGAAAGAGCACAGTAGGTGCCTGCATAGCTCATCAGGTTTAAATCAAAATGTAAAAGTGTGTTCAGTGTATCCAAAAGTGTTGAAGTGATGCATGAAAAGCTCCAGTCCTTACTGCTTATTAGGGTGGTCAGGAATGAACGCGAAGTCGAGTGGGATGTATTAGTTAGAAATTCTTTACTTGCAGTGATGGAAATCCAACCTGAACTCACCTAAGCATAAAAAGAATATATTAGCTAAAGTAAGTGGGAAGTTCAGGAGTGGAGCTGTCCACAGGATCCCAGAGATCCAACTACTAGTGTCAGAACTTCTTCTATTCATTAATTCTGCTTGTCTCTGAGTGGCTTTATCCTCAGCTTACCATAGTCAGACTTCCTCAAAATGGATAACCTGGCCTCAGATTTACGTCTTTCCAGCTTCTATGACCTAAGAGGCAAAACTTCTCTTCCAACCCAAATTGGATAATGCCAGGGAAAAGCTTTGGTTAGCTTGGTTTGGGTCTTATGCTCACCCCGGACCAATCCCTTTGTCCAGGAGAATGGGGTCCTATCTGACCACGTTGCGTCCCATGTCAGAGAGGTGACAGGCCACCAGGACGCATGATTCACTGGGGGAGGATCAGTTCTGGAATGCTGGTGGAAGGCCGAAACAACAGCGGGTCACTTCAGAAGAATAACTGAGATGAGGAATGCCTGACCAGTCAGAAGAGTGCCTGGGGGGAGGCAGAGGTGGGTACAAAGCAAGTGCTTGGTTGCCTCTGAGGAAGGAGACAAGGCTCTTGCCCTCAGGGAGCTCTGAATTCAGTGCAGGAGAGAGGACTAAAAACACAAAGAGAAAGAGATGGAATTGGAAGCAGGGGCCAAAATGCACATACATAGCCAGAGAGGGACTGAGGGAGGACTCACAGTGAAAGCTTAAAGTTGCACACCCTATGTCAGAGGAACCGCCTGTTGATAACAGCATCATATCTCAAGTTGGGTTCTGTGGACCTCCAGGGTTCCATTTGATGCTACTAGGTCCTCAGAAGGAAAAATGAAAAAGGAAAAGAAAGGAAAGAAAAGAAAAGGAAGGAAAAGGAAAGGAAAGGAAGGAAAAAGACTCTGGCCATGTTTTGGATTTGGAAACTGTGGCTTAAGTTTAATTAGTTTTTAAAATTTTTCTGTTCTCTTTATTATAGTAACGCTCATCCACACTTATTTGACAATAGAACAAACCCTCCTAACCACAGACCACTTACCGGCCTCTTGAGGTGGACCCTTGTTCCATAGATTGCATTTTGGAAACTACGCCATAGAGGTGTGCACACAAATCGTGGAAACAATTAGAACGTCACATTCAGAAGGACCTTTACAAGTGTCTGAACACTCTTTTTTTTTTACATCTTTATTGGAGTGTAATTGCTTTACAATGGTGTGTTAGTTTCTCCTTTATAACAAAGGGAATCAGCTATGCACATACATATATCCCCATATCTCCTCCCTCTTGCATCTCCCTCCCACCCTCCCTATCCCACCCCTCCAGGCAGTCACAAAGCAGCGAGCTGATCTCCCTGTGCTGTGCAGCTGTTTCCCACTAGCTATCTACCTTACGTTTGGTAGTGTATATATGTCCATGCCTCTCTCTCGCTTTGTCACAGCTTCCCCTTCCCCCTCCCCATATCCTCAAGTCCATTCTCTAGTAGGTCTGTGTCTTTATTCTTCATGACCTTTTTTTTTTCTTAGATTCCATATATATGTGTTAGCATACGGTATTTGTTTTTCTCTTTCTGACTTACTTCACTCTGTATGACAGACTCTAGGTCCATCCACCTCACTACAAATAACTCAATTTCATTTCCTTTTATGGCTGAGTAATATTCCGTTGTATATATATGCCGCATCTTCTTTATCCATTCATCTGCTGATGGACACTTAGGTTGCTTCCATGTCCTGGCTATTGTAAATAGAGCTGCAGTGAACATTTTGGTACATGACTCTTTTTGAATTATGGTTTTTTCAGGGTATGTGCCCAGTAGTGGGATTGCTGGGTCATATGGTAGTTCTATTTTTAGTTTTTTAAGGAACCTCCATACTGTTCTCCATTGTGGCTGTATCAATTTACATTCCCACCAACAGTGCAAGAGGGTTCCCTTTTCTCCACACCCTCTCCAACATTTATTGTTTCTAGAATTTTTGGTGATGGCCATTCTGACTGGTGTGAGATGATATCTCATTGTAGTTTTGATTTGCATTTCTCTAATGATTAATGACGTTGAGCATTCTTTCATGTGTTTGTTGGCAATCTGTCTATCTTTTTTGGAGAAATGTCTATTTAGGTCTTCTGCCCATTTTTGGATTGGGTTGTTTGTTTTTTTGTTACTGAGCTGCATGAGCTGCTTGTAAATTTTGGAGATTAATCCTTTGTCAGTTGCTTCATTTGCAAATATTTTCTCCCATTCTGAGGGTTGTCTTTTGGTCTTGTTTATGGTTTCCTTTGCTGCGCAAAAGCTTTTAAGTTTCATTAGGTCCCATTGGTTTATTTTTGTTTTTATTTCCATTTCTCTAGGAGGTGGGTCAAAAAGGATCTTGCTGTGATTTATGTCATAGAGTTGAACACTCATTTTTTAAAATTAAACTCGTTAAGATAATTCTAGATTCACATGAGTTGTAAAGAAATATTACAGAAAAATCCTGTGTACCCTTTACCTAGTTTAATGGTAACATCTTGGGAAACAATAGTATACGGTGCCTATCAGGTTACTGACATTGATATGGTCAAGATATTGAACATTTTCATCACCATAAGGTCCTTCACGTTGCCCTTTTACAGTTATACTTACTTTCCCTCTGCCCCACCCCCCCTTAATCCCTGGAAACCATTTTAGGGATTTGATATTTGTCATTTCAAGAATGTTATGTAGTTAGAATCATACAGTATGTAACCTTTTGTGATTGGCTTTTTTTTCACTCAGCATAATTCTATGGAGAATATGTATACCAATAGTTTGTTCTTTTTTATTGCTAAGTAGTATTCTATGGTATGATTCTATCACAGTTTGTTTAACCACTTATCCATTGAAGGACATCTGGGTTCTTTCCAGTTTGGGGCTATTATGAATAAAGCTGCAATAAACATTCATGTACAAGTTTTTGTGTGAACGTGTGTTATTTCTGTGACATAAATACCCAGATCGCAATTGCCTGGGTGACAGGATACTTGCATGTTTACGTTTTGAGAGGTCTTTATGTCATTCAAGATACTAGTCCTCTGTTGGATGTACAGTTTGCAAATATTTTCTCCAGTTTATAGCCTGCTTTTTCATCTTAAGAGAGCCTTTCACAGAGCAAATAAATTCTTTTAAAGCCAAATTTATCCATTTTTCCTGTTGTGGATTATGCTTTTGGTGTTAAGCATAAGAACTCTTTGCGTATCCCTAGATCCTGAAGATTTTCTCCTATAAAAGTTTTATAGTTTTATGTTTTACATTTAAGTGTGTGACCCATTTTGAGTTAATTTTTGTATAAGGAGTGAGACTTAGGTCAAGGTTTATTATTGTCACTTTTTGCTTATGGATGTCTAATTGCTCCAGCACCATTTGTTGAAAAGGATATCTTTCCTCTATTGCATTGCTTTTGTACCTTTGTCAAAAATCTGTTGGGTCTGTTTCTGTGCTGTCTATTCTGCTCCACTGATGTGTGTGTCTGTCTCTCTGCCAATACCACACAGTCTTCATTACTATTGCTGTATAATAAATATTAAAATCAGGTAAACGGATTGGTCCTGATGTTTTGGACTGAATGGTTTTGTCTCTGCCACTCCCCAAATGTATATGTTGAAGCCCTAACCCCCAGTGTGGCTGTGTTTGGAGATAGGGCCTATAAGGAGGCAATTAAGGTTAAATGAGGTTTTTGGGTAGGGCTCTGATCCAATAGGATGAGTGTCCTTATAGGAAGAGACATCAGAGGGCTTTCTTTCTCTCTCCTCCCTCATACACACTCAGAGCAAGGGCCATGGGAGGTGAGGGCCTAGCAAGAAGGTGGCTATCTGCAAGCCAGAAAGAGAGCTTTCATGAGAAACTGAACCCCGCAGGAATCTTGATCTTGGACTTTTCAGCCTCTAGAACTGTGAGAATATTAATATCTGTTGTTTAAGTCACCCAGTCTATGCTGTTTTGTTATGGGAGCCCTAGTGACTAATATATTCACTTTAATCTTTTTTTTTTCAAACAATTTTTAACTTATCCCACTTCCTTTGTCTTTCCATATATGTTTTAGAATAATCTTGTCTATACCTAATAAAAATATTGCTGGGATTGTGATAGGAATTATGTTAAACTTTTACATTAATTTGGGGGAGAATTAACATCTTTACCAGGCTGAGTCTTTCCATCCGGGAGCATAATACGTCTCTCCATTTATTTAGGTCTTTAATTTTTTTCACCAGTGTTTTTTAGTTTCAGCATACAAGCCCTGTACATATATATATATATATATGTATATATATATATATATATTTTTTTTTTTTTGCAGTATGCGGGCCTCTCACTGTTGTGGCCTCTCCCGTTGCGGAGCACAGGCTCCGGACGCGCAGGCCCAGCGGCCACGGCTCATGGGTCCAGCCGCTTCACGGCATGTGGGATCCTCCCGGACCGGGGCACGAACCCGCATCCCCTGCATCTGCAGGCGGACTCTCAACCACTGCGCCACCAGGGAAGCCCCATATATTTTTTTAAGATTTACACTTAAGTATTTCTTTTTATAAAAGCAATTTTAAACAGTATTGTATTTTTAATTCTGATATTTATTTGTTCATTGTTAGTATATGTAAATACAAATGAATTTTGTATGTTTATCTTGTGTCCTGTGACCTTGCTGGATTCACTTATTAGTACTAGGTGGAGTTTTTGTAAATTCCATGGGATTGTATATATTCACAATCATGTTATCTGCATATAGGACAGTTTTCTTTCTTTCTAATCTGCATGCCTTTTATTTCTTTTTCTTGCCTTATTATACTAGCTAGAACTTCAAACACTATATTGAATAAGAGCAGTGAGAGTGGGCATCCTTGCCTTTTTCTTGATCTTAGGGTTAAAATATTCAGTCTTTTACCATTAACTGTAATTCTGAAGCTTGTTTGTAGATGTTCTTTATTAAATTGAGGGAGATCCTTTCCATTCCGTATTTCTGAGAGGTTTTTTTTCTTTCTTTAATAAATGGTGTTGGGCTTCCCTGGTGGCGCAGTGGTTGAGGGTCCACCTGCCGATGTGGGGGATGCGGGTTCGTGCCCTGGTCCGGGAGGATCCCGCATGCCGCGGAGCGGCTGGGCCCGTGAGCCATGGCCGCTGGGCCTGTGCGTCCGGAGCCTGTTGTTCCGCAACGGGAGAGACCATGGCAGTGAGAGGCCTGCATACCGCAAAAAAAAAAAAAAAAAAAAAAAAAAAGGTGTTGAACTCTGTCAAATGCTTTTTCTGCATTGATTATGTCAATGTGAGTTTTCTTGTATAGCCTAATTTGATGAATTACCATTATTTTCAAATATTGAACCAGTTTTACATCTCTGGAATAAACCCTGCTTGGTCATGGTGTATAATTCTTTTAAAATATTGCCAAGGACTTCCCTGGTGGCGCGTGGTTAAGAATCCACCCACCAATGCAGAGGACACGGGTTTGATCCCTGGTCCGGGAAGATCCCACATGCCACAGAGCAACTAAGCCCAGATGCCACAACTACTGAAGCCCGTGCACCCTAGAGCCCATGCACTGCAACTACTGAGCCTGTGTGCCACAGCTGCTGAAGCCTGCGTGCCTACAGTCTGTGGTCCACAACATGAGAAGCCACTGCAATGAGAAGCCCACGCACCATAGTGAAGAGTAGGCCTCACCACAATTAGTGAAAGCCTGCGTGCAGCAACAAATGCCCAACACAGCCGAAAAGAAAAACTAAATAAATATTGCCAGTTCTGAAGCAGAATCTGGCCTCTTTACTCTGACACTGAATTAAATATCAGAGACAGAGTTTTGGGTGAAGTAGAAAAGAATAGCTTTATTGCTTTGCCAGGCAAAGGGGGCTACAGTGGGCTAATGCCCTCAAAACTGTGTGTCCCTACCTAGAGGGGTTAGTGAGGAGTTTTACAGTAATGGTTCAAACAGGGCGTGATCAGCTCATCGACATTCTTCTGATTGGTTGTGGTGAGGTAAGTGGGAGCATTACCAATCTTCTGGTTCCAACCTGTCTGGGGTCTACATGCTTGTGGGCAGCATACAGCTAACTTCTCCCACCTGGTGGGGGTTTCAGTATCTGCAAAACAGCTGAAAGATATTGTTATGTGTATCCCTTGAGGGGGAGCCAGAACCCTGCCGGAAGGCTGCACTATTGTTTCTTGTCTGTTCCTCCCTTGTCTCTGCATTGCATCCACTCCTCTCCCTTCCCTAATTAACAACTGTTTGAACTTGCCCATTGGAACTCAGGGAAGGTCATGGAGGCTGAATGAATCCTGTTTCCTCTAATCAAGAAATGGGGGACACAGAAAGGCTTTTGGAGCTCCACAGGGTCCGGCTCAGTTTTAGCTCTATTTGGTAACACATTGTTAAGTATTTTTGTGTCTGTATTCGTGATGGACATTGGATTTTAGTTTTTTTTTTTTTTATTGTCTTTTTCTGGTTTTGGTATGAGGCTAATACTATCCTCATAAAATGAATTGGGAAGTGTTTCCTTGTCTTGCATTATCTGGAAGAGATTGTGTGGAATTGATGTTACTTCTCCTTTAAATATTTGTGGAACCATCTGGGCTTGGAGATTCATTTTTTGGAAGTTTTTCAAATTATGAATTCAAATTTCTTAATGATTCTAGGACTATTCACATATTTATTTTATTCTGCCTAAGCTGTGATGGTTTGTGCTTTTTTTCTGGGGAATGGCTTCATTTCACCTAAGTTGTCAAATGTATGTATAGAGTTGTTTGTAGTTTTGCCTTATTATCTTTTTGAGGTATGCAGAACCTGTAGTAATATATCCAGTTACATTCCTGATCCTGGTAATTCAGTCTTCTCTCTTTTTCTTCTTTGTAAGTCTTGCTAGAGGTTTGTCAATTTTACTGATGTTTGAAAAAAACCTGAAATCTTTTATCATTGATTTTCTCTACTGTCTTTCTGTTTTCAATTTTATTTATTTCTGCTTTTATCTTTATTATCTCCTTTCTTCTACTTACTTGGAGTTTATTTTGCTCTTCATTTTCTAAGTTCTTAAGATGAAAGTTTAAATTATTTATGTGAGACTTTCCTCTTTTCTAACATATGCATTTAATGCTACAAATTTCTGTCTCAGCACTGCTTTAGCTGTGTCCCACAAATTTTGGTATGTTCTATTTTCATTTTCTTTCACTTCAATGTATTTTTTAAAATTTACCTTGAGATCTCTTCTTTGAAATGTCCTGTTTGGGTTATAAGTATTTGGAAATTTTCTTTTTATCCTTCTGTTATTGATTTCTAGTTTGATTCCATTGTGGTCAGAGAACACACTCTGGTTTAGATTCTTTTAAATTTGTTGAGGTTTGTTTTATGGCCCAGGATTTGGTCTATCTTAATATATGTTCCATGGACACTTGAAAAGAATATATATTGTGCTGTTGTTGAGTGGAGTGTTCTATACATGTTTACTGATCCTCTTAGTTGATGGTGTCAGTGAGTTCTTCTATGTCTGTGCTGATTTTCTACATAGTTTTTCTATTAATTATTGAGAGAGGGGTGTTGAAGTCTCCAACTATAATTTGAATTTGTCTGTTTATGTTTTCAGTTTTATCAGTTTTTCCTTCACGCATTTTCCTGTTCTTTTGTTTTGTGCATGTATTTACTGCTAATCTCTATCTTTTAATTGGTGTATTTAGACCACTTATATTTAAAATAACTGTTGATGGATTAGGGCATAAGTCTGCCATTTTATGTTTTTGTTTCTGTTTGTTCTCTCTGTTGCTTTTTGTTTCTCTGTTTCTCTTTTTTCTGCGTTTCTGTGGGTTACTTGAACATTTTTTAGAATTTCAGCTAGATTTATTTATAGTGCTTTTAAATGTATCTCTTTGCATAGTTTAAGTGGTTTCCCTAAGTATTATTACATTCTACATCCATACCTTATTACAGTCTACTTCTATCATCATATTATCAGTTTGAGTGAAGTGTAGAAACCTTACTTCCCTTTTTTTTTAACCCATTCCCATTTATAATATAATCTCTTAAATATTTCCTCTACATATATTCAGAACCAAATAAGGCCACGTTATATTTTTTGTTTTGATCATCAAACATAATTTACGAAACTCAAAAGGAGAAAGAAAACCTATTATATTACTCAGTTTTTCTTACTCTGTTCTTTCTTCCATCCTGATGTTCCCAGCTTTATATTTTTAATAATTTCCATTCTGTTTAAATAACTTCTTTTAGAATAAATCTGCTGAAAATAAAGAATAGATCTGCTGGCAACAAGTTCTCTTAGTTTCTCTTCATCTGAGAATGTTGTGATTTCCTCTTATTCTTGAAAGATATTTTTGATGGATATAGGATTCTAGATTTACAGATTTATCTTTTAGCACTTGAGAAATGCTGTGCCATTTTATTCTGGCCTCTAAGGTTTTGGTGAGGAATCCAGTGTCTTTTGAGTTGTTTTTCTCCTATTGATAAGGTGCCATTTTTCTTTAGCTACTTTCACGATTTTTCTTTAGTTTTCACAAGTTTGACTATGATGTATCTTGGTGTAGATTTCTTTGGGAATAATAAGGCCTTTAAGATTTGGGCATTTTCAGAGCCAGGCTATTCAGGGAGGAAACAGTATTTTCACTCTTTTTAAGTCAGGGAGAACCTCACCTATAGGATTGTCTATCCTGTAACTGTAAATGCTGGTGTAAATATTTCTGGCACTTGAACTTAGAAGAAAATTTATCTGTTCCTTAAGAGCGGGGTCCAGAGTCCTCTGGATGTCCAGTGGTTAGGACTCGGCACTTTCACTACGGTGGCCTGGGTTCAGTCCCTGGTCGGGGAATTAAGGTCCTGCAAGCCATGTGGCATGGCTAAATAAATAAATACATAAAGAGCAGGGCCCATAGTGATTTTTAAAAAATATATCGACAACAGCATCTAACAGTGGCCATTACCAACTTGATTCGTAAGTGAACTTTATGAACAAATATCCCCCCAAGAGAGGCTGCCCCAGCTGGGTGGACTGAGCAATCCTGTTTTCCTCCTTGACTTAGAAATTTCTTACCTTGATTATTTGCCTTCCCCTTGCCACAGAAGTTCCCTGTTACTCAACTTTGAGTGTAAAAGCTGGAGTGACCCCAAGCTTGGTTCCAGGCTCTTGACTTTCCTTTACCTCCCTCCCTCTCTGTGCAACCATATCTAATTTAATTGTTTTAAATAACATCTATATGCTGATAGCTCCCTTATTTATATCTCTAGTCCTGATTTCTTTCTGAACTTCAGACTCAAATAGAGTTGGATTAATCTCTACCATATTTGTAACTGTTTTCTATTCGTTGCTCTTGTTCTTTGTTCTTATTTTTGTCTTCCACTCTTTCTGCCTTTTTTGGTATTAACTGAGCATTTTATATGATTCCATTTTCTTTCCTTTCTCTGCATTTCAGCTACACTTCTTTTTCTTCTTTTTTTAATTGCTTTTTTAGTGACTACCCTCGAGTTTATAATATACATTTGTAATGAATCCAAGTTCACTTTCAAATAACACTAAGCCTCTTCATGGGTAGTGCAGGTATCTTCCAGTAACAGAATAATGCTCCTTCCCCTTCCCAAATCTTGTGTCATTGCTGCCATTCATTTCACTTATACAAGCATGCATACACACACACACACACACACACACACACACACACACACACACACACAAAATTGAATAAATTGTTGTTATTATTAAACAAGCTGTTATCTGTTCTGTTAAGGATAAGAAAAATAAAAGTGTTTTATTTTATTTTTTTAGCTTTCATTTATTCCTTCTCTGGTGCTCTTCCTTTCTTTATGTAGATCCAAGTTTCTGATGCGTATCATTTTTCTCAGAAGAACTTCTTTTAACATATCTTACAAGACAGGTTTACTGGCAACAAATTCTCTCAATTTTTGCTAGTCTGAGAAAGTCTTTTTTTTACCCTTCACTTTTGAGGGATAATTTTACAGAGTACAGAATGGTAAATTGGTGGTTTTTTTATTTCAATACTTTAAATATTTCACTCCATTCTCTTCACATTTGCATGGTTTCTGAGGCGACACTGGATGTAATTCTTTATTATTTGGGGGGGGCGTGTTTATCCAGTTTGATGTTCTGTGAGCTTCCTGGATCTGTGTTTGATATTAATTTGGAGAAATTTGGTCATTATTGCTGCAAATGTTTCTTTTATTCCTTTTTGTCTTTCTTCTCCTCTGGGATTCCCATGATATGTATGTTACATCTTTTGTAGTTGTCCCACAGTTCTTGGATATTCCATTCTATTCTGTGTTTTTCAGGATTTTTTCCCTTTGCTTTTCCAACTTAGAAGTACCT
The DNA here is from genome assembly GCF_039906515.1 of Pseudorca crassidens. Classification (NCBI taxonomy): domain Eukaryota; kingdom Metazoa; phylum Chordata; class Mammalia; order Artiodactyla; family Delphinidae; genus Pseudorca; species Pseudorca crassidens. The sequence goes on along the minus strand of NC_090306.1, from coordinate 10,978,579 downwards.
GTATTGATGTATCCGCAAGCCATGTCCAGTCTATAATAAGCCCATCAAAGGCATTCTTCATTTTTGGTATGGTGTTTTTGATCTTTAACATTTCTTTTTGATTTTTTCTTAGAATTTCCATCCCTCTGATTACATTGTCAATCAGTTCTTGCATATTGTCTGCTTTACCTGTTACAACCCTTACTATATTTATCATAGAGGTTTTAAAACGCCTGTCTGATAATTCCAACATCGCTGCCATATCAGTCTGGTTCTGATACTTGTTCTGTTTCTTCAAATTGTGTTTTTGCGTTTTAGTATGCTTTGTAGTTTTTTCTTCATAGCTGGACATGAGGTACTGAGCAAATGGAACTTCAGTAAACAGGTCTGAGCTGTTGGGGGCAGAGAAGCATTCTCTTGTCCTGTGATCAGGTCTCAGTCTTTTATTGATCCTGTACCCTGGACTGGGAACTTTCCCAGTGCTTCTCAGCCCTCTCCCTGCCCCCACAATGGGACAGGATGGGTAGAGCGGGCTAGAATCGGCTATTTCCCTTCTCCTAGGTTAATCAGGCTCTGATAAAACCCCAGCAGGTTAGGCTCTGATTAAATAGTTTCTCTTGGAAGAAGGCCTTGTTAGGAACAGAATCTTCTTGAGTGTTTCAAAATGGTTATTTCCCCATCCCTTTGCCAAAAGCACAAGGGAATTTTTTTTTCCAATATTCACTCTGGTAGAATTCCTGGCAGTAAAACTCGGAAGTGTAGGGGGCCCTCACGACTGGTTCCCTTGGTTTTTTTTAACTTTAAGACTTGTCCACACTGAGTCTCCTCAATTGATCAATTACAATTAAGATTTTCTACCCCAGCACTGTTTCTTATAGAACTTTCTGCTCATGGGTTTCTACTCTGGTAAGTTGTGATTGCCTGTATTCACTTGTCTCTCTCTCCAGTCTGAGGGGCAGAAGTTTGCTCTGTGACCTAACTTCTCTGCTTGATCTAAGAAAAGCTGTTGATTGTTCAGTTTGTGCAGCTTTTTGTTGTTAGAATGGAATGATGACTTCCAAGCCCCTTTCATGCTGGACTGGAAACCAGAAGTCCAAACTCATGTATGCTGATGCCCACCACCACACCAGTCCCGTGTCCTAACCACCAGCAGGTCTCGTGGGTTCTACCACCAATACACAGCTGAATCCATCTACTTCTTTCCCACTTTGACTAATCAGAACAGTCAATTTAGCATTATCTTTTGCCTGAACAACTTCAATAGGTTTCTAAATCACTTGGCTGTTCTACTCTTGTGTGCCTATAATCAATTCTCCATTGGCAATGTTGAGTAATCTTTAAAACAAAAACCAGGGACTTCCCTGCTGGCACAGTGGCTGAGAATCTGCCTATCAATGCAGGGGACACGGGTTTGATCCCTGCTCCGGGAAGATCCCACATGCCCTAGAGCAACTGAGCCCATGCGCCACAACTGCTGAGCCTGTGCTCTAGAGCCTGTGAGCCACAACTACTGAGCCCACATGCTTCAACTACTGAAGCCCACGTGCTGCAACTACTGAAGCCTGTGCGCCTAGAGCCCGTGCTCCACAGCAAGAGAAGCCACTGCAATGAGAAGCCCACGCACTGCAGCGAGGAGTGGCCCCCTGCCTGCTGCAACTAGAGAAAGCCTGCACACAGCAATGAAGACCCAATGCAGCCAAAAATTAAAAAAATAGAAAGAAAACAAACAAACAGATGTAACTTCCTTTTAGAACTTACCAATGGCTTCCCATTGTACTTAGAATAAAATGCATTTTCAAGTAATGTTCTACAGGCCCTACCTGATATAGCCTTCCTGCTTCTCTTAACTTATCTCTACCTCCTCAGCCACTGCACTCTAGTACAGACCTTCCATTTGCTTCTTGATGTGCATCTTATCAGCTTGGGCTGCTGTAACCATGACCATAGACTGGGTGACTTAAAAAACATATATTTACTCCTCATAGTTATGGAGCCTGGAAGTCTGAGATCAGACTGCGGTATGGTCAGGTTTCGGTGAAGGCCCTCTATCTGGTTTACCAATGGCTGTCTTCTCATTCTATCTTCACATAGCAGAGAGAGAGCGAGCGAGCTAGCTGTCTGGTCTCTTCTAAGGGCACTAATTCCATTCATAAAGGCTCCACCCTCATGATCTACTCATCCCTGAAAGGCCCTACCTCTAAATACCATTACATTGTGGATTAGATTTCAGCATATCAATTGGGGGGGGGGGGACACATAAAAATTCAGTGCACAGCAGTGTTCTAAGATTATATCAGCCTTGGGGCCTTAACACTAGCTCTTCCTCCTGCCTAAAATGTCCCTCCCCAATTCTTCACATGGTTGGCTCTGCCTTGTCATCCAGATCTCAGTGTAATTTGTGCTTCCTCAGTGTGATGGTTAGTTTGTGGTCAACTTGGCCAGGCTAGAGTGCCCAGTTAGTCAAGCAAACACTAATATAGGTGTTGCTGTGAAGGTATTTTGTAGCTGTAGTTAATATGTACAACAGTTAACTTTAATAAAAGGAAATTTTCCTGAATAATGTGGGTGGTCCTCAGCCAATCAGTTGAAAAGGCTTAGGAGCAAAATTGAGGTTTCCCTGTGGAAGAAGAACTTCTTTCTCAAGACTGCAGCATCAGTTCCTGGCCGATTGATCCAGCATGATGGTTTGCCCTACAGATTTTGGAGTTGCCAATACCCACAACCACAGAAGCCAGTTCCTTGAAATAAGTGTGTGTGTGTGTGTGTGTGTAGTGTGTGTGTATGTGTCCTCTGTTTGGTCTGTTTCTCGGCTATTTCCTCAGTGACAGTGCACCTGACCTGTCACTCTCTGTTAGCCCTTCTCCATGTCACTCTTTAGCACATAACCCTGTTTCTGTTTTCGTTTTCTTTAAATTCATTGATTGATTAATTTATTTTTGGCTGCATTGGGTCTTCGTTGCTGTGCACGGGCTTTCTCTAGTTGCGGCGAGTGGGGGCTACCCTTCATTGCAGTGCACGGGCTTCTCATTGCGGTGGCTTCTCTTGTTGCAGAGCACGGGCTCTAGGCGCACGGGCTTTGGTAGTTGTGGCACGCGGGCTCAGTAGTTGTGGCTCGCGGGCTCTAGAGTGCAGGCTCAGTAGTTGTGGCGCACAGGCTTAGTTGCTCCACCGCATGTGGGATCTTCCCAGACCAGGGATCGAACCCGTGTCCCCTGCATTGGCAGGCGGATTCTTAACCACTGCGCCACCAGAGAAGTTCCTCAGCTGACTGTTAACTGAGGCAACTGGACCCCCTAGGCTCTCATGCTCCAGCAGGCCAGCCCAGGTATGTTCTTGTGCCAGCAGCAGAAGCCCTTTTTCACGGTTATACATGTGTCAGATCTGCTAACGTCCCATTAGCCAAAGCAAGTGACATGGGAAAACCATGAGAAATGTACACTCATCTGGCAAAGTGGCATTGATACAGGGAAGGCAAAGAACTGGGACCATCAATGAGATTAATCTATTCAATTCCTCTCAGTCACTATCACATCCCTCACACTGAAGAAACAGAAGGGGCTCAGAACCTCAGCTGGACTCTACTGTGGGCGAATGGGAATCATTCTCCTGGGTCCTCTAGGAAGATCACAGGACTGAAACCAGAGGACTGGGTTGGAATTCAGATTCTTCCATATCTTTGTGATCTTGGTCAATTCACTTCAGCTTCATAAACCCCATCTGTTAAAGGAGTTAATATTATCTTTTGCACAGCATTGTGAAGATCAAATTTGATGATTAGAGCATGTGTAGCACTTGGTGTGGTATCAGTTCAATAAATGTTTTCCTTATGCCAAAGACTGGCTATTCTCTTATGTATTCAAGTGGTAAAACTTCTCTTTTGCCTTTGCCTTTTACTAATAAGAGGAAGATATTCCTCATTTTAATCAAATGGGTGGCACAGTCATCTGTAATATTTGAGGCATACACATATTTGGAGATGAGTGAAGGATGGCTCAGAAGCAGTGATAAGTTCGTATCCTAGAGCACCCAGTATTATTATAGTTGTTTCAAGTCCCAAAGAAACACAGTATTTATGAGTTAGAGTTTTTCCAATTAAATATATTTAAAATTTCTTCTTTATTTGTACTATCTCAATATAGTTTACTCCAGCTGAATTGTGTGGAGATTCTTATTCATTATTTAAGGTCCCTCCTAAGAACACAGATGTCAAAGTCTTTCCACTTCAAGGGATAGACAGGGCCCAAGACTAATCATGAGACAAATTTAAACTCCATTAATTGCCCAAAGATGTAAGAGGCTGCCTTAAGAGCAAATGTGTGGCATAATAAGTAAATACGTTTTCCCCATTCACTTGCTCCAAATCCATTTAGGAAAAGTAATCAGGGATAGTTCTTCGAGTTTTTATTTTAATGTTAGTAAAAGTGTAGCGGGACCATTAAAAACATTTGGTTATAAAGCTTAAAGACGAACATATCTTATCAGCCTCTTTTAAAGGTTCTTTAATGTATTCTTGTCTGTGTTGAAGCCGAAAGCAATGTCTAAATTTAAGTTGGTTTTTACTAGCATTGCAAACTCCATCTGTGGCGAGTCTCAATAGCTGTAGCTGTCCTTTCTGTCCCTCAAATGATGTGAGGTCCATCAATCAGATGGTGGGGGAACAGAGGGGAGGGTTGTGTATTATTACCGTCAATCATGTTTTTCAGTGAAACATGTTTAATGTTACAGAGAATGTCAGTTTATAATCGAGTGTTTCATGTTAAATAGTCTGAGAAATAATCAGTTCTTCCCATTTTCTCCTTAATCCCATTTAAGAATTTCTTGACTACTCTTACTCCTGTGTTTCAATCAGATGTTAAGTAGAAATGGCAGTTGTGTTGTTGTCTGCTCTAGGTTTTATTTAAAATTTTGATGTTTTGTCTGGTATGCATTTTTTTCATTATTTTTAATCTAAAGATGTTGCCTCAAAATATCGTCTCAATCACTGAGCTCTTAGGCATCGCCCTAAATTTTGAACCTCCGGCAGACGCCTTAGCTCACACGCCCCTCCACCTGCTCCCGGGCGGTTTTACAAGGCAAAAACATATGAGGTTGGATTTTGTAGTCACTTCCAAAGTAGCTTTTTGGAGAGACTCAGGATCCTTTCTCGGGTGATTAAAAAGGAATTGTAGCAGTTAGGTGTTGTTCCCTTCCAACCACGCCAAAACTTTTGGCTAAAAACGGCCCATTTATTTAGCTCACAATTTCGTGGGTCAGCAATGAAGGTTGTGCTCAGCGGGGCAGTTGTTCTGGTTACAGCTGGGCTCTCGCATTTGCCTGTGGTTAAATGTGAGTCAGGTAGGCAGCTTTGCTGATCTTGGCTAGCAGGGTGGGGACTAGGTGAAACACAAGTGAGGGGTCGGACTTTATCTTATAGGTAATGGGACAGAGAAAAGTTTTGTATTTGGGAATAATAATATAATGTTTTCATTAGATTTGCATTTATAAAGCCCACTCTGAGTAAAATATGAAGGTGAAGTGGAGAGAAGAGTTAGAAGGCTGCTCCAAGTGAAATATTTTGAGGGTCTGAACTAAAACAATGGCAATGGAAAAGTTAAGGAAGTTGATGGCTATACTATATTAATAAGGACATTCATTTGACCCAGGACCACACTTTGCATTAATGTCTTTCAATCTGGAACAGCTGTTCAATTTTTCCTCCGTTTTTCTGACCTTGGCACTTAAAAATAATAAACCAATTCTTTTGTAGAATGTCTATGAATTTATAGTGTTTGGCCATTTTGAATAATGTGGCTGTTAACATACTGACTCATGTATTTTGGTATATATACATATATATATATATTTTTCTCTCCTTGGCAGTATACCTGAGGATGACATTTCCGGTTCAAAGACTATGTTTATTATAAATCTTGTGGACAATGTCAAACTCTTTTTAAAAATTTTTAATTTTGTTTGATTAATTAATTAATTTATTTATTTTTGGCTGTGCTGGGTCTTTGTTTCTGTGCGAGGGCTTTCTCTAGTTGCAGTAGGCGGGGGCCACTCTTCATCGCGGTGCGTGGGCCTCTCACTGTCACGGCCTCTCTTGCGGAGCACAAGCTCCAGACGCGCAGGCTCAGTAGTTGTGGCTCACGGGCCTAGTTGCTCCGCGGCATGTGGGATCTTCCCAGACCACGGCTCGAACCCGTGTCCCCTGCATTGGCAGGCAGATTCTCAACCACTGCGCCACGAGGGAAGCCCTCAAACTCTTTTTTAAAGTAGTTGTACCAATTTAGAACCCATTAGCAGTGTATGAGAGTTCTAGTTGCTCCATATCCATGGCAACATTATGGTATTAACAGACTTACATTTTAGCCATTTTGGTGGAGGTGTCAGAGCATTTCATTGTGGATTTAATTTACATTTTCCTGAAGATGAATGAGTTTGAGCACATTTTCATATATTTGGATATCTTCTTCTATGTAGAACCTCTTCAAGTCTCTTTTCTACCTGATTGTCTTTTTATTGTTATTGAATTTGTACAGGGTCCTTATAAATTCAGGATACAAGTCCTTTGTCACTTACATACGATGTAATACTTTCTTTTACTCTGTGCCTTTCTTTTTCACTTTCTTAATGGTTTATTAGATGAGTAAAAGTCCTTAATTTTAATATAATCCAATCTAATAAATTTCTCTTTGAGTAATAATACTATCTGTGTCCTGTTAAAGACATCTTTCCTATTCCAAAGACACAAAGTCTTCTTATGTTATCTGCTTTTTTTTTTTAGTATTTGATTGTTTTACTTTTTAAGTTTATTTTTTACATATATTTTTTTCTTATTAGTCATCCATTTTATACGCATCAGTGTATACATGTCCATCCCAATCTCCCAATTCATCCCACCACCACCCCCCCGCCCCCCACTTTCCCCCCTTGGTGTCCATATGTTTGTTCTCTACGTCTGTGTCTCTATTTCTGCCTTGCAAACCGGTTCATCTCTAAAATTTTTCTAGATTCCACACATGTGCGTTAATACATGATATTTGTTTTTCTCTTTCTGACTTACTTCACTCTGTATGACAGTCTCTAGATCCATCCACGTCTCTACAAATGACCCTATTTCATTCCTTTATATGGCTGAGTAATATTCCATTGTATATAAGTACCATATCTTCTTTACCCATTAGTCTGCCGATGGGCATTTAGGTTGCTTCCATGACCTGGCTATTGTAAATAGTGCTGCAATGAATATTGGGGTGCATGTGTCTTTTTGAGTTATGGTTTTCTCAGGGTATATGCCCAGTATTGGGATTTCTGGGTCATATGGTAATTCTATTTTCAGTTTTTTAAGGAACCTCCATACTGTTCTCCATAGTGTCTGTATCAATTTACATTCCCACCAGCAGTGCAAGAGGGTTCCCTTTTCTCCAAACCCTCTCCAGCATGTGTTGTTTGTAGATTTTCTGATGATGCCCATTCTAACTGGTGTGAGGTGACACTCATTGTAGTTTTGATTTTCATTTCTCTAATAATTAGTGATGTTGAGCAGCTTTTCATGTGCTTCTTGGCCATCTGAATGTCTTCTTAGGAGAAATGTCTATTTTGGTCTTCTGTCCATTTTTGGATTGGGTTGTTTGTTTTTTTAATTTTGAGCTGCATATATATTTTGGAGATTAATCCTTTGTCTGATGATTCATTTGCAAGTATTTTCTCCCATTCTGAGGGTTGTCTTTTCGTCTTGTTTATGATTTCCTTTGCTGTACAAAGGAAGTTTGCACAGTAAATTTTTTAAGTTTCATTAGGTCCCATTTGTTTATTTTTGTTTCCATTAACTTTAAGTTTCATTAACTTTAAGTTTCATTAGGTCCCATTTGCTCATTTTTGTTTTTATTTCCCTTACTCTAGGAGGTGGATCAAAAAAGATCTTGCTGTGATTTATGTCAAAGAGTGCTCTTCCTATGTTTTCCTCTAAGAGTTTTATAGTGCCTGGACTTATATTTAGGTCTCTAATACATTTTGAGCTTATTTTGTGTATGGTGTTAGGGAGTGTTCTAATTTCATTCTTTTACATATAGCTGTCCAGTTTTCCCAGCACCACTTATTGAAGAGACTGTCTTTTCTCCATTGTATATCCTTGCCTCCTTTGTCATAGATTAGTTGACCATAGGTGTGTGGGTTTATCTCTGGGCTTTCTATCCTGTTCCATTGATCTATATTTCTGTTTTTGTGCCAGTACCATATTGTCTTGATTACTGTAGCTTTGTAGTATAGTCTGAAGTCAGGGAGTCTGATTCCTCCAGCTCCGTTATTTTCCCTCAAGACTGCTTTGCCTATTCAGGGTCTTTTGTGTCTCCATACAAATCTTAAGATATTTTGTTCTAGTTCTGTAAAAAATGCCATTGGTAATTTGATAGGGATTGCATCGAGTCAGTAGATTGCTTTGGGTAGTATAGTCATTTTCACAATATTGATTCTTCCAATCCAAGAACATGGTATATCTCTCCATCTGCTGGTATTATCTTTAATTTCTTTCATCAGTGTCTTATACTTTTCTGCATACAGGTCTTTTGTCTCCCTAGGTAGGTTTATTCCCAGGTATTTTATTCTTTTTGTTGCAATGGTAAATGGGAGTGTTTCCTTAATTTCTCTTTCAGATTTTTCATCATTAGTGTATAGGAATGCAAGAGATTTCTGTGCATTAATTTTGTGTCCTGCAACTTTACCAAATTCATTGATCAGCTCTAGTAGTTTTCTGGTGGCATCTTTAGGATTCTCTATGTATAGTATCATGTCATCTGCAAACAGTGACAGTTTTACTTTTTCTTTTCCAATTTGTTTTCCTTTCATTTCTTTTTCTTCTCTGATTGTCGTGGCTAGGGCTTCCAAAATTATGTTGAATAATAGTGGTGAGAGTGGACATCCTTGTCTTGTTCCTGATCTTAGAGGAAATGCTTTCAGTTTTTCACCATTGAGAATGATGTTTGCTGTGGGTTTGTTGTATAAGGGCTTTATTATGTTGAAGTAGGTTCCCTCTATGCCCACTTTCTGGAGAGTTTTTTTAATCATAAATGGGTGTTGAATTTTGTCAGAAGGTTTTTCTGCATCTATTTAGATAATCATATGGTTTTTATTCTTCAGTTTGTTAATATGGTGTATCACATTGATTGATCTGCGTATATTGAAGAAGCCTTGCATCTCTGGGATAAATCCCACTTGATCATGGTGTATGATCCTTTTAATGTGTTGTTGGATTCTGTTTGCTAGTATTTTGTTGAGGATTTTTGCGTCTATATTCATCAGTGATGTCAGTCTGTAACTTTCTTTTTTTGTAGTATCTTTGTCTGGTTTTGGTATCAGGGTGATGGTGGCCTCATAGAATGAGTTTGGGAGTGTTCCTTCCTCTGCAATTTTTTGGAAGAGTTTGAGAAGAATGGATGTTAGCTCTTCTCTACATGTTTGATAGAATTCACCTGTGAAGCCATCTGGTCCTGGACTTTTGTTTGTTGGAAGATTTTAAATCACAGTTTCAATTTCATTACTTATGATTGGTCTGTTCATATTTTCTGTTTCTTCTTGGTTCAGTCTTGGAAGGTTACACCTTTCTAAGAATTTGTCCGTTTCTTCCAGGTTGTCCTTTTTTTTTTTTTTCCAGGTTGTCCATTTTATTGGCATAGAGTTGCTTTTAGTAGTCTCTTGGGATGCTTTGTATTTCTACAGTGTGTGTTGTAACTTCTCCTTTTTCATTTCTAATTTTATTGATTTGAGTCCTCTCCCTCTTTTTGTGATGAGTCTAGCTAATGGTTTATCAATTTGGTTTATCTTCTCAAAGAAGCAGCTTTTAGTTTTATTGATCTTTGCTATTTTTTTCTTTGTTTCCAGTTCATTAATTTCTTCTCTGATCTTTATGATTTCTTTCCTTCTGCTAACTTTGGGTTTTGTTTGTTCCTCTTTCTCTAGTTCCTTTTGGTGTAAGGTTAGATTGTTTATTTGCGATTTTTCTTGTTTCTTGAGGTAGGCTTGTATAGCTATAAACTTCCCTCTTAGAACTGCTTTTGCTGCATCCCATAGGTTTTGCTTTGTCGTGTTTTCATTGTCATTTGTCTCTAGGTATTTTTTGATTTCCTGTTTGATTTCTTCAGTGATCTCTTGGCTAGTTAGTAACATATTGTTTAGCCTCCATGTGTTTGTGTTTTTTACGTTTTTTTCCCCTGTAATTGAGTTCTAATCTCATAGCGTTGTGGTAAGAAAAGATGCTTGATATGATTTCAGTTTTCTAAAATTTACTGAGGCTTGATTTGTGACCCAAGATGTGATCTATCCTGGAGAGTGTTCTGTGCGCACTTGAGAAGAAAGTGTAATCTGCTGTTTTTGGATGGAATGTCCTATAAATATCAATTAAAACTATCTGGTCTGTTGTGTCATTTAAAGCCTGTGTTTCCTTATTTATTTTCTGTTTGGATGATCTGTCCATTGGTGTAAGTGAGGTGTTAATGTCCCCCACTATTACTGTGTTACTGTCGATTTCCTCTTTTAGAGCTGTTAGCAGTTGCCTTATGTATGGAGGTGCTCCTGTGTTGGGTGCATATATATTTATAATTGTTATATCTTCTTCTTGGATTGATCCCTTGATCATTACCTAGTGTCCTTCCTTGTCTCTTGTAACATTCTTTATTTTAAAGTCTGTTTTATCTGATATGAGTATTGCTACTCCAGCTTTCTTTTGATTTCATTTGCATGGAATATCTTTTCCATCCTCTCACTTTCAGTCTGTATGCGTCCCTAGGCCTGAATTGGGTCTCTTGTAGACAGCATATACATGGGTCTTGTTTTTGTATCCATTTAGCAAGCCTGTGCCTTTTGTTTGGAATATTATTTATTTATTTATTTATATTTTTGCAGTACGCGGGCTTCTCACTGTTTCGGCCTCTCCCGTTGCGGAGCACAGGCTCTGGATGCACAGGCTCAGTGGCCATGGCCCAAGAGCCCAGCCGCTCTGTGGCATGTGGGATCCTCCCAGACCAGGGCACGAACCCCTGTCCTCTGCATCGGCAGGCAGACTCTCATCCACTGCACCACGAGGGAAGCCCCTTGTTTGGAGCATTTAATCCATTCATGTTTAAGGTGATTATCGATATGTATGTTCCTATTACCATTTTCTTAATTGTTTTAGGTTTGTTTTTGTAGGTCCTTTTCTTCTCTTTTGTTTCCCACTTAGAGAAGTTCCTTTAGCATTTGTTGCAGAGCTGGTCTGGTCGTGCTGAATTCTCTTAGCTTTTGCTTGTCTGTAAAGCTTTTGATTTCTCCATCGAATCTGAATGAGATCCTTGCCGGGTAGAGTAATCTTGGTTGTAGGTTCTTCCCTTTCATCACTTTAAGTATATCATGCCACTCCCTTCTGGCTTGTAGAGTTTCTGCTGAGAAATCAGCTGTTAACCTTATGGGAGTTCCCTTGTATGTTATTTGTTGTGTTTCCCTTGCTGCTTTCAATAATTTTTTTTGTCTTTATTTTTTGCCAATTTGATTACTATGTGTCTCGGCATGTTTCTCCTTGGGTTTATCCTGTATGGGACTCTCTGTGCTGCCTGGACTTGGGTGGCTATTTCCTTTCCCATGTTAGGTAAGTTTTCGACTATAATCTCTTCAAATAGTTTCTTGGGTCCTTTCTCTCTCTCTTCTCCTTCTGGGACCCCTATAATGTGAATGTTGTTATGTTTAATGTTGTCCCAGAGGTCTCTTAGGCTGTCTACATTTCTTTTCATTATTTTTTCTTTATTCTGTTCTGCAGCAGTGAATTCCACCATTCCGTCTTCGAGGTCACTTATCCGTTCTTCTGCCTCAGTTATTCTGCTATTGATTCCTTCCAGTGTATTTTTCATTTCAGTTATTGTATTGTTCATCTCTGTTCGTTTGTTCTTTAATTCTTCTAGATCTTTGGTACAAACATTTCTTGCAGTTTCTCGATCTTTGCCTCCATTCTTTTTCCGAGGTCCTGGATCATCTTCACTAGCATTATTCTGAGTTTTTTCTGGAAGATTGCCTACCTTCATTTCATTTAGTTGTTTTTCTGGGGTTTTATCTTGTTCCTTCATCTGGTACATAGCCCTCTGCCTTTTCATCTTGTCTCTCTTTCTGTGAATGTGGTTTTTTCCTTCTTATGTTATCTTCTGGAAGCTCCATTGTTTTGCCTTCACATTTAGGTCTGCAAATTTACCTATAATTAATTTGTATGTGGTGTCAGGTAGAGGTCAGAATTAATTATTTTTCATATAGACATACAGTTATTCAACTGCAGTGTTTGAAAACTGTCCTGTCCTCATTGTTCTGCCGTACTACTTTTGTCATAAAACAAGAATCCATACATATATATCCATTTCTTTTTTCTGTTTCTGTTCCTTTGGTCTAATTTTCTATCCCTGCCCTAATATCTATACTATCCTAATTATAGCAGATTTATAAAGTCATGATATCTTGTAGAGCAAGTCCTACAACCTGACTCTTTTCTTGTTTTTTAACATCTTTATTGGAGTATACTTGCTTTACAATGGTTTAGTTTCTGCTGTATAACAAAGTGAATCAGCTATACATATACATATATTCCCATATCTCCTCCCTCTTGCGTCTCCCTCCCACCCTGCCATCCCAACCCTCTAGGTGGTCACAAAGCACCGAGCTGTGCCCATTTTCTCTTTCTTCCTTCCTTTCTTCCTTCCTTCCTTCCTTCCTTCCTTCCTTCCTTTCTTTCTTTTTTTCTACCAGCTGACTCTTACTGTTTCTTTCTTCTTTCTAGTTTTTTACCCTGTTTTTCCACTTTTGCCTTCAGTCTCCTGAACTTGTCTGTCCTGTAAACCAGGACCCCGGTTACTCCCTTGGTGAGAATAGGAGGCACAAGAAGACAGAGATGATGAGCAGTGTGTCCACGAACCGGGCATTCATCTGAGGTTTCTGTCTCTACACTCCCATCCCCCGGGGGAGGGGGAGAAGCTCTTGTAAAGCCAGGAAAAGAGAAGAAAAAACGACTTCCCTAGATTTCAGGATCACAGAGTCCTGAGTCATTTTTGTCTGTCAATTACCAAGTGAGATTTTTGCAGTTATAAACATTCAATAAAAGCTGAAAAACAAATGTTTGCCCTTCAGAGATGATCTTTGTGCCTTCCTATCCCCCTTGCTCTGTTCATTAATTACCTGAGGAGTTCTGATGCTGATTGCTGAAAGGACTCCCAGGACTCACATCGTTTATACCCATGGAAGAGTTTTATTACAAGCAAAGGATACAGGACAATATCAGGAAAAGGATATGCATTTAAAGTGCCTGAAGATTTCATGTCCAGCTTTCTTTGTCTGCTCACTGCTAGGCTGGATAAGACGTGCTTTGTCTCCAGGTCTCAAACCACCACTATTGTGTGTGCAAAGCACGTATTGACAGAAAGCCCCAAGGCTGCTCCTGGTCAGGGTCTCCTGTAGTGAGCTGGTCATATTAGACATATTACATTTATGTGATCAGACTTAACTGTCAAACTTACCTGGCTCCACCAAACCAAGTACAAATCCTAAATCCCATCAGTAAACAGTGCTGGCGCATGCTACTCCCAAGTAACCACAGAGCCACGATTTGTCTTTCCTTAATATATTGCACGGTGTGGGCGAAAGGTTACTATTATTATGTGCCGGGAAGCTCTGGAAATAAGCGTCCCAGAACACCTGAGGTTGTTGCTAAATAGCTGATGAGAAGGATGGTGTCAGGACGCTTCTCAGTTTCCAGAGCGCCCAGAGCTCTTTGAAACGCTGTACGTGTGAAACATCGTTGTTTAGTTGAGCTATAAACACACGTTTCCCTGCAAATAAACGCAGCCAAATTTTGAAATACATTTTTGGGAAGTAACTACTTATTTTGGAAAGCACAGCTTGTTTTTGTCCATCCTCAGACTAAGACGGCTTAATCTCTTCTGGCTTCTCTGAAGGCTGTTAGTGTATTACTAATTTTTCCCAATTCCCAAACCCCATACAGTCTTTTCAAAGCTCTCATGCGCTGTAACATCTCTGCGTCACCTTCTGCTAATGCTGTAGGTATACCTATATAATTGATCTAAATAACCTGCAACGGTTATTTAGATAAATATTTGGAACGGCTAAAATAACAAGCTTTATTTTTTTCCTGTTATACTCAAGGTAGTCTCTTTACCAAAAATGCTTTCCTGTTACCTCCACCTTTTAAATTTTTTCTGTCCTTTAAGGTATGACCCCAAATACCTCTTCCTTAATACGGTCTTTCCCAAACGCCAGTCACCCCTTTCTGACTTTATTCTGAATTCATTGTCATTTATTGACAAGAACATGAGGCATATGTAAGACTCCTCTTGATTCTGTCGCAGTATGACTTTGAACAAGACACCTCAATTTATCTGGGCCTGTTTCTCTCATCATACAAATCTTAACCAGTGTTACAAATTTTATACAAGTTTTTTGTAACAAATATCATTTAAAAATTTACTCTCCGTAAGTGAGATTTTCCCACTCCTCCCCAGTTCTGCTTCTGTTAAGAGTTTGCTTCAAATATAGAAACCCATGTTTCAGCGGTAGGATTATGTGCCTTTGCTCTTAAAGTTCCGTGTTATTAACAAGGTTCCTCAGTAAGCCCGCATCTTACTCCTTGCCCTTTCTCACTTCTCCCACCACTTGATTTTAGCCCTACAAGTTTTGTTTTGTTTTTGGTTTTGTCTGTGTGTGTGTGTGTGTGGTGGGGTCTGGTTGCTGTTATTTGTTTTTTAGTTTCTTTGCACCTTGCCCCTACTTTTCCTCTGCTTTGCTGCACAGTCCCCTCAACTCCTCCAGCTTTCCTTAGCTAACTCTTATTCAGCTAAAATGTTACAGCCACGATGGTCTTCTCTGTCCCCCTGCAAGGGTGGGTGCCTTAGATTTACTTTCTATTTCAGTTGTCCCACTTGTAACTTAACAAGCGTTATCTGCCAGAAAAGCCTGATAGCACTGTGGTTAAGAGCTTGGGCTCTAGAGACAGCAAACCTGGTTTGAATGTTGCCTCTTCCACTTCTTAGCTGTAATAGTCCGGGCAGCTCTCATCACCTCTTTAAGCAAAAAAACAGATGTGACTCACTTGGCATATACACTGGACACATGTGGTATATTTTTAATATTATTAGTCAGCAATGGTTTGTATCACTGACTGTGGTCTCCTTGATTCCTTCCAGAATACTTGCCAAGTTATAAATAGTTATTGAATAAGTGAACAGAGTGTATGAAAAGATTAAAACATTTTCTTGTGACAAAAAAGTTTGCTTCAGATCCTTAAAGGTATTTATATACCCATTTATTTTATTTTATTTTACATCTTTATTGGGGTATAATTGCTTTACAATGGGGTGTTAGTTTCTGTTTATAACAAGGTGAATCGGTTGTACATATACATATGTTCCCATATGTCTTCCCTCTTGCGTCTCCCTCCCTCCCACCCTCCCTATCCCACCCCTCCAGGCGGTCACAAGGCACCGAGCTGATCTCCCTGTGCTCTGCGGCTGCTTCCCACTAGCTATCTACCTTACGTTTGGTAGTGTATATATGTCCATGCCTCTCTCTCGCTTTGTCACAGCTTCCCCTTCCCCCTCCCCATATCCTCAAGTCCATTCTCTAGTAAGTCTGTGTCTTTTTTCCTGCCTAACCCCTGGGTTCTTCATGACATTTTTTTCCTTAAATTCCATATATATGTGTTAGCATACGGTATTTGTCTTTCTCTTTCTGACTTCACTCTGTATGACAGACTCTAGGTCTATCCACCTCATTACAAATAGCTCAATTTCGTTTCTTTTTATGGCTGAGTAATATTCCATTGTATACATGTGCCACATCTTCTTTATCCATTCATCCGATGATGGACACTTAGGTTGCTTCCATCTCCGGGCTATTGTAAATAGAGCTGCAATGAACATTTTGGTATATGACTCTCTTTGAATTATGGTTTTCTCAGGGTATATGCCCAGTAGTGGGATTGCTGGGTCATATGGTAGTTCTATTTGTAGTTTTTTAAGGAACCTCCATACTGTTCTCCATTGTGGCTGTATCAATTTACATTCCCACCAACAGTGCAAGAGGGTTCCCTTTTCTCCACACCCTCTCCAACATTTATTGTTTCTAGATTTTTTGATGATGGCCATTCTGACTGGTGTGAGATGATATCTCATTGTAATTTTGATTTGCATTTCTCTAATGATTAATGATGTTGAGCATTCTTTCATGTGTTTGTTAGCAGTCTGTATATCTTCTTTTAAAAAGATATTTCTAGGGCTTCCCTGGTGATGCAGTCGTTGAGAGTCCGCCTGCCGATGCAGGGCACATGGGTTCGTGCCCTGGTCCGGGAAGATCCCACATGCTGTGGAGCGGCTGGGCCTATGAGACATGGCCGCTGAGCCTGCGTGTCTGGAGCCTGTGCTCCGCAATGGGAGAGGCCACATCAGTGAGAGGCCGCATAACGCAAAAAAAAAAAAGAAAAAAGATATTTCTATATTCACAAAATACATGCATACAAACACACCTGATACACACATACACGTTCACACATTTGTGACTTCTTATAATAAGCAATATATATTATAGACATTTTCTCTCATTTTAAAATAGTTTTTATTACTTTAAATTAAAAATAGTTACATACATTGAATTTTGGGGGTGTACAGTTCAGTGAGTTTTAACACATATATAGATTTGTGTAACCAAAACCATATTTAGAATAGAGAACATTTATGTGCATCACTCCCAAAATTCCCTTTTGCCGCCCCTTTGTAGTTAAACCCTTTCTTCCCCTTTAACCGTGGCAACTATTCTTATAATTTTGTCTTAGCCAGACTGTCTTGTACAAGCACACCTCATTTTATTGCATTTTGCTTTATTACGCTTCGCAGACATTGAGTGTTTTTTTTTTACAAATTGAAGGTTTGTGGCAACCCTGCCTCGAGCAGGTCTGTTGGCGCCATTTTTCCAACAGCGTTTACTCACTTTGTGTCTCTGTGGTACATTTTGGTAATTCTCGAAATATTTGAACCCTCCACCAGCAAAAAGATTATGACTTGCTGAAGGCTTACATGATAGCATTTTTTAGCAATAAAGTATTTTTTAATTAAGGGATGTACATTATTTTTTGAGACATAATGCTCTTGCACACTTAATAGACTACAGTGTAGTGTAACAACTTTTACATGCCTTGGGAAGCCAAAAAATGTGTGTGATTTGCTTTGTTGTGATACTCGCTTTATTTCAGTGGTCTGGAACTGAACCCACAAGATCTCTGAGGTGTGTCTGTAAATGGAATTATACAGTATGTGACATTTTGAGAATGGGTCCTTTCACTCAGCATGATTGCATTTACACGGAAAATCTTAAGGAATCTACTAAATAGCTTCTAGCACTAATATGTGAATTTAGGAAAATTACAGGATACAAGTTCAACATTAAAAAAATCATATTTTTATATACTAGCAATGAAATTTTTCTCATTTCTTCATACGTCAAGTAATTTGGATTGCATCATCAACGTTGCATCATTTGACTGCTATGTTATGAGAATCTGTATCTTGTTTGAATCGTATGGAGAAGGTGGATTTTTTTGCTTGTTTGATTTGGTAGGCATATTAGTTATATACTGCTATATAACAAGTTACCCCAAACCCAGTAGCTTAAAACAGCACACATTTGTTATCTCGCAATTTCTGGGGGTCAGAAATCTGGGGGAGACTTAGCTGAGTGGTTCTGGCTCTGGGGCTCTCATGATGCCGCAAAGTGTTTGCCTGGGCTGCGGTCAGCGGAGGCTTGCCTGCGACTTGAGGATCCACTTCCAAGCTCACTTACGTGGATGCTGACAGGACACTTCAGCTCCTTCACACTCCACGGGGTTCCTCATGACATGGCTTCCCTCAGATGGAGTGATCCAAGAGAGAGTGAATCCAAGACTGCAGCCACAGTCTTTACACCCTCCAACGTGGCAAATAATCACTTCTGCCATATTCTGTTGGGCCCACAGACCAACCTTGGTACAGTGTGGGAAGGAACAACACAAGGGTGTGAATACCATGATGTGGGGTGATGGGGGGAGGAAGGAAGGGAGGGAGGAAGGGAGGGAGGGAGGAAGGAGGGAGGGAGGAGGGAGGGAGGGGGAGGGGGGAGGGAGGGAGGGGGAGGGGGGAGGGAGGGAGGGAGGGAGGGAGGAAACCAGAGGACCTCCCCTGTTCTCTCCATACTATACGAGGCCCCACTTCTCACTCCTCAGACCAGAAAGGGAGAGCTTCTCTTGGCACTCTTGCTCTCTGTGCCACGTCCAGAGCTCTGCGATTTGAGTTGCTTTTAGTCCAGGCTGGGAGATGAGGAAGGAAACAGACAAACAACCCAGGAAATTCACCACCAGATCATTCATAATTCAAGATCTCTTTACTCAATCTTCCTGTTCCCATTCACTTTTCAGAGTCTTCAGATAATTTCTCCATGCATTTTGTCCAGGTTTTTATTTCCATTCAGTCTAGGCTTGCCAGATAAAGTACAAGACATCCAGTATAAGTTTTTAGTGTAAGTTTATCTCAAATATTGTGTGGGACACACACTAAAAAAATTAACCGTTTATCTGAAAATCAAATATAAATGGATGGTCTGTACTTTTATTTGCTCAATCTGGCAATCCTAATTCACTGGGAGACGGGGTAGGGTGTCCTTACTCCATCTTTCCCAGAAAGGAACTTCGTCTTATGATGTTTAACAGCTGCCTATTGTTCCCTTGTACGGAGAGACATAATGTATTTAGCCACTCCACTATCGATGGCTATTTACGCAGTTTCGCGTTTTCTTCTCTTTCAAATAATGTCACAGCGACATTTATTTATGTTTACCTTTGTGTACTTTGAGGCTGTTTCTTTATGCCAGATAGCGAAGTACCACTGCCTATCTCAAAGGGTTGTTGTGAGAATCGAATGATATAATGAGTGTGACTATGCTTAGAAGGCTGTTGAAGACTGTAGAAATAACTTCTCAGCGCTTGCCTTGTACTGAATTGCAATGGACTTACGAGCATACCTGCTTAGCTTTCCTACCCGATTAAAAAAATTCCATGTGCAGATGGATTTTTGTCTTTCACAGCTTTGTAATCACCTCTGCCAAGTTCTATCACAGTACTTTGCCATTAAATGACTTTAAATGAATGCTAGTTGAATAAGAGAATGAAAATTTGCCCATTTCTTCTAATATTCTCTCCCTCCTTGTTTGTTTGTTTATGTATTTATTTATTTGGCCACGTGGCACGTGGGATCTTAGTTTCCCCTACCGGGGTTCGAACCTGCTCCCCCTGCATTGGAAGTGTGGTATCTTAACCACTGGAAAAGCCAGAGAAGTCCCTCCCTCCTCTTTTAGATGTAGATCATTAATTATGTTTATCTTAGTTCTCTTTTCTCAATTCACCTATTTTTAAAAACTAATTTCCGAAAATCATTGATCTTCAAGTTCTCACATGTGTTTTTGCCAAGTTTCCTGGTGATTCAGATGATTAGCCAGACCCACGAACTCCTGACCTAATAATGCACTGTCCCAGTAATGCAGGCATTGGCATTTTTTCTACCCTATCAGAGACTGAGGGTCAGCTGACCTTGCCTCAAACCAGGTGGGGAACTCACTCCTGCAGGATTCCCATGGTTGCAAATGACAGAAAATTCAACTTAAATTAGTTTAAGCGTAAAGGTGGGTACACACGGCTGAGAAACCCAGAGGTAGCACTAGCTTGATCTGATGGCTCAGATGATGTCACCAAGGTGATCACATGGGTCCGCCTTCCTAGGTAAAAAGCTTCACGCCTAGGGGGCCCCTCCCACTCTGGATTTTCCTTCCAGATGGCAAAATGGCTGTCGCAGTTCTAGATCTTCAAACTATACATTCTAGAGAAAAACATCTCTTTAAGTGACTCTTGAAGAAGAGAGAGGAATTTTCTTCTTCCCAGAAGTTCCTGCAAGCATTGTCTCTGATTCCTAGTCCAATTAGTCTGACCAGAGGAATGGGTTACACTGATTGGCTTAATCTGACTGGCTTAAGTCACACCAGCCCTTGGTTTGGGAGGGTCTCATTCTTCCAAACTCTGCATAAGAATGAGAAATAGCTTTTTCAGAGGAAATTCAGAACACTTTTAGGCAATGGAAAGGACGCTGGGTAGCCAAGCAATGCCAAATGTTTTCTATAGGATCCTTCTACGTTTCAATTTCATTTCACGTATCTACTGAAAGCTCCTTATTTTTTCTCATCTCAATAAGTTTATTTCTCTGCATCAATACCAAATCCGTTTGATAGAAGCCTGCTCAGTGGTAGTTCTATTTAATGAAAATGTTTTTCCAAGAGTCAAGTAATTTCCTTTCGACGCAGGTGAATTGTAATTACTCATTTTAAAAAAGAAGCAAGTCTCCTCAACCATCACCATTGAAAATTTTACCATTATCCACCTTTGCATTAAATACAAAGTGAAAATACCAACTTCCTTATCCACAGGCAGATTTAACATATGGTTGCAGGTGGTTTCTCACTTTTAAATTGAACTTAATTATAATGATTTGCCTGGGCAACAATTATCCTAAACTGAATAGGAGAGGATAACGCGCTTTTCATTAAAATGCAGACTCAATTGGGCAACTGAAAGCAGCTACCATGGCTGGGGGCAACAAATTAAAAAAAAAAAATCATGGACTTAAGAAAGGCCAACAGCCAGGAAGAAATGAGTATGTTCTCTCATTCCTTGGTTCTGTTACCAATGCCTTTAAAAAATAATTAAGAACAAAAAAAATAAACAAGCAGTAGCAGCATCAGAGATTTGCAAACCAGGGAGAGCATAACCTATTCCACTTTCTAAGTAGTTCCCCTGCCTGAAGCAAAAAGAGCGTGAGCTACTGATAGGAAAATTGATACAAATGAAAGGGATGGGGGTTTAAAGCTAATAATCTCTGTTTTTTCCTCTTCACCCCATTTTTTGTTGTTCACTATATCATCTACAGTGACAGCCCACTGTAGATGGGCTGTCACTCCCCCTGTTGATAAACAGAAAATGTCTTGATCTAGCAAAGAACAGGCAAATATGGATAACTCAGCTCCCCCAGGAGTGTGTTCATAGAACCATACCGGACAGCGGTCCTTGCTTCCGATGGGATGTCGGCTAAATGCTTCCAGGTAATTGTTCTCTGGTTATCGCACAACCATAAAGTCTTTGCAAGTCTCCTCCCCCCAAATTAATCCCCTCACATAACATCCAGTGGAAAAATAGTACAGAAAGTTTACTTGAATTTAGCAGGATAACATTTCATGACTTAGAAGCCAATCTGAGATAGAAATACAAGATTCTTTGGTCTTGGTCTTTGATTTTAATTTTTAATTTTAGACCTATATAATTTTTGCAATCATATTCATACCAGTGGGCAGCCAAAGCTTTAAAAATGTGCTAATGTTTTAGGTCCGTCTAAGAATGTTACATTGCAGGGGGGAGCTTAAGTGTACTCACAGTCAAGTGTTTAAGGCGTTGGCACTGAATAATTTTAATAAAAGAACACAAGGACTTCTGTTTTATGAAGAGAGGCTGTAGAGGACATCTGTTGATTTGAGGCCTCCTTTCCCCCTTCTTTTGGAAAAAAATTCCTCAGATTTCTGTTGGAGACTCACCCTTTGTCTCACAGCCCCTGTGGAAGGTGGGCATGTGATTCAGCTTGGCCAAAGAATACACTCAGACCCCTCGACCACAGGGATGTGATCAAGGATAAGCACCTGAAACAAGTCAGGCCAACCAGAGTGGAGCCCAGAGCATTTATCCTTCAAGCTCCCCTCCAACTCCAGGGAGTATAGGGCAGGAAGTTGCTGACAATTTTTCCTGCCACCAAGTGGACACCGTCAATGAAAGCAACATGAAGGAGAGAGGAAGCCAGTGTGGAGAGAGAACAGGCTCTGGTGACAGAGTTTGAGTCCTTGGGTTAGCCTGTGCTGGAAGCCAGCTCTAGGCCTGTTCCAATAGCTAGCAAGGGCCCTTTTTACCCAAGCTAGTTTGAGTTGGATCTTCTGTCATTTGGAACCAAAACGCTCTTAAACTGATACTAATGTATTCTAGTCAAGTTATATGTATAAGACTTTTCCTTAACGGCAAGACTATTGTCCCATTAACTCTCACTATAAAGCTTTCTCTGAGAGGTATTTCCATAGGCTTGGAAATGAGCTCGGTAACACGGCATCACAGGAGCCTGTGGTCAGTCAGCAAGCGCGCTGTGTTTTGCAATCAATGGGGATTTTCTCCTTTTAGTCCTATGCTGGCAGTTTGGTTTGGTTTTCATCTTTCTTTAGTCTGAAGACTTGCAATGGTTAACAGTGAGCTCCATCTGGACATATTGCCATGTACATGTACACCTAGTATGTTAGCACTCAGGGCATCACATAATGTAGGACAAATTTGTTCCTCACTTCGTTGATCCTGTAAGCTCAGCCTTTGGTATAGTTTATGTGAATGAAGGTTGTTTTCATACACACATTTAGTGAGTCTGAACCTGGGCACTTTTTAGCTCGAGGGCAGGAGAAGGAAGGAGACACTGAGTGTCGTAGAGTTGTGGAAGTGACTGTCGGAGTCATTCTGCTTCCTTGGGTGATGGTAAGAGTAGTGGTTCAAAGCTGGACCTGAGCGTGTGCTTCTAAGTGCTCTGATCTGGGAAGAAGGATGAGAGTACCTCTGCTGTGAGGCCTGGACTCAGCAAGGGAGAGGGTTCCCACCAGTGCGGATACACGGGGGTGGGATGGGAGGGGCTCCAGGTGTGTTGGGAAGGTGTAACCACTGTTTCCTTTCTGGATCACTGGGGCAGCAACCATGGGCTCTGTCATTAGTCATTAGTGATGGATGTCATTAGTGATGGATGTGTAGGTCAGTGCAGGTAGTGGGACGTGATTCCTTGTCTCATCGAAGGACAGAAAGTGGAAGGGTGTGTTATCTACAATAGCGCAATGATTTGGCTCTAGAGCTAA
Source organism: Pseudorca crassidens (assembly GCF_039906515.1). Lineage (NCBI taxonomy): Eukaryota > Metazoa > Chordata > Mammalia > Artiodactyla > Delphinidae > Pseudorca > Pseudorca crassidens. The sequence continues at coordinate 10,955,608 of NC_090306.1, read as the reverse complement.
GAGGACTGGGTTCAAATTCTTTCTTTTTATTAAGAGAATTTTTAAAAAAGATATTTATTTATTTATTTGGCTGCACCGGGTCTTAGTTGTGGCTCATGGGATCTTCGTTGCTGCGTGCGGGATCTAGTTCCTTGACCAGGGATCGAACCTGAGCCCCCTGCATTGGGAGCGCAGGATCTTAACCGCTGGACCACCAGGGAAGTCTCTGGGTTCAAATTCTAAGTCAGTTTTTGCAAGCTGTATGGCTTCTATATGATGGAAACAATAACAGTACCTACCTCACAGGTGGTTGTGATAATTAAAGGAGATAATTCTCATGAGAGCAATTAGCACAGTACGTGGCCACAAGATAAGTCTTCAGTAAATGTTAGCTTAAAAGGGTGAACAGAATACGCTCTGTGAGATTTTTCTAAAGTAAAAAAATCTTTCTATACTCAACTTCCATTTGCCCACGAACCTCCCAGCAGCTACTTACCATCTCCAAGTTTCCCTGTCACACGGTTGAAAAATGGCTCTAGATCACATTGCATTTCAAATCATCCAAGAACTCTGCAGCAGGCTCAGGATCTGAAATTAACTTTGCCTTTGCCTTTATATTGTTCATGCTAGTTGCTCTTCAAGTATAATTATAATCAGAAAGCTAGCACTAAAAATAGTACCAATTCTCATTTCTCCTCAGTGTTATCTGCTGCCATAGTGTTTCCCAGGCATGTTTACTTACTTGATTCACGACAGTGAATCTCTTCTCTTATTAGCCTGGCAGCCATAGTTGGATTCCACAGCAGCACTCCGGGCAGCTGGTAAAATCTTTATTACCGGTGAAGCACTGGAGGCCCGAGTCGCTGTTCCCCCCCACCCCGAGAAGCTCAGTGGAAGCGTGTATCATGGTGAGAGTCGCCTGAACAATGTTGCTGTGGAAAAAAAGAGAGGCCCAGAGTAGGGCCTTCCCTCTGACAATTTCAGAACTCTCTTCCCTCTAAGTAGAATGACAGCGTAGCCCTCCGATTTCTCCTTGTTCTCTCTTTGCTGCTCATGTGTGCGGTGTGTGCTTTGTGTGAATTTAGGGCCAGGCAGAGGCCGGATTGACAGCTCCCGGCACATGTCGCCCCCTCTCTGGTGTCTCTCCCTCACAGCTTGGCAGTAAAAGAGAGGAGTCGCTCGAGAACTCTGTCTAAAGTGTTTTTGATTATTCCATGCCAAGATGTTGACCAGTCAGGTAAATCAAAACACTGTAACACCGGAAGCATTTTACCCTGGAGTTTTGACCCCTAAAATGTCTCTTTGTCCATCACAAACCTGAAGAGTTAGATTGAGATGATTTGGGGTCTCGATGGTGTTGTTAGGTGAGCACCAATTGATGTTAATTCGGTAATTATTCAGTTCTTTCCTCTTCTTCTCTAACAAACACCCCTTCTCCATTTAAAAAAAAAAAAAAAATCATTCATCCAACTGCGAGAAGAAGCAACAGGCAGCCTGAGGCCATGGCTCTGTAATCTGTGAGCTCCAAATGTTGGCTGTGAAGCTGGGAAGTTTGCAGCCGAAGCTGCCAGTGAAGCAGCATGAGAGGGTGGGGGGCAGTGGGGAGGGGGAGGGAAGTGTGTGAATGTGGGAGGGAAGGGATAGAAAGGGAACAAAGTCAGAACAGGAATGGAAGCAAAAAAAGCAAAGCCAACCAAACCAAACCAAGCCATTTCATATTCCAGTTCTACAGTCTTGGGAAGGAACAGTGTGCTGAGACTGGCCGGGCACTAGAGCAAGCGTGAGAGGCACAGAGGTTCTAGCCCTGGTGCTGCCCATCACCAGCGGTGGGATCTCCGGCCAGGCTCTGGGCTGTTGTTACCACGTGCGTACAACGGAGGACACTTACTGCTGCCTGAGACATCTCCTAGGATTGATGAGAGGCTGAAATTATATGGAAATTTATGAACCCCCCCCTTCAAAACCAGAAAAGGTTAATATCAACTGTAGCATGTTATCAGTTCTTTTCCAGAGAATGTGCATCCAACGTGCCACAAGTTCCTCTGTTTCTTCCCTTTCTCAGAAAATATAATGCTTACTTGAAGGCATCTGAGGCTTTCCTCGGAATCTTCCATTGTCAAGTCACTGGCTCGCATTTTATCCTTAGCAAAGAAGTGAAGGCATGGACCCTGTTCTGCCACTAATTCACAAAGGTAAGAATGGCATGGAGCAATTGGTCACACGTAGCCTGCAGCCAGGCTTTCGCACTGGAGATTACTGTCCAGTTGGCAGCCTCTCTCTGGCTAACCTCCAGGTATGACGTGGAGGGTGGTCGTCACGTCCTGCCATGTGCTGGGTGGGGAGGGGCTCAGTGTGGAAGGACATGGCTGGTGGGCTGAGGAGCTCTGTGGTCCCTCCGTGTGGCTTAGATTAGACCTGTAATGAAAACCATTTCCTGTGGCTTGAGGAGAGGGTGGGAATCCTCCGCATCCACACCGCTCAGACTTAGCAAACTACGCTGCTGCCAAGTGTTCGGGAAGTCCACCATTTCTGCCCTGGAGCTTGTGTGGTGTAAGCCTCTGGGGCTTAAGTTCCACATAAGTCTTATTCAAATTAAGGATCAGATCAGGGATTTTTGTAATACTCCCTTGTCTGACTACTCAGGCAAGATTTGGGGAACCCCTATAACTCCCCTATAACTTGCTGTTCCTTATGGCATGCTGGGACAGGGAGATAGAGCATCTCCAACGTGATCCTTTTCTACCAGTCATGGCAAGAGAATGCTATGTGCATTGTAATCATTCATACTTAGTGACAGTCTTCCCTCATTGTTTTAATGTCCAAGCTCTTCATTTCTCACACAGTATTAATTTATCGTGTGCCTGTTAAATGTATAGCACCACAAAACCAACAGGTATTTGTTAAGTATCTTGAGGACCGTGTGCTCCCAGGGGGTTTTCATTGCTGGGCCTGAGACATATGAGATAGTTCTCTAGTAATGTGGTATGGGACATCTTGATGCCAGATGAGTGGTGGAGAGAATAAGCCCTGTAGGAGCTCAGAGGATGAGGAGATCCATGCAGACTAGCGTGGTCTAGGAAGAGTTCACAGAGGAGAGGGGACTTAAACTGGGCCTTGAATGAGTGTCAGTAGAATCTGGAAGCCACGGAGAAACTGAAGGACATATCGTATGGGGGACCCAGGGGGAACAAAGGTACAGAAGCACACCTGTGCAGGGTTGAGACTGACTCAAGAGCAGAATGGCGGTTCAGTGTAGTGGTTAAGAGCGTGGGCTTTGGAGTTAATCTGCTACCTATTATCTCTGTGACCTTGGGAAAGTTAGTGATCTCCTCTTAGCATCATTTTTTGTTTGTTTGTTTTATAAAATGAAGAGAATTCTTGCCTTGAGTGGGTTGTCATGTGGAGTAAATGACATAATGTGTATAAAGTCTTTAGCACAGTACCTGGCACATAGTAAGCCTTCAATAAATGGTAGTAATTATTAGTCATACTGATAATAACAGTTGGGTTGTGGAATTCATCTTTTTTTTTTTCTGGGGAAAACGAGAAGCCACTAACGATATGTGTACAAGGGTATGACATGATCAAAGCAGTCTTTTTGGAAGGTGAATGAAGCAGTGGTATAAAGAATTTGCAGAGAGAGAAGAGGCTAGATATAGGAATTCCACTAGAAAACAACTTTAATCATTCAGCCATCAATTAATGACCTTAATCATGGTGGAGACAAGGAAGAGATGGAAAGAAAAGAGACTTACATTGACTTTCACAATTGGATGTAAGGGATGAGACTGGAAAGTTTCCATGATCAGAGTGTATTGTAAGCTTCTTGAGGACAGGAGCTGTATTTTAATTCTCTTCATCCCCAGTGCTTAGTACATTGCCTGGTACACTGCAGTCATTAGTAAATGCTATTGAATGAATGAGTGAACAAGAGAGTGAGTGAATAAACGAGAAAAAGAAAAATGAATTCTAGGTCATGAGCATAGGTTGTTGAAAAAACGGCAGTTGCCAATGACCAAATTCACTCCTTTCTTGGAGTCTTTTTGGTATCTATGTAATCTTTGCCCATGATACGCAAGCATAGACATTTACGTACTAAGTAACACAAGGTCCTATCAGTAGATAATTGCTCCGTTCTAAGGAAATGGCTCTAACTTTAATGAGTGTGGCTAAAGGGAGAGCTTTAGTTTAGGGATTTCTGTTTGATTTTGTTTTTTAACTTGAATAGAGATTTTACATATGCAGTATGTTTTCTTTAGGATTACTAAAACTAAAACCTATGCAAAATTTTATTTATAGAGTGGGATTAAGAGATCGTCTCCATTTTTACATTTGTATGATTCTGTCCCTTTTCTCCTTTTTCCAATTCACAAGAAATTGGAATAAATTGATTTGTTTCTTTAGACCAATGACTTTTATGGAAAACTCAACTCTTTGGTTTCTGAAAATGGAGGAAGAGATTCGAGTATGATCAAGAACCAGGGATTTTGCTCTTATCCAAATGTGAACATTCACTATCAGTCTGTAGGCCACAACCTGAAACTATTTTCTAAAAGATATCAACTTCCTTAGATTTAAATTCACTCAAAGGCCTTGTTCGTATTTTTCAGAGAACCAAAAAAGAGACTCAGGCACGATGACATCTGCCCATGGGACACCTAACTTTAATCCTTGGTTCAGCCTTTGCGGAAATTATCATGACACTGTAAAGTTTGGTAACCCTTATTTCCTGGACATTTACTAAGGTCATTTTCCCCTTTTAGTAACAAACCTAAATCAAATCCCAGACTTGTCCTGAATGAAATAGGTGAAGTTTAGCCACATGACCGTGTGAGCTGTTACTGAAAACAAGATGCCCTCAGGAGCTGTTCAGCAGCGTTCACCTTTCCCTGCACAAATATAATAGAAAATGATTTTGTTACCTGCAGCCTTTTCTCTGGGCCCTGAATTGTGGTAATTATGTAAGATTCCAGCTCTTTTAACTAAGATTTCTCATATAAAATTAGTATATTATAGTAATGTGTAGAGGGGTATAGATTTTTGACGTCACAGGGAACAAGGAAATAGAATGGCCAGAGCTGCCCTGGTGGGCAGTGGAGAAACGACCTTGTACTGGGTGCCACAGACCATCAAATGCCCAGTTTCCTAAGAAACCAGTTGCAGGTATCATCATCTACACTTTCTTCCTCCTACTGCCACCACTAAGGCCTATCCCGACAGCACAGGGTTGATGTCCATGTGATAAGAGCACGACAGCACGGGGTTGATGTCCATGTGATAAGAGCACGGGGCGGGAGAGCTCTCATCAGTGAAATCATTACTGACAGAGACTTGCTTATATCTGATGTTAGCACTGATCTGGGCAGTAGGTGGAACCATGAAGAAATGTAAGATACCAGCTTTTCTGATCTCACTATAAAATGAGACCCCCCGAGGAACCCATAGGAGCCAGCCTTGGGCTTCCACCTAGCCAAAGGTGGGATTGGGACCTGCGTTTAGACTTATTTTTTAGGAGCCAGGAACAAAAACCAACTCAAGGCAGCTTATGTGGGAAAGGGGATTTATTGGATGAATACTAAATTATGTCACAGAGTCTAATGAGGAGTTAACACCCACTCTTCTTTTTTTTTTTTTTAACACCCACTCTTCAGGGAGGGTGAGGACCAGTGTGTCTCTGGGGACCTCAGAGTGGTCATAGCCTTTCTTTCAGAGCCATACCGTTAAACAGACTCAGTTCTCAAAGATTTCCAGTCTCTGGGTTTCCATTCAATATTTCATATGCACCACTGAGAGACAAACTTGCCCAATCTGTACTAGTATCCATTCTTGGATATCCATTCTTGGACTAATTAATTATGGCCACCAGGGCAGAGTCAAGCAACAGAAGTTTGGCTCCCAGAAATCACTCCTATGGTGAGCTTGAGCAGTTCTGTGAGACGTTAATATAATAAGCGTATGCTATTTATCTGTTAACATCCTATTACTCTGCAATAAGCCTGGGGAATTGAGAAAGCATTCCTTAAAAATGGAGGAAACTCATCATTCCCTGGTGCATTAAAGATGGCTTCAGATCTTTGGGGAATGTCCACTATTTCCTCAAAATAATGGGCCATGAAATCCCTCACCTCTAGTTTATCAGTTATGTATATGCTGCATAACAAATAAACCCCAAACTTAGTGGCTTAAAACAGCAACTGTTTTTATTTGCTCATCCTTCTCTGGGTCAGCAATTTGCGATGAGCTTAACTGCCCACTTCTGCTGGTGTCATCTAGAATCACTCATGTGGCTCAGTCTCCTGGAGGCTTGAATGGTGCTGGATAGTTCAAGGTGGCTTCACTCACCTGCTGTTCGGTATCGAATTTCAGCTGGGACCCTTTCTCCATGGTCCTTCATCCTCAAGCAAGACAGCTAGGCTCCCTCACATGGCATCACCATGTTTCAAGAGGCATCTTGAGGCCTGGCCTTGGAAGTTCCACTATGTTACATTGCTGCATTCTACTGTTCAAAGGAAATCACAAGGTCAGCCAAGACTCAAGGGTGGGGGAAATAGACTCTGTCACTAGAAAGAATAGCAAAGTCATGAGCATACAGGGATAAAAGGTTTTGTAGCCATCTTTGCAAATAATCTGCCATGCTTGGGACCTACCTTAAAACAAAAGCAAAAAACATTCAAGCAGTTATAGCCAATATCTAGACATGGAAAAAGTTGAATGACATGGTATTATAAAGTCCTTGTGAGACGTTAGTAGCCAAAAAAAATAAAATTAAAATAACCCTTAAAATTCCTGTAATTCACAGGAAAGTTGTGAATAATTCACATACAAAATATTGAGATAAAGGGGGCTTGGATTGTAGACCCAGTCTTGTTACTGATTTTCTGTGTTAAGTTTACAAAGCACTTAACCTCTGAGTCTCAGTTTCCCTATGGATCAAATAAGGAAATGTATAAATCACACGACTTCAGTGAGAAAGAGTTTTGTGAGCTGTAAAAATGCTATATACATGAAAAAGGCATTAAAAAGAATTCAAATCATGAAATCTCATTTCCTTCTCTAGTTATGTGGTTTAAAACAAGGAATGATCTTATGCTTATGTTGCTACAAAAGATATGTTTTTACAAAAATTTTCTTTCATCTAAATGCTTTTTGATGATTTGCCAGTGGATGTAGTGCAATCTATGGTCTTTCTAAGTATACAAAAATGTGTGAAACTAAAACACCCAAGAGGAGAGTAATTGGATGTATCCATTTGGGGAAAAAAGGAAAGCGTGTGGAAAAGAAAATGAGCTTAAAAGCATAAGAGAGACTGTGTCTTTTAGACTGTGTAAGAATAATTAGGTGAGATTCCTCTGTGTGGAAAGTCTTAAGAGAAAATGATTTGAAATGGTAGAGTCTGTGCCAAGCTAGGTATGAGAGCTGAACACACAGTTAACTTTAAAGAAGTAAAAGAAAAAACTTCTCCAAAACGCATCTACTAATTTCCGTAGGGAATGGGTCATGCTGAGTATGAAAACACCAAGTTTTAGCATTTCCAGAGAAAGAGGTGGTATGGAAAAATGAGTTAGGACCTAGGAGAGCCTTGTGAGGCCGTTTCAGCAAAGATGTGAGTATGTGAATATATTCTCCAGAATTTCCTAATCTCAGCTGGTCCCTTGCAGCATCTGTGATACACTCCATCACATCCCCTTAGTGCATCTGACTCCAGCACACTCCCATATATCCTTGCTGGCCAGTGTTCTACATCAAACATGCTGAACATCCATTTGTGCTGTTTTCTCACTGTCTATGCACGCTCAGCAATGGAGAGAAGGTTATCACTCTAGTGTAGGGATTGACAAACTTCGGCCCATGGGCCAAATCCTGCCTGCCTGTTTTTGTAAATAGTTTTATTGGAACACAGTCATGCCCATTCATTTACATATTGTCAACGGTTACTTTCATGCTACAGTGGCAGAGTTGAGTAGTTACCAGAGACTGCACGGCCTGCGAAGAGGAAAATGTTGAATATTGGACCCTTTACAGAAAATGTTTGCCAACCTCTGCTCTAGTTGGTCAGTTTTGAGGCACATTCTACACAGTTCCTTCATGTGTCCCCAGTTAGATGGAAACCAGTTGCCCACAGTGGTAGCCAGCACATTACACGCACTTTATGGGCTCTTTGACCTTCCTTCTCTCTGTTTCGCTACTCCCTACCTTTTGTTTCCCAGGATCACTTTCCAAATAAACTACCTGCGCCTGGGATCTTGCCTGTAAAAGTAAACTAAGGTAGAACTCAATCCTCCTTGGTAGTGCTTTTTCATCTTATATTTATGAGACTTTGCTCCATTATGTGACTTTGTGACTCTTCACACATACCGTGCATAAAACTGAAATACACACGTAACCTATCACTGACACAAATGTTCCATGAAATAATATTTATCTTTGCTGCCAGTAACATGTGCTTGTGTTTTCTATTCCATTTTACTCTCCTGTATTTCATTTAAAAACTAGGCTGGCCATGACCAATTAACCTGACTTCAACACAGCCCTAGAGGTCTATTTACAGTTTTTGAACCCATTAAGTCTGTGAGTGGCCACATCCAAACTTGCATGGGCATTGGATCCACAAGGCTTTGATCCAGACTGCCTGGCTAAAGAAAAGCAGATTAGGTATCTGGAAGATGTGAGCAGGAACTCTTATCTGTAAAGGTAGAAATGCATCGGCTTCATCCTGAGAAGAACAAAGGGAATGAAATGAGGGAATAAAGCAGTGAAGAAAGGGAAAATTGCCTTTAGGATGAAGGAGGAAGATAGAGGAAGAGAAAAAACCCAGTGGAAAGGTGAAGCTGCAAAGAACATCCCTTCATTTTCATGTTGTATAAAACCGCACCCATGTGGAAAAGGAACAAATAATGACATTTGAATGAATCTAGGTAGTCAGTTCAAATCCTTCCTATATTTTTAAATGGATATCTTCTACCAGTTATAATTTATGTCATCTTTATGTCTTTACCCATGATTTCAGATGACCTCTTCCTGCTTAATACCATACTCTCTGGATTATTCTCTCTCTCTTTTTTCTTTCTTTTTTCTTTTTTTTTTTTTTTTTTGCGGTACGCGGGCCTCTCACTGTTGTGGCCTCTCCCGTTGCGGAGCACAGGCTCCGGACGAGCAGGCCTAGTGGCCATGGCTCACGGGCCCAGCCGCTCCGCGGCATGTGGGGTCTTCCCAGACCGGGGCACGAACCCGTGTCCCCTGCATCGGCAGGCGGACTCTCAACCACTGCGCCACCAGGGAAGCCCCCAAATATCTTTTGAAAAGGATTCTGAATCTGGAAATGGTGTTGAAACTTGGCTGGATACAATTCAGCTTTAAATATATATATATATATATTATATATATATTCATCTAGAATGCCTGCTTGCTTTGATAAACTGTGAGCTTTTGAAGGAGGAAATGGGGATGGGATTGGGGAAGGGAAAAGGGAAAGCTGGCCATCTTTCTGAACAGAGAATGAGGAGGAGTGAATTGGTTTCCTAGGAGATAAGGCTCTTCTTTATTTAAAGTTTTTCCACAGAAAGATTTCTGTATTGGTATCTTCTTCTTAGTCATAAGGAGTTCACCACCAGAGATGCAGCTCAGAATTGCTTTCCGTCGGCAGCTGCCAAAGGCGAGCCTAATCGTCTGGTCTTTGCTTCGTATTTTCTCTGCTGGAGCCTAATAAACATAACTAATACTACTGACTGCAATCGACGTTTGAGTTATTTAGTCACCTATCACTAGCACAGGAACCTTTAACATTAGCTCCACTGGGGGAGCAGAAGCTCATTCTCCTCCGTGTGATCTCGCAAACAGTTGCCCCACGCCCTGCCACCTGAGTCACTTTCTCCCAACCAGGTTTTCTCAGATTCCCTGAAAGGAAGAGGGAGCACAATAATCTCTCAGCTCAAAGACTTTAATATCAGTAGCATTTCTCTTCCAAGGCTTTTTTTGGCTTCAGAATAATTAAAAGTAAAAGTGATTCAGATATTTATATATATTCTTTTTGTGTGTGTGTTTTTACATCTTTATTGGAGTATAATTGCTTTACAATGGTGTGTTAGTTTCTGCTTTATAACAAAGTGAATCAGTTATACATATACATATGTTCCCATATCTCTTCCCTCTTGCGTCTCCCTCCCTCCCACCCTCCCTATAAAGTAACTCTTTATCAAAGAAGAGATTGCGACCCCACCTCCCTGTGTACATGCAATCAGGCAGAGCCAGACTCCTTTGCACACAGCGTTTATTTATCTGGTCATTTGGAGGTAATTGAGACAGTCTCAGGTAAACCTTGCAGCAGTCAGAGGTTACCCCATCCTGCATTTCAGAATTTCCCCATCTCTGGTGATGACAACTCTTCCCAAAGATCAAAGACAGTCTATACCAACAGCACTGAAGTATTGCACTGCAGTAAACACGTTCCCAAGTGTCTGTCCGGCCCACACCTCTCTTCTCTGAGGGCAGTCACCCTCCTACTCCCTCAAGATGGGACCCCACTGTTTACCTGTGTTCTGTAAGTATCTGATCTTCTGGTATCCATTGATTCAACCAAGGTAGATTTTCTAACTCAAGCAGGGCTAGGTAATTCTTCCTTCCAGTGAGTTTAAATTGAGAACAAAAATTGCTGGTTTCTATCTGAGCTGGCTCCTTGAATGAAGATGTCAAGAGCTGTAGAGTAGTCATGCAGGAGGCTGAGAGAAAGAGAGAGAGAGGGAGAGGCTGGGTTGAGGTGGGAGCATTGAGTGCCGCTCATACAAATCCTTCAGTGACTGGATTGTAGTTGTTACTGGTATTTCGTTTCAGAGTCAGCTGAAAACTGTGAAGATGGAGAGGGTCCTTGGAGAGAAAAGGATGTGTTTAGTACAAGCCTTGCTGAACTCCTACAACTCCTTTGTTTTTTTCTGGGCCTTGGAATAATAAACCAGTACTTGACAGCTTCTACCTTAGAAAAAGCATATCAAGCAGGATGTTGTTGGGACCCCTAGTGTAGAAAATTTGGTGAGGAAGCTGTACCATTTAGTTCCCCTCAAAGCCCTGGCCGCCTCCTTAACCCAGAAAGCATGTAGTCTGCCGGCAGGGTCTGCTCAGGGTCGATTTGAGGTATTTATAACCCAACACTTGCCATGGAAATGAGTATTTCCTGCGAACGCGGCGGGATTCCTGCAGTTTTCCCAGTCGAGAGGGAACGCAAGCTTTCTTTTTCCTGGGCTTTGCAGCCTCTCCCTCGCCCTATCCTCTCTGCCTACCTGTTGCCCCTGTGCTGCCTCTAGTCTTCCAAGAGGTCAAGACTGCAGTGATGTTAGTTATTTTTGTTCTTCACTGTGGAATCTGTGTCACAGCTAGAGCCACTAGAAGCACATTCCCAGGGACTGCTCAGCACAACATATGCCCAGGGGCCACCTGGGTCTGCGTGCCCTTTGGCTTCTGTTGGGTGTGTCTGCAGGACCAGGATCACATCTGCAAGAGTGCAGGTCCCCTCATCTAACTGCTGCAAGGTCTTCTTTCACTCTGTGCTCTTCCCCTCCTCCCCCAAACTGCCATCTGTCTGTTCACCCAGAGTCCACCTTCAGCACGTCCCCTGGCTCCTCCAAATGGCCACCCTTGCTCAGTGTCTGACTTCTTTCCTGGCCTTTTTCCTTTCTCCCCTCCCCTCCCTTTTCTTTGATGCATGGTGATCGGGTAGAGCTGTCCATCCACAATTTGCCTCAGAGCTTCTGCTACTGGCCCTCCAGGGCAAAAACTTTAAGGAGGGAAGAGTGAAAATGGCCCTGTTTGCCAGGATCTCAAGGGTGGGACAGGGAGAACTTGGCAATATGGCCAGGAGCACCCAGCACCTCAGCGGTGGACTGTTTGGGTGGGGAATGAATGCTGAGATTAGAACACGTAGCAATGGCGTTAGAGCCAGGATACTGATCCTGGAGATGGGCCATGTATGAACATTGACAGAGAATTCAGGAAAGCTGGGGATATTGGTGTAATTTGTTAATACCAGAGAACAAATGGCATAAAAATTATGCTAATTTTAGTAATTTATGAGAATGACTTACCCTTTATAACTAATTACTGCACGCACCACAGCGATTATGCACATCATTAATAGGTGTCAGATGAACGTTATTGTAGGTTTCATTTGATCACTAAGTGCTAAGTCCCATAGATGCAGGCTGTCTTCTTGTCTGACATTGGCCTCTGCTCACCACCTTCAACAATTAGGAGAAGCACTACTGAGTTAGGACAGGGAACTCAATCTGCTCTTTTTGCAAGAGCTCATGAACATGGTAACACCATTATTTATTTATTTAACAGTGTTTTTATTTTTGAAAATGATACGGTTGCAACTACTATGTGGTTTTTTTTTTTGGATTGCATTGAAAAGATCAAGATTGACCTCTGTTCCATTCTTCTAGTGCTGTGCTGTTTATTATCCACATGTGGTTATTTAAATTAATTACATTAATTCCTCAGGAATGCTAGTCACATTTCAGGGGGTCAGTAGCCTCATGTGCCTGGTGGCTATCTACCACACAGTGCATATATAGAACATTCCCATCACTGCAGAAAGTTCTGTTGGGCAGTGCCGCCGGCAGCTTGGCGGTGGTGAAAGTGAGGTCTGTCTGTCATGGAATGACTAGGTCAGCTGGCTCTGAATTTTCTGTATAGAGGAGGGGACCGGGAAGCTCGGGGCCCCAGCTGTGAAGGAGGTGACAGTGAGTGACAGAGAGGAGTAGACTCTCCCATGAGCAAGCTTCACTAGCTCCAGGGAGCTCAGGCAGGGGGTGGGGCTGGAGGGGCTGTCTCAGACAAGGGAGATCCCATCACTGCTCCTGGGAGGGACTGTTGCCTTGTGTAGTGGGATACAGAGCAGTTACATCCAAATCAGCCCAGTCTAATAGTCTTACACTAGCTGGAATATTATTCAATAGAAATTTGCAGAGTAAATGAATGATACAGCAGGCAGCAGGTTTTTATAACGTCAACAACTTTCATGAACACAGAGCTTAACAGTTTATATACCTCTTTAATGTCTTTTGTTTGATCCTCATAACAATGTAAAGTGAGTAAGAAACCTGTGATCTTCCTCTTGTTGATGAGAGAATCAGGGTTCAGAGTGATAAGACGTTTCCTCAGGGTCACCCAGCTAGTAAGTCACAGAGTTGTGACTCAAATTCAGGGTTTAGGACCCTAAATGACACGTTCCATGGCAATGCATGGCCTTTCAGGTGCCTTTCCAGTAAGGGTATTTCTAGCAGCAGACCGCTGATGTGGTAGGATTCGAGGATGCCTTTGACGCTTAGGGTTTCCCAGGGACCAGTTGATTCAACTTTGGTAGGTTTTTTAAGTTGTCAGCTTGATACATGATTTTTATTTTTCACGTTTGCCTGAATTTCTGCTTTCAGACTTCCACAGGCAGACTGCCTGGCATTCTAAAGCAGCAGCTTTCACACTGTGTCCCACCAATGCCAGCAGCTCCATGGAGGGGCCTCAGAGGCTGCCATGGGGGTGGGACCCAGTGGGGCGGCCTTGTGTCTGGGCTCTGGGCTGTTCAGAGCTGATACGCTTTCAACTATTTTTATATATTTGACATTCCACAGAAAAATTTCACTTGAAAAAAGGTTCTCTTGCTACCCATTAGAAGAAGAATCACTGTTCTAAGGCATTTTTGTGGCAGCCTGTTTCCTGTGACAAGAAAGTGGGGCAAGCTGAACCCTGTGCCCAGGCACCATCCAGGCCCAGGATTCATCTGTGGACCAACACTTTCTTTCTAGTTAGAAACAACCCCTAGTAGTTCAGTCTCCCGCAGCCTACAGAGCCGGCCCTAAGGCAGGGCAGGAGACAGAGGGTCCCTGTGCTGGGACCAGAGGGCCCCTGCTTGTCTGATGGAGCTGCCGTATCGTCTTATTCTGCCACTGGCTTTCATTGTCTTCTCAGTCAAGATTCCTCTTCGCTGCCTGAGCACGCAGCACCTGCCGAATCCTCCCTCTGTGACTTGACACTGTGTCCTAAGGGCTTGTTGGCCTTTGCCAGAAGCAGCTGCCAAGATTGCTTCAACTCAGAGACCCCAATCCTGGCCTCACCTGGACAGCCGGCTTCTGTGCTTGTTAACCTATCTGTAAGGCAAGGGACTTTCAAGGAGGTCAGAGAATTCCCCGACATCAGCTTTCAGATTCCTTGTTCCTCCCTTGAATGTGAATACACTAAAATTGATTGAATAAGCCTGGATTTTTACATTATAATTCTGCCTCTGCCTAATGTTTACTGTGTAATTAATCTTAAAGCTCATAATTTTTCAGTGATGGATTTGAATAGGCATGATGCTGTTGTCAGCGCAAAGAGGGAAAATGAGGTGTGTCACATGGGAACTGAAAATAAGGTTAACTTGTGACAGTAAACCTCCAAAAAGCCACACAGAGTGGATGAGATCAGCCATCCTTAATATTTACACACCTTGAGGAGTAATCAAGAAATAGGTGCCTGGAGGACAACAGTAGCATGTATAGAGCAGTAGCATGTAGAGCAAGACTGGGCTGTGGTCTCAGGAAGATGAAATGCTTCCACAAGCTTTGAAAGTATAACGCACACCATTCCTGGAAACAGATGAACAGCTGAATCATATTCTGCAGTAATAACAAGGTCAGAGCACTGACCAGACCATACATCGGGCATATATATCTTGTATGTTGTAATTATATGGTGTTGAGATGAGGTCAGAAGCCTACAGAGGGATCTCAAGTCTCCAACACTGTCCAAAGAACCTGGGATCTAGACACCGGACCTAAGGCATAGGCATACTTTTGGCTCTGGGAGAGATGTACTCTCTGATAAGGTAGTAAAGGTTTACCTGGCTTTCCTAGAGCCTGGGTGAATGTGTCGGGCCACACAAATGGGATTTGTTGTAAGATACGTGGGAGAACTGGTAGGTGGCGTGTCGTCAGGACCCCTGGGTAGCTCTCACTGGCTGGAGGCCTTTCACGCCACTCAGCTTCCAGGTGCGCGATTCAGCACTTCAGGCTTCGCTTCTTTTTCTACTGGCCCTTGTTCCTTTCTGCCGAACGAACTCGTCTCCATTGTTCTCTATGTTGCTTCTACTAAAATATTGTTTCCTATGTTTTAAGGCTTTTACTTAGTCTCTCTCTCTGTCCCTATGTTTCATATTGAAAATCTCAAGGAGAAATGAGCTTAAGTTGCCATACAGTCGGTGCGAGGCCAACTTGTAGACCTTTAGATGGTGGCCCTTCTAGATGGTGTTCCGTCACATTGAACAAAGGATGGATATCTACTGACAAGGCAAAGTTCAAAAGGCAAGACGTTGGAGGCTTCTTTGAAGGGTAGTAAGATCACAGGCACCTGGTAGAATCTGCCCAGTATAGTGAATTATTCCCCACGACTGTCCTACCAACCTTGTTCCGATTCACACTCACCAAGTAGTTTAAGGCTTATGAATTTACTCTGCCAGATGTTCTGACACTAAGGTTTTCTGGTTAGTGGACACAGATACTGTAATCAATGGGAAGAAGTGTCCCAAATTTAAATGAATAAATTGACATTTTGGTTTATGTGATGGTTAATTTTGTGTGCCAGATGTTCGGTCAGACATTCTGGATGTTTCTGTGAAGGTGTTTTTCCATGAGATGTACATTTAAATTGGTGGACTCTGCATGAAGCGGACTGCCCTCATAATGTGGGTGGGCCTCATCTAATCAGCTGAAGGTCTGAATAAAACAGAAGACTGACCTTTCCCCAAGCAAGGGGTCCTACCAGCAGGCAGCCTTAGGACTTGAACTTGACATTTCTTCCTGGGTTTCTTCCTGGGTTTCCAGCCTGACAGTTCACCCTTCAGATTGCCTCCATAATCACGTGAGCCAATTCCTTCAAATACATCTCTATTTATATACACATCCTATTGGATTTGTTCCTCTGGAGAACCCTGACAGTTATTTACAGTGTCTTGTGAGTTTGTTTAACATGGGCCAGTTCTCCTGAGTTCATTCTACTGTCGAGGCTCTAAAAACGCACATTTCTCAGGTAGTTGTCATCTTGAGTTCAGTTTCAGGTTTTTACTCTCTAACTACATTGATCTCTTTCTGAGACATTCAGTGATTTGTTTAATGCTTCTTGAAACTTCTTAAGATTCTTAGATTTAAGTTTCCATAGCACTGTAGGGTGACATTCACATGAATCTCCAAATAAGTTTTAAAGGACAAATAGACACTGTGGCTCAGGGTATCAGTTATTCGGCAAGGTTGAACCCAGCAGGCTACACGTTGCATATGGGCAGCAAGGACCAGGTGGACAGGGGACAGGTGTCTCCAAAGTGTTGGTTATTCTATTCCTTTCCTATTGTTGCTTTAACAAATTACCACAGAGTTAGTGGTTTAGAACAACGCAAATTTACTATCTTATAGTTCTGAAGGTCAGAAACCTGAAATGAGTCTCATGGGTCTAAAATCAAAGTGTCAGCAAGGCACCACTCCTTCTAGAGCCTCGAGGGAAGAGTTCCTTTTCTTGCCCTTCCCACCTTCCAGAGGCTGCCCACATTCCTTGGCTCATGGCCCCCTTCCAGTTAGCAATTGCATCACTCTGACATCCGCTTCCACTGTCACGTCTCCTCTGACTTACTCTCCTGCCTCCCTCTTTCACTTACAAGAACCTGTGTGATTGCACTGGCCCACCCAGATAATCCAGAATAATCTCTCCATCTCAAGATCCTTAACTTACTCACATTTGCAAGGTGCCTTCTGTCATATAAGGTTAACACATTTACAGGTTCTGGAGATTGGATATAGACTTTGGGGTGGGGGGGTTATGAATCTGTTTCCCACAGTTATATTATTTTCTGATTGCATACTTCTATAAGCATTTAGGGGTTATAGTGTGGCAGGACTCTAAAAATTGAAAATAAAGAAAATAGAGTCATTTAGAGTCACATTTAAAAATCAACACATAACTTACAATAAAGGTAGAGAAAATCATCTGAAGAAGATGAAATTACTTGTAGGCAAGCATGCCTTCGCTGTAACGTCTTTAATGTCTTAATATCACTAGTAGAATTAAATAAAATTAAAGAAAACGGACAATAACATAAGTATATATTGGCAGTGCCCCCCCAAACACTAAAAAGGAAAAGGGAGACTCAGGTACTGTTATTTGATGATTTCAGTTCTCATGGTAAGCGTGTCCCTGAAGGGTGAATGTTACAGGGCTTGAGTCCTTGCATTCTAAGTGCACTAGGCCCACTGACAAGTCTGTCCCTATGGTAAGACTGTATATCAGGCTAAGGAATTTGGTCAGTGAATCCTAAACTGTATCTGTAGAATAATATCGTTCCATGAGACATTGACGTGTTCTATAAAGACGGGAGCCAAATTTATTCTAGAAAACTGCCTATCTGAGCTCACAACTCCGCAGTGTACATCTGCAGATCAAAGGAAATGTGCAGTTATGAAAGCTGTTTTCCTTGGTTTAATCCAGCGTTTCTCAACTTCACTTGATTACTGAACCTTCTGTTGTTGTTGAAAGATCTATTAAAATGTCTCACAGCACACAGCACATTTTGGGAAAGGATGCATTAAAGGCTTGATTTATCTACCTCCTGTTGTTTTGAGTCCATGCTCATGAAGCCTCCTTTTGATTTCCATGTGGTTGGACCACAAGGCAAAAAAAAAAAAAAAAAAAAAAGTTTTGATCAAGCCATCATGATATTTCTTGAGCATGTGGTGTGATATTTCTCACTGTAAGTTAACACATCAGCCTTTTGATGTTTACTTTTGTCTCATGTGTCTTTTAGTTACTTGGTGTGAATTGATCTCTTTGTCACCCAAACTTCCATTTACTTTTTAAAAAATTAATTAACTAATTTTATTTATTTAGTTTTGGCTGCATTGGGTCTTCCTTGCTGCGTGCGTGCTTTCTCTAGTTGTGGTGAGCGGGGGCTACTCTTCGTTTGCGGTGCGTGGGCTTCTCATGGCAGTGGCTTCTCTTGTTGCGGAGCACGAGCTCTAGGCACGCGGGCTTCTGTAGCTGTGGCTCGCGGGCTCTAGAGCGCAGGCTCAATAGTTGTGGCGCACGGGCTTCGTTGCTCCACGGCATGTGGGAACTCCCCGGACCAAGGCTTGAACCCTTGTCCCCTGCATTGGCAGGCGGATTCTTAACCACTGTGCCACCAGGGAAGCCCTCCATTTACTTTTAAATGCCTGTCTACTTACCAATATCTACTAAAGAAAGGGAAGCCAGAACTTTACTATTAGAGTGATGGGTGGAAAATAGTAATGAGTTCTGGACTCCCAAGTACTTGTCCTGGTGGCCTGACATCACGAGAATTGCCTGGACTGCTTTGAGAGACGGGTGAATCTTGAAGCTAAACATCAGAATGAAGGCCTAAGATTACCACATACTTCTGTCCATAAGCAAAAATCACTTCAATTTTTTTCCTATCAGCTAACTGATGGATAGTAGTATCAATCTATTATACACGGTTACTACAAAGTGTATTCATCTTCCTGATCATAAAAGGGTCCTCCAAAGCTAGGAGAGAATATGGCGTCAAAGAGGGTCAAAGACAGATCCAGGATAGCATGTAGTTTGATTTAAAAAATCAACCTTTAATACAAAGATCTTTTATAAGAGCCAGTTAATGTTAGAACCATGAGTTTTCCTCTTATTGCACTCAGCTGCAGTTAGACTGTCATATGTATTGTGATTTGTATTAAAATCCTCAACAACTCAGAAGAGAAAGAAAGCTTTGAGAAAGTTCATACAAGAGTAATCAAGTATCAGATTATGAGAATCATGAAGAAAGATGAAGAGATAGAGAATCAGTTGGCCTTTTAAGAAAATGATAACATAATTATCATAGAAAAACATAATAAACTTCTATAATTCATTCAAAATTAATACATTTAAACCAACAAAGTTCATGGTAAATAAAACTTTGTAATGGCCTTATAGGCTTTATTCTTGCCATCCTTCCTCCTTTGTGTCCTCAGTTTACTCAAGCATGGTTTCCCATGCCATGTACTGTGACCCCTGCATCTTCCAGTGGTTCTTAATTAGCACCTCATGGGGTAAAGAGTGCAGATTTAGTCTCCATCTGCTTCTTAGGACCTGACATTTAAGAACTTCCCTTCGCACAGGTCTGTCCTGGCAGAGGCTTACAGCTCCTCTAATTCTTTGCTAAACTTTGCTCTAGCTCTCATCCAATGAGAAAAAAAAGGTGTCACCTCCACCTTTTTGGCATGAGAGAGGTGCTTGAGCAGGAAATTGGACAGGGTGTAGTCCTGTGGACCAGGAGTTGTAGAAAAAAGTGGAAGGACACAAGATCTGAATTAGATCAAAGAGAAAGACTATTCCCTAAGAAATATTTTCTTTACATTTGTTTTCATTTGGGCATAAAAAAGTTTAATTTTAATGTTGCATTAGTAAGATTTTTTTCATTTATTTTTATTTCAGAAAGTGCAATTAAACACAAGGAAACCTGCGTGTGATTTTAATAGCCCCAAATTAATATAATTATTAAATAGTAATATCAAATTTTTGCAAAATTTCAAAATATATAAGCAGGCAAATGACCCTCTACCAACAGACATGTATAAAAAAAGCCATACTTTAAAATATTGTTATTAGATTTATTTAGTAGAGCCTTTCTTACTGTGATCTAGACATACATTGAAGCAATCTTTGAAAATTCAGTTATATTAAAGTTGTAGCTTTGAAAATTGAACTTCTCTTATTAACCTTAGAAGTGACTATGTAAATGGCTTTAAGTGTTTACAATTCTCCTTCCTCCTTTCCAGATAAGAAAAGGACTCTGGTAAGAAAAGGACTTATGGCATCAAAGGTTACACTTCATTTCGGAAGGCTCAAGAAAATCTTACAGAGAAAATTTCTTCCTAAATCTAAATTTCTAAGAGTCTACAACCCTTTCCTTCCTCTTACCAGGAATTAGTACTAACCGTTCTTTGCCTTGGTGATGGTTATCAGAGACATATATTAAATTCTTTCAACCTTGTTTATAGAGCTTTTGGAGAAACTCAGGGAACATGTGTGGCTTGACATCAGCATTTTTTTTCTAGTAGTTCTGAATACTGGATTAGAATAGTATGGTTGCATTTGCATTAATTTCGGCTCTTCAGTAAAGCTTCATTTATTGAGAGCTGTGCTGTCCAGTGTGGTAGTCATCAGCCAGGTGTGTCCATTGAGCGCTTGGAACGTGGCTGGTGTGAGTTGAGATGTGCCATCGTGTAGCACATACCAGATTTCATTGGCTTTGGTACAAATGAAATGTGAGAAAATGTCATTAATAATTTTATGTTGATTGTATACTGAAGTGCTAATATAGTGTTTTGAATATGTTGGGTTAAATTATATTTATTATTGGAATTAATTTTACTCTTTTAAAACCTCCTTTAATGTATCTGCTAGAGAACTTCAAATTGCATGGGTGCTTCCACTGGTGGCTCACATTTTTGTTTCTGCTGAGCAGTGGTGATCTAGAGCCATTGTGCAAACAAGGATTTTACATGTTTATATTTTCCAGGTACATTTAAACATTAAAATGTTCACTGTGTCAGTTATTTTTGTGAAAGTCTTCTTAAATGTACTATACTTCTGCATCTTCTTAATTAGAAAAAGCAACTTAATATAGCATTTTCTTCATGAGTCAGTATCATCATTATGGAGCTTAATTTTTTTTATGTTGTGTTTGATTGATGCCCCTATGAGTGAGTGAACCTTATAGGGCTATTGCTCTCACGTAAAATGGCCCCTGGCTCATGTATGATTATAGTCAGGAGTTTGGCTGTATTTTCCCCAATGTTTGTTATTGCTTCTTAAGAATACCTTTATGCCCTTTCTAATGCAACCTGCATGTCCTTTATAATTTCAGAAAACTTAACAGTTTTCTAGAAAAAGCAGGCAAGCAGCTTATGAGGTCTGTGAGCTTTTACAGAATTGTAGGTCTTAGGGCCCCTGGTAGGCTCTGCTTCTTCTGTAGATAAGGTCCATGGGTTTTATTACAGCTGGTTTTCTTGCAAGGCACAGATCTTTTTGGCTTCTGGATTAGAGGTTATGGATGAGATATCTGTGACTGCTAGAAGTCTTCCTACTAACCTATTACCTGAAGTGTGGCATTTTCAGATGACATTAGAACTTATGTATACAATTGTTGAGCTAGCTATATAAAAATATATAAGGGATTGATAGGCAATAGCTAGAATTCTTCTGTTGACTCCTGTTTTGTTTTGTTTTGTTTTGTTTTGAGACAGTGTTGTGGGTTCATGCCACAGCTGCTATGTTCAAGTGTGGCTAAGCAGGCAAAGGTGGAAGGAGCTATGCTCATGTGAAATTTCAGCCTCTTAGCAGATGTCGCCTATTGTTGTTTAGCTATTCACTGAAGTCTTTCCCCACATTCCGTACAGTTGCAGCTAGGGCTGTTTTGTGTGTTGCTGCTGTTTCCCAGTAGTCCAAAGCTCTGTTGCATTGCTTGATGCTGTGTTTGGATATGTGCCGATAGCATTTATCCTGCTCTCCTTGCCTGTGATTTTTCCGACATCAGCTTTCATATATAATAGCTCCTTGAGTGGCCTGCTGTCTTCTATTCTCTGCATACACACATTCCAGGGGCACGTCAACATGAGGATTATTTCAGTGCCAAGACTGACGGTATTCCTTCTGATGCTGGTGAGAGATCTGATTTTTAAGTTAACATTCTTAGATCTGGGAGACGGTATTGTTCCCTAATGCATAGACATCTTTTGTAACACATATAACATCATATTATAAACATCTATTTATTGGTAAGTTCTATCATTTCAGTGACGGATTCTAGGATGCCTTGTGCTGCCCTTGTAATATTGTAGGTGTTTTGTTGTACCTGTTGCTGAACTGAACTGAACTGATGAAACCGCTCAAGAGGCTCTGTAAGGTGTGCGCAAATGATGCAGAGCTTTCAGCAAAACAAGTTCAGAATGCATTCTTGCTTATGGACCCTCAGTGTGTAATGCAGAGTAAGAGAGTAATGCTGGGTTACCTCTAAGCTTGGTCTGTCAGGTTCATAAAAGACACAATGGCATTCTTCATGTACTTCTCTACTTCTTAGTCGATAGCTCAGCAGTAAATGGCTTCTTTAGGCTTACAACAGCTCACTGTTCTTTCTTGACTCTGTAAAGAATTTCATGATAAATCCATGCCAATTGCTTCATTACCTCTCCATGGCATTTGATGATGCCTGTAACCTAGACATTACCCTTCAATCTGGATACTTTGAAAAGGTTGTACAAAGTAGAGCATGGCACTACTCTCTTTTATTGGTGGTATGGAACAGGTTAGATAGGACACTGTCTATTATTAGGTGACTGCATGAGTCAACACTGCTGCATTAAAAATAATGCCAAAATGTCCAGTTGCTCATAATAACAAATATTTATTTTCTTAATCATGTGTCTGTGGGTCAGTAGGATTTCAGCTGGAGTTTGACTGAACATGGTTGAGCTCAGCTGGGCTTGGCGTCAGGCTCAAGACTGGATGTAGATCTACTTCATGCTTCTTTATTTTAGGACCAATCACCATCCAGGGTATGCTCTTCTGATGATGGATCACAAGGGTACAAGACCCAAGCCAGATCATGAGAATACATTTAAAGCCCCTGCTGATGTATCACTGGATAAGTAAGTCACACGGCCAAGCCCAACATCAATGGGGCAAAGAAATACACTCTTGCTACTCTAGAGAGAGGCACCACAAAGCCACATTATACAGATATTTCCAGCTATTGTTGTATGAAGAGGTCAGTGAGACCTCTCTGCAAAACAAAATCAAATATAAAACTGGATAAAATTGTCAATAACAACCATTTCAAGGCTATGGACATTGAGCAAAGGGAGATAATAATTGAGAAGGATTTATTCCTGAAAAAATCTGCAAGAATTTTGGGTGAGAGCTGTGGGAATATGCACCTTTTCTGCTTGGAGATGCTTCCCCAGCCCATGCTGGTCGGTGAAAGCTGTAGTTTACCAGGGTGGTGCTGGCTGTGAGTACCAGCAGTTTTGCTTCCTGAGTGGGCAGACGCAACTTGAGGCTGAGGTCAAAAATCCCATGGCTTTGTCATCTAAAAGTGGCAAACTCAGTAGGACTCAAACTGGAAAAACCTACAGCTTTTCTGGCCTGAGGCTCTGGTTCTATCTGGGACAAGTGATGGACCACCTAGTAACTTAATGGGGAGATCTTGGAAGTGAGAGAGCCATTAAAAGGCCTCCATAAGCTTTCCACACATTCCTGGCTGACTGGGACTCTGAGCTATGCTCATGCCAGAGGAGGCCAAAAAGAGTGTACTGAATAGTAAAAGCCAGGGCATCCTTGAGAACTAACTGAGGGTTGAATGCATTTCCCAGTCTATACACAGATTGATTGCCAGAGGGTGGAAGTACTTTTGGACTTGAGGTGCTTAAGCAAACCTCTGCATAAATTGTTAGCTGACCACTAAAATATTAGTGACACAGGGATGAACCCTAATAAGGAAAGCTGAAAAATAATTTTAAAAGTACAATTTCAAAACCTAAGTAGAAACATTAGGAGCTGCACATGTGTGGGAAAATATGGTGAATATGACTCAAAAAATAGGAAATCTAAAGAGATTTAGAATCTATAAAAAAGAACCAAGTAGAAGTTCTAGATTTGAAAAATACAGTAACTGAAGTGAAAAGTTCACTAGGTGGGTCAGAAAAAGATTTGAAACGACAGGAGAAACAATCAGTGTACTTGAAGAAAGATCAATAGAAACTATCTAATCTAAAGAATAAAGAGAAAACAAGATTGAAGAAAAATAAACAGAGACTCAAAGATCTGTAGAACAATGGCAAGCCTATCAATGTACTTGTAATAGCAGTCCCAGGAGGGATGGAGCAGCACAAAGGTAAGTTTTTTTTTTGAAGAAATGATGACCATAAACTCCCCAATTTGATGAAAAGCCTTAATCTATAGGTCCAAGATGCTCAATGACCACCAAGCAGAATAAACATGAAGAGATTCACACATAGACCCATGCTAATAAAAACTCCAGAAAGCCAAGACAAAGTCTTGAAGCAGCAAGAGGCAAATGACTCATCATGTATGGAAAACAATACAAACAATGGCTGACTTCTCACAAAAATATGGGGTGTAGAAAGTAGTGGAAGAACATATCCAAAGTGCTAATAGAAAAAATGAAAACAAGACTATTTACCGGGAATTTTCTATCTAGTAAGACCATCTTTCAAAATGAAGACAGAATATAGATCTTCTCAGGTAAATGAAAACAGATCTGCCCTGTAAGAAATTCTAAAGGCTATCCTTCAAGCTGAAAGGAAATGGTGATAGCACATGTGACTCAACTCAACAGGAAGGAATGAAGAACACTGAAAATGTTAAATATGTGAGTAAACATAAAAGAATATTTATTGTTTTTTCTTAATTTCTTTAAAAACAAAGACTGTGTGAAGCCACAATTATAATGCTACATTTTGGGGGATGCATAGCTGTAATATGTATGACAATACC
The DNA here is from genome assembly GCF_039906515.1 of Pseudorca crassidens. Lineage (NCBI taxonomy): Eukaryota > Metazoa > Chordata > Mammalia > Artiodactyla > Delphinidae > Pseudorca > Pseudorca crassidens. The sequence goes on along the minus strand of NC_090306.1, from coordinate 10,931,077 downwards.
AGCACTAAGGGGCTTCCCTGGTGGCGCAGTGGTTGAGAGTCCGCCTGCCGATGCAGGGGACACGGGTTCGTGCCCCGGTCTGGGAAGATCCCACATGCCGTGGAGCGGCTGGGCCCGTGAGCCATGGCCGCTGAGCCTGCGCATCCAGAGCCTGTGCTCCACAATGGGAGAGGCCACAGCAGTGAGAGGCCCGCGTACCGCAAAAAAAAAAAAAAAAAAAAAAAAATACTAGCACTAAAATGAGAGGGAAAAATGAAAATGTATCAGAGCAAAGTTGCTGTGTTATTATTACTATTACTGTTACTGTTATTGTTATTATTCTGGAGCAGATTGTGATGAGTTAAAGATATATATTGTAGGGAGGACCTTCAAGATGGTGGAAGAGTAAGACGTGGAGATCACCTTCCTCCCCATAAATGCATCAAAAATACATCTACATGTGGAACAACTCCTACAGAACACCTACTGAACCCTGGCAGAACACCTCAGACGTCCCAAAAGGCGAGAAAATCCCCACGTACCTGGGTAGGGCAAAAGAAAAAAGAAAAAACAGAGACAAAAGAATAGGGATGGGGCTTCCCTGGTGGCGCAGTGGTTGAGAGTCCACCTGCCGATGCAGGGGACACGGGTTCGTGCCCTGGTCCAGGAAGATCCCACATGCCGCAGAGCGGCTAGGCTCATAAGCCATGGCCGCTGAGCCAGCATGTCCGGAGCCTGTGCTCCGCAACGAGAGAGGCCACGACAGTGAGAGGCCCACATAACGCAAAAAAAAAAAAAAAAAAAAAAAAAAGGAATAGGGATGGGACCTGCATCTGTGGGAGGGAGCTGTGAAGGAGGAAAAGTTTCCACACACTAAGAAGCCCCTTCACTGGAGGAGAATGGGGATGGACGGGGTGGAGGGAAGCTTTGGAGCCATGGAGGAGAGCGCAGCACAGGGGTGCAGAGGGCAAAGCGGAGAGATACCCGCACAGAGGATCAGTGCCGACCAGCACTCACCGGCCTCAGAGGCTTGTCTGCTCACCCGCCAGGGTGGGTGGGGGCTGGGGGCTGAGGCTCGGGCTTCGGAGGTCGGATCCCAGGGAGAGGTCTGGGGTTGTGGCTGCATGAACACAGCCTGAAGCGGGCTAGTGCGCCACAGCTGGACAGCAGGGAGTCTGGGGAAAAGCCTGGACGTGCCTAAGAGTCAAGAGACCATTGTGTCAGGGTGCACGAGGAGAGGGGATTCCTTCTCTGTGTGCCCACAGAAAGCAGAGCACTGCCTAAATGAGCTCCAGAGACGGGCGTGAGCCATGGCTATCAGCTCAGTCCCCAAAGACGGGCATGAAACGCAAACGCTGCTGCTGCAGCCCCCAAGAATCCTGTGTGGAAGCACAGGTCACTATCCACACCCCCCTGGGATCCTGTGTAGCCCGCCACTGCCACGGCCCCGTGACCCAAGGACAAGTTCCCCGGGAGAACGCACGGTGTGCCTCAGGCTGTTGCATGTCATGCTGGCCTCTGCCACCGCAGGCTCACCCCGCATTCCAATTATAACTACGGTACGCCCCCCTCCTCCCGGCCTGAGTGAGCCAGAGCCCCCTAATCAGCCGCTGCTTTAACCCCATCCTGTCTGGGTGGGAACAGACACCCTCAGGCGACCTACATGCAGAGGTGGGACCAAAACCAAATCTGAACCCCAGGAGCTGTGCGAACAAAGAAGAGAAAGGGAAATCTCTCCCAGCAGCCTCAGAAGCAGCAGATTATATCGCCACAGTCAACTTGATGTACCCTGCATCTATGGAACACCTGAATAGAAAACAAATCATCCCAAAATTGAGGCAGTGCACTTTGGGAGTAAATGTAGACTTGGGGTTTGCTGTCTGTGACTGATTTGTTTCTGATTTTTATGTTTCTCTGAGTATAGATATTAGCACTTGTTATCATTGGTGGACTTCTTTATTGGTTTGGTTGCTCTCTTCTTTCTTTTTCTCTTTCCTTTTTTTCCCTTAAAATTTTTCCTTTTTATTTTAATAATTTGTTCTATTTATTATTTTTTTTCCTTCTTTTTTTCTCCCTTTTCTTATAAGCCGTGGGGCTGACAGGGTCTACTGCTCCAGCCTGGTGTCAGGCCTGAGCCTCTGAGTTGGGAGAGCTGAGTTCAGGACATTGGACCACCAGAGACTTCCTGGCACCACGTAATATCAATCAATGAGAGCTCTCCCAGAGATTTCTGTCTCAACACTAAGACCCAGCTCCACCCAATGGCCAGCAAGCTCCAGTGCTGGACACCTCATGCCAAACAACTAGCAAGACAGGAATGCAACCGCACGCATTAGCAGAGAGGCTGCCTAAAGTCATACTAAGTTCACAGATACCCCAAAACACACCACTGGACGCGGCCCTGCCCACCAGAGAGACAAGACACAGCCCCACCCGCCAGAGAACAGGCACCAGTCCCCTCCACCAGGGAGCCTACACAAGCTACTGAACCAACCTCACCCACTGGGACAGACACCAAAAGCAACGGTAGCTACAAACCTGCAGCCTGCGAAAAGGAGACCCCAAACACAGTAAGTTAAACAAAATGAGAAGACAGAGAAATACGCAGCAGATGAAGGAGCAAGGTTAAAACCCACCAGACCAAACAAGTGAACAGAAAATAGGCAGTCTAGCTGAAAAAGAATTCAGAGTAATGATAGTAAAGATGATCCAAAAATATAATGGAAAAAATACAAGAAACCTTTAACAAGGACCCAGAAGAACTAAAGAGCAAACAAATGATGATGAATGACACAACAAATGAAATTAAAAATTCTCTAGAAGGAATCAATAGCAGAATAACTGAGGCAGAAGAACAGATAAGTGACCTGGAAGATAAAATAGTGTAAATAACTACCACAGAGCAGAATAAAGAAAAAAGAATGAAAAGGATTGAGGACAGTCTCAGAAACCTCTGGGACAACATTAAACACACAAACTTTCAAATTATAGGGGTCCCAGGAGCAGAAGAGAAAAAGAAAGGGTATGAGAAAATATTTGAAGAGATTATAGTTGAAAACTTCCCTAACATGGGAAAGGAAATAGTTAAACAAGTCCAGGAAGCGCAGAGAGTCCCATACAGGATAAATGCAAGGAGAAACATGCCAAGACACGTATTAATCAAACCAGCAAAAATTAAATACAAAGAAAATACATTAAAAGCAGCAAGGGAAAAACAACAAATAACATACAAGGGAATCCCCATAAGGTTAACAGCTGATCTTTCAGCAGAAACTCTGCATGCCAGAAGGGAGTGGCAGGACATATTTAAAGTGGTGAAAGAGAAAAACCTACAACCAAGATTACTCTACCCAGCAAGGATCTCATTCGGATTCAACGGAGAAAGTAAAACCTTTAAAGACAAGCAAAAGCTAGGAGAATTCAGCACCACCAAACCAGCTTTACAACAAATGCTAAAGGAACTTTTCTAGGCAGGAAATACAGGAGAAGGAAAAGACCTTCAAAAATAAACCCAAAACAATTAAGAAAATGGTAATAGGAACATACATATCTATAATTACCTTAAATGTAATTGGATTAAATGCTCCAACCAAAAGACATAGACTGGCTGAATGGATATAAAAACAAGACCCGTATGTATGCTGTCGAGAAGAGACCCACTTCAGACCTAAGGACACATACAGATTGAAAGTGAGGGGATGGAAAAAGATATTCCATGCAAATGGAAATCAGAAGAAAGCTGCAGTAGCAATTCTCATATCAGACAAAATAGACTTTAAAATAAAGCCTATTACAAGAGACAAAGAAGGACACTACGTAATGATCAAGGGATCAATCCAAGAAGAAGATATAACAATTGTAAATATTTATGCACCCAACCTAGGAGCACCTCAATACGTAAGGCAAATGCTAACAGCCATAAAAGGAGAAATCGACAGTAACACAATCATATTACGGGACATTAACACCCCACTTTCACCAATGGACAGATCATCCAAAATGAAAATAAATAAGGAAACACAAGATTTAAATGACACATTAAACTAGGTGGACTTAATGAATATCTATAGAACATTCCATCCAAAACCAACAGAGTACATTTTCTTCTCAAGTGCTCATGGAACATTCCCCAGGATAGATCATATCTTGGGTCACAAATCAAGCCTTGGTAAATTTAGGAAAATTGAAATCATATCAAGTATCTTTTCCAACCACAATGCTATGAGACTAGATATGAAATACAGGAAAAAAAAAACTATAAAAAATTCAAACACATGGAGGCTAAACAATACGCTACTGAATAACCAAGAGATCACTGAAGAAATCAAAGAGGAAATCAAAAAATACCTAGAAACAAATGACAGTGAAAACACGCAACCCAAAACTTATGGGATGCAGTACAAGCAGTTCTAAGAGGGAAGTTTATAACAATACAAATCTACCTCAAGAAACAAGAAAAATCTCAAATAAACAATCTAACCTTACACCTAAAGCAATTAGAGAAGGAAGAACAAAGAAACCCTAAAGTTGGCAGAAGGAAAGAAATCATAAAGATCAGATCAGAAATAAATGAAAAAGAAATGAAACAATAGCAAAGATCAATAATACTAAAAGCTGGTTCTTCAAGAAGATAAACAAAATTGATAAACCATTAGCCAGACTCATCAAGAAAAAAAGGGAGAAGACTGAAACCAACAGAATCAGAAATGAAAACAGAGAAGTAACAACTGACGCTGCAGAAATACAAAGGATCATGAGAGACTACTTCAAGGAACTGTATGCCCATAAAATGGGCAACCTGGAAGAAATGGACAAATTAGTAGAAAAGCACAACCTTCTGAGACTGGACCAGGAAGAAATAGAAAATATAAACAGACCAATCACAAGCAGTAACATTGAAACAGTGATTAAAACTCTTCCCTCAGGGCTTCCCTGGTGACGCAGTGGTTGAGAGTCCGCCTGCTGATGTAGGGGATGTGGGTTCGTGCCCCGGTCCAGGAAGATCCAACGTGCCGCGGAACGGCTGAGCCCGTGAGACATGGCCACTGAGCCTGCGCATCTGGAGCCTGTGCTCTGCAAAGGGAGAGGCCACAACAGTGAGAGGCCTGCGTACCGCAAAAAAAAAAAAAAAAAAAAAAATCTTCCAACAAACAAAAGCCCTGGACCAGATGGCTTCAGAGGCGAATTCTATGAAACATTTAGAGAAGAGCTAATACCTATCTTTCTCAAACTCTTCCAGAATATAGCAGAGGGGATAACACTCCGAATCTCATTGTACGAGGCCACCGTCACCCTGATACCAAAACCAGACAAAGATGTCACAGAAAAAACTACAAGCCAATATCACTGATGACCATAGATGCAAAAATCCTCAACAAACTACTAGCAAACAGAATCCAACAGCACATTAAAAGGATCATACACCATGATCAAGTGGGGTTTATCCCAGAGATGCAAGGATTCTTCAATGTATGCAAATCAATCAATGTGATACACCATATTAACAAATTGAAGGATAAACACCTTATGATAATCTCAATAGATGCAGAAAATGCTTTCAACAAAATTCAACACCAATTTATGATAAAAACTCTCCAGAAAGTAGGCATAGAGGGAACCTACCTCAACATAATAAAGGCCATATATGACAAACCCACAGCCAACATTGTTCTCAGTGGTGAAAAGCTGAAACCATTTCCTCTAAGATCAGAAACAAGACAAGGTTGCCCACTCTTACCACTATTATTCAACATAATTTTGGAAGTGTTAGGCATAGCCATCAGAGAAGAAAAAGAAATAAAAGGAATCAAATCAGAAAAGAAGAAGTAAAACTGTCACTGTTTGCAGAAGACATAATACTATACATAGAGAATCCTAAAGATGCTATCAGAAAGCTACTAGAGCTAATCAATAAATTTGGTAAAGTAGCAGGATACAAAATTAATGCACAGAAATCTCTTGCATTCCTATGCACTAATGATAAAAAATCTGAAAGAGAAATTAAGGAAACGTTCCCGTTTATCATGGCAGCAAAAAGAATAAAATACCTAGGAATAAGCCTACCTAAGGAGACAAAAGACCTTTATGCAGAAAACTGTAAGACACCGATGAAAGAAATTAAAGATGATACAAACAGAGGGAGAGATATACCATGTTCTTGGATTGGAGGAATCAACATTGTGAAAATGATTATACTACCCACAGCAATCTACAGATTCAGTGCAATCCCTATCAAACTACCAATGGCATTTTTCACAGAACTAGAACAAAAAATTTCACAATTTGTATGGAAACACAAAAGACCCCAAATAGCCAAAGCAATCTTGAGAATGAAAAATGGAGCTGGAGGAATCAGACTCCATGACTTCAGAATATACTACAAAGCTACAGTAATCAAGACAGTATGGTACTGGCAGAAAAACAGAACTATAGATCAATGGAACAGGATAGAAAGCCCAGAGATAAACCCATGCACATATGGTCACCTTATTTTTGATAAAGGAGGCAAGAATATACAATGGAGAAAAGGCAGCCTCTTCAATAAGTGGTGCTGGGAAAACTGGACAGCTACATGTAAAAGTTTGGAATTAGAACACTCCCTAACACCGTACACAAAAATAAACTCGAAATGGATTAAAGACCTAAAGGTCAGGCCAGACACTATAAAACTCTTAGAGGAAAACATACGCACATCACTCTATGACTTAAATCACAGCAAGATCCTTTTTGACCCACCTCCTATAGAAATGGAAAGAAAAATAAACAAATGGGACCTAATGAAACTTAAAAGCATTTGCACAGCAAAGGAAACCATAAACAAGATGAAAATACAACCCTCAGAATGGGAGAAAATATTTGCAAATGAATCAACTGACAAAGGATTAATCTCCAAAATATACAAGCAGCTCATGCAGCTCAATATCAGAAAAACAAACAACCCAATCCAAAAATGGGCAGAAGACCTAAATAGACATTTCTCCAAAGAAGATATACAGATTACCAACAAACACGTGAAAGGATGCTCAATGTCACTAATCATTAGAGAAATGCAAATCAAAACTACAATGAGGTATCACCTCCCAGTGGTCAGAATGGCCATCATCAAGAAATCTAGAAACAGTAAATGCTGGAGAGGGTGTGGAGAAAAGGGAACCCTCTTGCACTGTTGATGGGAATGTAAATTGATACAGCCACTATGGAGAACAGTATGGAGGTTCCTTAAAAAACTAAAATTAGAACTACCATATGACCCAGCAATCCCACTACTGGGCATATACCCTGAGAAAACCATAATTCAAAAAGAGTCATGCACCCCAATATTCACTGCAGCACTTTTTACAATAGCCAGGACATGGAAGTAACCTAAGTGTCCATTGAAAGATGAATGGATAAAGAAGGTGTGGCACATATATACAATGGAATAGTACTCAGCCATAAAAAGAAACGAAATTGAGTAAATTGTAGTGAGGTGTATAGAACTGGAGTCTGTCATACAGTGTGAGGCAAGTCAGAAAGGGAAAAACAAATACCGAATGCTAACACATATATATGGAATCTAAAAAAAAAAAAAAAAACGTTTGACAAACCTAAGGGCAGAACAGGAATAAAGAGGCAGACGTAGAGAATGGACTTGAGGACACTGACAGGGGGAAGGGTAAGGTGGGACGAAGTGAGAGAGTGGCATGGACATGTATACACTACCAAATGTAAAATAGATAGCTAATGGAAAGCAGCTGCATTGTACAGGGAGATCAGCTCGGTGCTTTGTGACCACCTAGAGGGGTGGGATAGGGAGGGTGGGAGGGAGATGCAAGTCGGGGGGATATGGGGACATATGTATACATATAGCTGATTCACTTTGTTGTACAGCAGAAACTGATACGACATCGTAAAGCAATTACAGTCCAATAAATATGTTAAAAAAGGGATGTATATTGTAATCCTTAGATGAACTATTAAGAAAATAATTTTTAAAATATAGCTAAACCATTAATAGAGGAAAGAGCAAGATCCAACTAAATGCTGTCTATAAGAGACATATTTTATATTCAAAGAGCCAAATAGTATTTTTTGTTTTGTTTTGTTTTTGCGATACGTGGGCCTCTCACTGTTGTGGCCTCTCCCGTTGCAGAGCACAGGCTCCGGACGCGCAGGCTCAGCGGCCATGGCTCATGGGCCCATCCGCTCCGTGGCATGTGGGATCTTCCCGGACTGGGGCACGAACCCGTGTCCCCTGCGTCGGCAGGCGGACTCTCAACCACTGCGCCACCAGGGAAGCCCCGAGCCAAATAGTTTCAAAGTAAAAGGATGGAAAAGCAAGTAGTAACCATTAAAAAACTGGAGTGACTTGGTTAATATAAAATCTAGGCTTTAAGACAAGAAATATTACTACAGACAAAAGGAAGCATTGCATACTGATAAAGTTTTCAGTACCCCAGGAAGAAGTAACAACTATTAATATATAAATACCTAACACCAAGGCACGAAAATACATGTATCAAAGACTGACAGAATTAAAAGATAGGGAGACAGTTCAGTATTGTAGTGGTTGAAAATTTCAACATTCCTCTCTCAGTAATTGATAGAACTAGACAGAATATTCAAGACTTGAACAACACTAGCAAGCAACTAGACATAAATAACATAGAATGCTCCATCCAGCAACAGCAGAATATACATTCTGTTCAAGGGCACGTGGAACTCTCTCCATATTAACTGTATTATAGGCCACAAAATAAGTCAAACTATTTTTTTTTTTTGCAGTACACGGCCTCTCACTATTGTGGCCTCTCCCGTTGCGGAGCACAGGCTCTGGACGTGCAGGCTCAGCGGCCATGGCTCATGGGCCCAGCCGCTCCGCGGCATGTGGGATCTTCCTGGACCGGGGCACGAACCCGTGTCCCCTGCATTGGCAGGTGGACTCTCAACCACTGTGCCACCAGGGAAGCCAAGTCAAACTATTTTGACTACAACAAAATTAAATAAGAAACCAGCAACAGAAGGTAATTTGAGATTTCCCAAATATTTTGAATTTCACAATATGCTTTTGGAAAAACAGTGAGTCAAAGGTGACATCACAAGGTAAATTAGAAAATGTGCTGAATCGAACGGGAGCAAAAACCTAACATATCAAAATGTATGAGCTGTAGCTAAAGCAGTACTTAGAGGGGTACTTAACACTTTAAATGCTTATATTAGAAAGGAAAGAGATCTAAAATCAACAATCTAAGTTTCCACTTCAAGAAGCTAGATAAATATGAGCATGTCAAACCTCAAGTAAATAGAAGGAAAGAAATAATAATGACCAGAGAAGAAATAAGTGAAATAAAAATCAGAAGAACAATACAGAAAATCCATGAAAACCAAAATGTAAACAATCAACGAAATTGATAACCATTTACCTAGAAAAACAAAAAGAAAGAAAAGAAACAAAAAACAAATTAACAAAATCAAGAAAAGGAAGGAGAACATCACTACAGATGCTACAGAAATCAAAAGGATTCTCAGGGAGTATTATGAACCAATTTATGCCAACAAATTTGACAAGTTAGATGAAATGGTTAATATCTTTTTTTTTGTTTTTATCTATTTATTTATTTTAACATCTTTATTGGAGTATAATTGCTTTACAGTGGTGTGTTAGTTTCTGCTTTATAGCAAAGTGAATCAGTTATACATATACATATGTTCCCATATCTCTTCCCTCTTGCGTCTCCCTCCCTCCCACCCTCCCTATCCCACCCCTCTAGGTGGTCACAAAGCACCGAGCTGATCTCCCTGTGCTATGCAGCTGCTTCCCACTAGCTATCTATTTTACGTTTGGTAGTGTATATATGTCCATGCCACTCTCTCACGTTGTCACAGCTTACCCTTCCCCCTCAAGTCCATATCCTCAAGTCCATTCTCTAGTAGGTCTGTGTCTTTATTCCCATCTTGCCCCTAGCTTCTTCATGTCTTTTTTTTTTTTCTTAGATTCCATATGTATGTGTTAGTATACGGTATTTGTTTTTCTCTTTCTGACTTACTTTACTCTGTATGACAGATGGTTAATATCTTGAAAATAAACAAATTACCAAAACTCTCTCAAGAGAAAAACAGAAATATCAATAGACCTAAAATGCATAGCAATTGAATTAGTATGGTACGTCCCCTGCATGCGAACGACTTCTGTTCTGTGAGTGCATTCGTTAAGTCCAATTTGTTCGTAAGTCCACCAGTGTTAGCCTATGTACCCAACTAACACAATTGGCTATATATTAATAGTACTGTACTATAATAAGTTTGTAATACTTTTCACACAAATAATACATAAAAAACAAACAAACACAAAAAATAAAGAAAATGTTTTTAATCTTATAGTACCTTGAAAAGTATAGTACTACAGTACAACAGCTGGCATACAGGGGCTGGCATCAGGTGAACAGGCAAGAAGAGTACTGACTGGAGGAGGGAGAGGAGGTGGGAGATGGTAGAGCTGAAGGATGGTCAGCAATAGGAGATGGAGGGCAGGCTGCACTTTCACTCACGCCTGATGTTGATGGCACAGGTTCTGGTTCCTTGCTGGAACCAGATGCACGTTTGCAGCTTTGAAAGTTCACAACTTGAAGGTTTGTATGTAAGGGACTTACTGCAATTTAAAATCTTTTTCATAGAAAATCCCAGGCCCAGGTGGATCGTTAGTAAATTTTATTAAACAGTTAGGGGAGACACAAACCAGTCCTATACAAATATTTTCAGGAATAAAAAGGAGGAGAGAACACCTCCCGATTTGTTCTATGAGGCCAGTGTTTAGTGTGATAACTGATACCAAAGCCAAACAAAGATATCACAAGAAAGAAAACTATGAAGCAATTATTTCTGATGAACGTAAATGCAAGAATCCTCAACAAAATATTAGCAAAGTGGAACCAGCAACATATATAAAAAATTATATACCATGACCAAATAGGATTTACTCCTGGAGTGCAAGAATGATTTTACATCTGAAAATCAATGCATATAGTATTTTATATTAATAGAAGGAAGAACAAAAACTACACAATTTTCTCAATAGACCCGGATAAATCTTTTGACAAATTCTAAGACTCATTTATGATAAAAACTCTCATCAAATTAAGAATATAAAGAAATATCCTCTATCTGAAAAAGGGCATGTATGAAAAATCTACAGCTAACATTATACTTAATTGTGAATAACTAAAAACTTTCCCACTGAGATTGGGTATAAGGCAAGAATGTCCACTCTTACTACTGTTATTCACCTTTTACTGAATGTTCCAGCCAATGTGATAAGGCAAGGAAAATAAATTAAAAGCCTTTATGCTTTTGTGTATGGATAACCCTAAGTTTGTATGTATGCATGCATATATATGCTAGAACTAATAAGTGAGTTTTGCAAGGTTGCGACATACAAAATCAATATACAAAAAGTAATTTTATTTCTGTATACTGACATTGAACTATCTGAAAATAAATTTAAGAAAGGAATTCCATTCACAAAAGTATTAAAAAAAAAAAATCTCAGGAATGGGTACAACAAAAGAAGTGAAGGGGATATATACTAAAATAGTACAAAACATTACTGCGAGAAATTATAGAATATCTAAATTCATGGAGAGATGTACCATATTCATGGATTATAAGACGATGTTATTAAGATAGCAATTATCCCCAAAATTATCTATAGATTTAACAGAGTCCCTATCAAAATTCCAGCAGGCTTTATTCTTTTAGAATTTGACAAGTCAATCCTAGAGTTTATATGGAAATGCAAACAACTTAAATTAGCAAAACAATTTTGAAAAAGAGAAGCCGGAAGATTTACACTGACTGATTTCAAACTTACTATAAGGCTACAGTCATCATACAATGTGGTATAAGGATAAACATATAGATCAATGGAGCAGAATGTAGTCTAGAAATAATCTCTTACATTTATGGTGAACTGATTTTCAAAAAAGATGCAAACACAATTGAATCAGGGAAAGAATACTCTTTTAAACAAATTTTGTTGAGACAATTGGATATCCCTATGCAAAAATACGTAAATGAACTTAGATCCTTCATACTGTACACAAAAAAATGAATTCAAAATGGATCAAGGGCCTAAATGTAAGAGTAAGAACTATACTGTTTCTAGAAGGAAATGTAGGAGAAAATCTTTGTGATCTTAGGTTAGGCAAAGATATGTTTAACTCTGATATAAAAACAATCTATAAATGAGAAAATAGATAAATTGAACTTTATCAAAATTAAAATACATTACCCTTCAAAAGACACCATCAAGAAAATGAAAAGACAAGCCATAGACTAGGAGAAAATATTTGTAAATCACTTATCTGATAAAGGACATATTCAGAATATATAACTCTTACAACTCAGTAATAAAAAGACAACTCAATTAAAAAATGGGCAGATTTGAATAGGTGTTTCACCAACGACATGCAAATGGCTAATAAGCACATGAAAAGATGAAATCATTTGGGAAAGGTAAATTAAAACTACAGTGAAGTATTACTACAGACCCACTAGATTGGCTGTTGTCAAAAAGTCTGACAGTATTGAGTGCTGGCAAGAAGATGGACAAACTGAAATCCTTCTACAATGCTCATGAGAATGGAAAATGTTACATACAGTTTAGAAAAAGTTCGGCAGTTTCTGGACAAGTTATACTTACCACACTGTCCAGCATTTCCACTCCTCTGTGTCTACTCAGGAGAAATGAAGACACACAAATATTTACTTGTGAACATTCACAGCAGCATTATTTTTAATAACACAAATTTGGAAACACCCCAAATATTAACTAGGAAATGGATAAGCAAAATGTGGTATATCCATATAGTAGTATACCACTTAGCAATAAAAAGGAATGAAGTCTGATACAGGAAGAAACATGAATGAATCTCAAAACTATTATATTAAGTAAAAGAAACCAGACACAAAAGACTATATATTGTGTGATTCCATTTATATAAAATTTCTAAAAAAGGAAAAATTATAGAGATGGTTGCCTAGGGCTGGGAGACGGGATTGATTGTCCACAGCATGAGGGCGTTTTGGGGGTAAGAGACATGTTCTAAAACTGCACTGTGGTGACTATTCCATTATTGTATAAATTTACCCAAAATCATTGAACTGTACACTTACAATGGGTGAATTTTATGGTACAAAAATTATACTTCAATAAACCTGTTAAAAGTCACATAGCAAAAAATACATAATAGATAATTATATAATAAGGATAATAATTCAGTCTGTGACAGTAAACACACATGTTGTTGTGGCCTCTTCCGTTGCGGAGCACAGGCTCCGGACGCGCAGTCTCAGTGGCCATGGCTCACGCGCCCAGCCGCTCCGCGGCATGTGGGATCTTCCCGGACCGGGGCACGAACCCGTGTCCCCTGCATCAGCAGGCGGACTCTCAACCACTGCGCCACCAGGGAAGCCCAACACACATCTTTTTTTAAATAAAAGAAACTTGCTCGTGAATTTCTTGAGGCAAACTTGAATTGCTAACTTCTACAGCCCGTACTTAATATTGTCTTCAACCACACTTTACATCCACATCTTTGTGGTTCCCCACTGCATCCCTGGCAATTAACACAGGGCATATAGTAGGTGCTTAATAAGTATTTTTTGAATGATATGAAGAAAGGATGTCTTGAAACTCTAATTTTCAGTATCTGTTATGCAGCAAAACCACACTCCATTTTTTAGTATCTAGTTGCATCGTAATTTTAGAATATTGTCAATTTTTAAAAAAGTTTTAATGCTTTAGTGCTCTTGCCAAGGAAGACACATCTGTAACTCAAATCATCCTAGCTATGGACTACTAACTATTTAGACTCTTACGAAGTCCTGCAGCTTCTCTTGGCAGCCCAGGGAATATCTCACGTGTGCTTAAGTGCCGTTTGCCCTCCTGTTATTCTCACTGCTCTTCTGGACTGAGTGGTTGCCTTGCTTGCAGCTATTCTCACTCTTCTAGGTATGGTGGATGGTGCCTCGTCTCAGTTGGCCCTCTGACCTAACTGTGAGCAAGCACCACAAGGCTGTATCATCAAACCACTGGGCCCGGCAGAGTGGTAACGAGAAGGACGGTGTCCGTCTGTGCTACTCCACCACTGAGCGTTGGCCATGTCAGTCATGCCCTGGAGGCTGCACCAGGCTCTCAGCACATCAAAGCTTTGGGGAGCCCCTACTGTGGAACTGGAGAAGATGCCTCCCTACCTCTTGGGTTGCATTGTGTTAGAAGTGTCCTGAGACAGTTCTGTTTAAGCCCTAAAGTGTTAGACAGTTCAGAGAGATTTTAGTTTTACTCATAGCCTTTTTTCTCCTTAGGATTCCAACCTGCACCAAAGGAGGCGTTTGGGAAGAGGTGTGCTTAGTCTGAATCATGGTGGTCTCAGAATCCCTATTCTCCTCCGACTTGAGGGGTCAGTCTTGTATTTTAGGATCCCCTGGCAAGGGTATGCCCTCAACTTGACAAACACATTCGGATGTGCCTGAAAACACAGCAATGGATGAGGCTCAGTGGTGAGCTTTACTATTGATACATTTGGAAATTTACCATTATTATTAAGAAGTCCCTAGTACAGCCCCTTGGACAATGGACATTTTCAAAAACTATTGGACCTACTTTTTAAAAAATCTTGTTAAAATTGTCTTTATTTAAATACCAGAAGCCTAAACTATACAATTAGTTGATAACATATTATTTACAATTGTGATAGTGGAAGAATTTCTTCTCTTTTCCTGGATTATGGCTGCTTGGGCAAGATGATAAATAGAACGTAAATGGTAAATGTCACAGTGAGGAGTATATTTTGCATAATCACTGTGACTTTAAGCATGATCTTCTTCAGAAATCGGCCTCTGGCATATGTTGAACCTCTGCTGTGTCACAGGCCGTTAATTGCTTCCCCAAATGTATCATCTATTTGTCCCTTTGTGACCAAATCCTTGCAGTGGACCCAGCTGAAAACATTATTTCCCAGCCTCCCTTGCAGATTGATGTGGCCAATGAGATATAAGTGGAAGAAAACCTTTAGGAAGCTTCCTTAAAGGTAAGGGGATGAGCATTCTTTCTTCTTTCTTCCTGGCGATGTGACAGCTGGAATTAGAAGTCATGTGTTAGGAAGACTGAGAAGAAAGATGCAATGAGCCTGGTCCTCTGAAGACTTTGAGGACTCACCGTGGTGACTCTCGTCTGCGTGCATATGCCTTCTTTTAGGGTTAAGGGAGAAATAATGGTCTATATTGTTTAAGACACTCTTTGTTTGTCTTTTCTGGAATACACAGCCAAGGGTTATTGCTAAAGAATACATCTGTTAAACACAAGAGGAAGATGAACTGTCCCTGATATCAGAAGCATAAAGCACCTGACTATTATCTATTGATTCAGGTATGGTTCATTATGAAACAACATCTCAAAGGGCAGCTGTTACAGCATCCAGTTTATCTGAAGCATTTCATATATTAGTTACAAATAAATGATTACATTTATGAATCATGGAGTCATAAATGGCTCTGAAATGATGCTGAGCTAAATACCAAACGTCTGAGATTGAAGTTAGAGAGGATAATTCTCTTTCCCGTGCTGTGCCTCCTGGGGCCTTTGTTAAGAACAGTGCTAAATAAACCCCATTTCTAATCGATGAAAAGAATATCATATTGCCGTATGTCAATTGTCTTACTTCTTCTGCCTCTAAGGGAGGGCTATTTATCTGTTAAAAAATAATACGTCAATAATATAAGAAATTTAGACAGTAATAAGGTACAAGGATCCTTAAACACTAAAACCTCCATTTATTGTTCCATAGATTAAATGGAGGAGTTTAAATTCTTAACTAAGAATTTTTTCAGATTTATTGAGGTATAATTGACAAATAAAATTGTTAGATATTTAAAGTATACAACATGATGATTTGATATACATTTGCATTGTGAAAGGATTCCCCCCATGGAGTTAATTAACATATTTGCCTCACATATTTACATTTTTTAATGTCTATTTATTTATTTTTTCTTTATTTTCTTTCTGAGATATAGTAGATTTATTATATTACATTAGTTTCAGTATACAACATAGTGATTCAAACTTTTTATAAATTATACATCATTTAAAGTTATTATAAAATACTGGCTATATTCCCTGTGCTGTACAATATATCCTGGGAGCTTATTTATTTTATACATATTAGTTTGTACCTCTTAAACCCCTTCTCCTATCTTGCCCCTTCCCCTTTTCTTCTCCCCACTGGTAACCACTAGTTTGTTCTCTATATCTGTGAGTCTGTTTCTGTTTTGTTATATTCATTCGTTTGTTTGTATTTTAGATTTCACATATAAGTGATAATATACAGTATTTGTCTTTCTCTGTCTGACTTATTTCACTGAGCTTAATACCCTCCAGGTCCATCCATGTTGTTGCAAAACGCAAAATTTCATTCCTTTTTTATGGCTGAGTAGTATACCTGTGTGTGTGTGTGTGTGTGTGTGTGTGTGTGTGTGTGTGCCACATCTTTCTTTAGGCATTCATCTGTTGATGGACACTTAGGTTGCTTCCGTATCTTAACCATCGTAAATAGTGCTGCTATGAACATTGGGGCACATGTATCTTTTCAATTTAGTGCTTTCATTTTTTTCAGGATATATGCCCAGGAGTAGAATTGCAGGATCATATGGTAGTTCTACTTTTAGTCTTTTGAGGAACTCATGCTGTTTTCCACAGTGACTCCACGAATTTACATTTCCAACACTGTACCAGGATTCCCGTTCTCCACATCCTCACCAATATTTGTTATTTGTGTTCTTTTTGATGATAGCCATTCTGACATGTGTGAGGTGATAGCTCACTGTGGTTTGGATTTGCATTTCTCTGATGATTATCAATACTGAGCATCTTTTCATTTGCCTGTTGGCCTTATATATGTCTTCTTTGGAAAAATGTCTATTTAGGTCTTAAGCCCATTTTTTATTTGGGTTGTTTGTTTTTTTTGATGTTGAGTTGCATGAGCTGTTTATTTTATATATATATATATATTAGCCCCTTATTGGTCGTATCACTTGCTGCTGCCAGTGTCTATGTCCTCAGCGTGAGCTCCAGTTGCCTCCCGTCTCTCCAGGAGACTCCCAGATCAGCAGGTAGGTCTGACTCAGGTTCCTTTCAAACTACTGCTTCTCCCCCTTAGTCCCAGAGTGTGTGAAATATTGTGTGTGCCCTTTAAGAGTGGAATCTCTATTTCCCACAGCCCTCAGGGTCTCCTAAAATAAGACCCGTTGGCCTTCAAAGCCAAATGCTGTGGAGGCTCGACTTCCTGGTGCAGGACCTTGGGGCTGGGGAGCCTGATGTGGGGTTCAAATCCCTTGCTCTTTAGGGAGAACCTTTTCAATTCTAATTATTCTCCCATTTGTAAGTCACCCACGGGGGAGCTTGGGTCTTGACTAAGCTGCAGCTCTGCCCCTCCTGTCCATCTCGTGGTGATTCCTTCTTCATATCTTTAGTTGTAGAAGATCTTTTCTGCTGGATTCTGGTCTTTCTCATCAGTAGTTGCTCTGTAAATAGTGGTAGTTTTGGTGTGCCCACGGGAGCAGCTGAGCTCAGCATCTTCCTGCTCCACCATCTTGGCCAAGCTCCCCCAACCTTTTTTTTTTTTTTTTTTCTGGTGCGAACATTCAAGTTCTCTTTTTCTTAGTAGATTCCAGTTATACAACACAGTGTCATCAACTATAGTTATCATGCTATATATTAGATCCTCAGACCTTATTCAAAGAAATTTTTTTGTGCCTACCACAGTGCCTAGTATATTTTAGTCTATCTATTTATTTATTTTTAAATTATTATAATAATAATAACCAACCAGATTATTAATTCCCAGAAGATAGGAGCTATATCTTAAGTGTGTAGCCCAAGACATTTGCCTATAATAATCACAGTCATAATATGCCAAAGATAAATTAAAATACAATTAAAATGAAAACCCCCATAATAATACCACAGGACATTTTGGGGTTCAGATATTGTAGGGGCTGGAGTCGTGCTTCCATTTATTTGAGTTTGGGTGCTTTGGCATCTTAAACTGGTGCATTCTAACCAAGAGGTTTCTTTTTCATCCAAATTTACATAAGAGTGGAGGATTCTCTTAGAAGATGGGCTGGTACCCTGACCACTGCATCTCCAACTGAGTTTCGAATACATAAAATCATACCTATTGTATGGGAGTGGCTCCAGTTGAAGCTGGTTGCAGAATAGGACAATGGGACTCCTGAGAATAAATTATACACAAAGTAGAGGTGAGTCTGAAATAAAACCTGGGTTCAATATCTAGATATCTACAAGGAAAAAAAAATTATTACAAGGGAGTGATGGCTCTGGGTGAAGAGTATGGACAAGCATAAAGTTCATCCTTGCCCAGTGTATTAGTTTCCTAGGGCTGCTGTAACAAATTACTACAAACTTGGTGGCTAAAAACAGCAGAAATTTATCCTTTCACAGCTCAGGAGGCCAGGATTCTGAAATCAAGGTGCTGGTAGGGCCCTGCTCTTTCTGAAGGCTCTAGGGGAGGATCCTCCCTTGCTTCATTCAGCATCTGGTGGCAGTATAACTCCAATCTCTGCCTCTTGTCGGCTTGAGAATAATACTATGAGGTTCAAGGTCCTCCCTCTCTGCCTGTGGCTCCACCATCATCCTCTCCATCCTTAGTTACAGGTCCCTTGTGCTCTATGCCCTTGGAAATGGCTCCATTGTCTTTGACCTCTGGTCCCATGGTGGTCCCGCCTTCTGAGTCATTCTTCATTTTTTTTTTTTCTTAAGAGTAGCTCATGTTTGCAGCTGAGTGGCTCTATGAATCTATTTCCTGTAGAATTTCAGGAGCAGACAACCTTTTTACATTTTGTCCAGTCTCCATACCTGTTGATCCAAGTTGTCAATGTTTGTGCTGGTATAATATTATCAAAACCCTTGTGGGCCTCCTACATACGTTAGGGGGGTTCATACCATCATACAAGAGAGTTCTTTACTGATTCCTCCTGGATAACCTCATCTCTATTCTTGGCTCCTGTTGAGATGGTTGATTGGAAAATGAGTCACACACCTAAAATCTCTCCCACAAAATGTTGTCCAGCTACGCTCTCGGCTTTTTCTCCAGAGCAGGCTCTCTCTACAGTGAATTTCCTAATTTTAGCATCCTTTGCAATATGGATAGGCTGAAAACCTCTCAAATCATCAAGTACTGGTTTCTTTTTACTTAGCAGTTCCTCCCTCAATTTTTTTTTCTTCTTGCATTTTACAATAAGCAGCAAAAACAAACTAACAAAGAAACAAACCCTAAAATCCAAAAACCAGGCATTTTGCTTAGAAATGTCCTCATCTAAATACTCAAGTTCATTTCTTGTAAGTTCTGCTTTTCCAAAGTAGAACACAGGTCACCCAAGTTCTGCCACCTTTTAACAAAGATTGCCTTTCCTCCAGTTTCCAGTAACATGTTCTCATTTCCTTCTGATATCTCACCAGAAATACCTTTAACATTCATATTTCCACTAATTATCTCCGTGAAGCAACCTAGTATTTTTCTGTTGAGCACCTCAGAATTCTTTCAGCCTCTGCCCAAAACCCAAACCCAAAGCCACTGCCACATTTTTAGGTATTTGTTACAGCAGCACCTCATTTCTCAATGCCAAAATTTGTATTAGAGTTCTACCAGAGAAACAGAAACAGTAGGAGATCCAGAAATCTCATTCTATCTATCTATCTATCTATCTATCTATCTATCTATCTATCTATCTATCTATCATGTATCTATCGATCTATCATCTGTCATCTATTGTGTATCCATCATTCATCTATTTCAAGAAATTCGCTTATGCTGGTTGGCTTATGCTTATTTTGGCAAGTCCAAAATCTGTAGGGCGTATCAGCAGACGGGAAACTCTCTCATAGGAGCTGACACTGCTATCCATGGGCAGATTCTCTTCTTCAGAGAAAATTAGTTTCGCACTTTTCATTTTATTTTATTTTATTTTATTTTTTTAACATCTTTATTGGAGTATAATTGCTTTACAATGGTGTGTTAGTTTCTGCTGTATAACAAAGTGAATCAATTATACATATACATATGTTCCCATATCTCTTCCCTCTTGCATCTCCCTCCCTCCCACCTTCCCTATCGCACCCCTCTAGGTGGTCACAAAGCACCGAGCTGATCTCCCTGTACCATGCAGCTGCTTCCCACTAGCTATCTGTTTTACATTTGGTAGTGTATATATGTCCATGCCTCACTCTCGCTTTGTCACAGCTTACCCTTCCCCCTCCCCATATCCTCAAGTCCATTCTCTAGTAGGTCTGTGCCTTTATTCCCGTCTTGCCCCTTGCCCCTTGCCCCTTCATGACCATTTTTTTTCCCCTTAGATTCCATATATATGTGTTAGCATACGGTATTTGTTCTTCTCTTTCTGACTTACTTCACTCTGTATGACAGACTCTAGGTCCATCCACCTCACTACAAATAACTCAATTTCGTTTCTTTTTATGGCTGAGTAATATTCCATTGTATATATGTGCCACATCTTCTTTATCCATTCATCCGATGGTCGACACTTAGGTTGCTTCCATGTCCTGGCTATTGTAAATAGAGCTGCAATGAACATTTTGGTACATGACTCTTTTTGAATTATGGTTTTCTCAGGGTATATGCCCAGTAGTGGGATTGCTGGGTCATATGGTAGTTCTATTTGTAGTTCTTTAAGGAACCTCCATACTGTTTTCCATAGTGGCTGTATCAATTTACAACCCTCAGCAGTGCAAGAGGGTTCCCTTTTCTCCACACCCTCTCCAGCATTTATTGTTTCTAGAATTTTTGATGATGGCCATTCTGACTGATGTGAGATGATATCTCATTGTAGTTTTGATTTGCATTTCTCTAATGATTAATGATGTTGAGCATTCTTTCATGTGTTTGTTGGCAATCTGTATATCTTCTTTGGAGAAATGTCTATTTAGGTCTTCTGCCCATTTTTGGATTGCGTTGTTTGTTTTTTTGTTATTGAGCTGCATGAGCTGCTTATAAATTTTGGAGATTAATCCTTTGTCAGTTGCTTCATTTGCAAATATTTTCTCTCATTCTGAGGGTTGGCTTTTGGTCTTGTTTATGGTTTCCTTTGCTGTGCAAAAGCTTTGAAGTTTCATTAGGTCCCATTTGTTTATTTTTGTTTTTATTTCCATTTGTCTAGGAGGTGGGTCAAAAAGGATCTTGCTGTGATTTATGTCATACAGTGTTCTGCCCATGTTTTCCTCTAAGAGTTTGATAGTTTCTGGCCTTACATTTAGATCTTTAATCCATTTTGAGCTTATTTTTGTGTATGGTGTTAGGGAGTGTTCTAATCTCATAGTTTTAAATGTAGCTGTCCTGTTTTCCCAGCACCACTTATTGAAGAGGCTGTCTTTTCTCCACTATATATTCTTGTCTCCTTTTTCAAAGATAAGGTGACCATATGTGCGTGGGTTTATCTCTGGGCTTTCTATCCTGTTCCATTGATCTATAGTTCTGTTTTTGTGCCAGTACCATACTGTCTTGATTACTGTAGCTTTGTAGTATAGTCTGAAGTCAGGGAGTCTGATTCCTCCAGATCCATTTTTCATTCTCAAGATTGCTTTGGCTATTCGGGGTCTTTTGTGTTTCCATACAAATTGTGAAATTTTTTGTTCTAGTTTTGTGAAAAATGCCAGTGGTAGTTTGATAGGGATTGTATTGAATCTGTAGATTGCTTTGGGTAGTAGAGTCATTTTCACAATGTTGATTCTTCCAATCCAAGAACATGGTATATCTCTCCATCTATTTGTATCATTTTTAATTTCTTTCATCAGTGTCTTATAATTTTCTGCATAAAGGTCTTTTGTCTCCTTAGGTAGGTTTATTCCTAGATATTTTATTCTTTTTGTTGCAATGGTAAATGGCAGTGTTTTCTTGATTTCACTTTCGGATTTTTCATCATTAGTGTATAGGAATGCCAGAGATTTCTGTGCATTAATTTTGTATCCTGCATCTTTACCAAATTCATTGATTAGCTCTAGTATTTTTCTGGTAGCATCTTTGGGATTCTCTATGTATAGTATCATGTTATCTGCAAACAGTGACAGCTTTACTTCTTCTTTTCTGATTTGGATTCCTTTTATTTCCTTTTCTTCTCTGATTGCTGTGACTAAAACTTCCAAAACTATGTTGAATAAGAGTGGTGAGAGTGGGTAACCTTGTCTTGTTCCTGATCTTAGTGGAAATGGTTTCAGTTTTTCACCATTGAGGACGATGTTGGCTGTGGGTTTGTCATATATGGCCTTTATTATGTTGAGGAAAGTTCCCTCAATGCCTACTTTCTGGAGGGTTTTTATCATAAATGGGTGTTGAATTTTGTTGAAAGCTTTCTCTGCATCTATTGAGATGATCATATGGTTTTTCTCCTTCAGTTTGTTAATATGGTGTATCATGTTGATTGATTTGCGTATATTGAAGAATCCTTGCATCTCTGGGATAAACCCCACTTGATCATGGTGTATGATCCTTTTAATGTGCTGTTGGATTCTGTTTGCTAGTATTTTGTTGAGGATTTTTGCGTCTAGGTTCATCAACGATATTGGCCTGTAGTTTTCTTTCTTTGTGACATCCTTGTCTGGTTTTGGTATCAGGGTGATGGTGGCCTCGTAGAATGAGTTTGGGAGTGTTCCTCCCTCTGCTATATTTTGGAAGAGTTTGAGAAAGATAGGTATTAGCTCTTCTCTAAATGTTTCATAGAATTCGCCTCTGAAGCCATCTGGTCCAGGGCTTTTGTTTGTTGGAAGATTTTTGATCATAGTCTCAATTTCAGTCGCAGTTTTTACAGAGCAGCTTTATTGAGATATAATTCACATGCCATAAACTTCACCCACTTAAAGTGTACAATTCAGTGGTTTTTAGTATATTCACAGATATGTGCAACTATCGCCACAGTCAATTTTACAGTTGTTTTCATTACCTCAAAAAAGAAACTCCATATTCTTTAGCTTTCACTTCCCATTTCCCCATTCCCTAAAGCTACTTCGCTGATGTACAAGCCTAAGGAACCACTAATCTACTTTCTGTCTCTACAAATTTACCTATTTTGGAATTTTATATACTTGGAGTTATATAGTACGTGGTCTTTTGTTACTGGATTCTTTCACTTAGCATGATATTTTTGAGGTTCTTCTATGCTGTGACATGTATCAATACTTCAGTCCTTTTTATGGCTGAGTAATATTCCAGTTAATGGATTGTTAGATTCAGATGAATTATCCATTCACTTGTTGATGGACACTTGGGGTGTTTCCACCTTTGGGCTAGTATGAACCATGCTGCTATAAACATTTGTGTACAATTTTCCATGTGGGCATATGGTTCTCATTTCTCTTGGGTCTATACCTAAGAGTGGAATTACTAGATCATATGCTAACTCATGTTTAATCATTTGACGAGCTGCCGGACTATATCCAAAATAGTTGGGCCATTTTATATTTTCACTGGCAATGCATAAGACTTCCAGTTTCTCCATATTCTCATCACTTGTTGGCTATCTGTCTTTTTGATTCTAGCCATCTTAGTAGGTGTGAAGTGGTATCTCATTGTGGTTTTAACTTAGTAATTATGTTGAGCATCCTTTTGCATGCTTATTGGCTACTATATATCTTCTTTGGAGAGATGATTATTTGGGTACTTTGCCCATTTTTTATTGGGCTCTCCTATTAGTGAGTTGTAAGCATCCTTTATATAGCATATAAAGTATCTTATTAAATATACAACTTGCAAATATTTTCTCCCATTATGTGGGTTTCTTTTCACTTTCTTGATGGTGTTCCTTGAATCACTAAAGTTTTAAATTTTGATTAAGTCTAATTTCTTTTTCCTCTGTTGCCTGTGTTTTTGTTGTCTTACCTAAGAATCCTTTGATAAACACAAGGTCATGAAGATTTTTCCCCTACATTTTCTTCTGAGTTATAGTTTTTGCCTTTATATTTAGGTTTTTGGTTCATTTTGAGTAAAATTTTGTATATTGTATAAGACGAAGTTCCAACTTCATTTTTTGCGCAAGACTATCCAGTTGTCCCAGCACCATTTGTTAAGAAAACTGTTGTTTCCCATTGAATGGTCTTGGCACCCTTGTCAAAAATCAGTTTGCTATAGATAGATGAGTTTATTTCTGGGCTCTCATTTCTATTTTGTTGGTCTATATGTTTATCTTTGTCGGCACTGTCTTGTATACCATTGCTTTGTAAATACATTTTGAAGTTGGGAGGTGTGAGTTCTTTCTTCTTTTTCAAGATTGCTTTTTTGCTGAGGCCTTTGCACTTGCATATCAATTTTAGAATCAGCTTGTCAGTCTGTACCAAGTCAGCTGGTATTTTGACAGAGATTGTATTGAATCTGTAGTTCAGTTTGGAGAGTATTTCCATTTAACAATCTTAAATCTTCCAATCCATAAACATGGTGTTATTCCATTTATTTAGATCTTTAGGTACTCTCCACAATCTTTTGTAGTTTTCAGAATATGTTTTGCATTACTTTTGTCAAATTTATTCCTAAGTAATTTATTTTATTTTTTGGTGCTATTGTGAATGGAATTTTTTTCTTAATTTCATTTTCAGATTGATCATAGCAGCTGCATAGCACAGGGAGATCAGCTCAGTGCTAGAGGGGTGGGATAGGGAGGGTGGGAGGGAGACGCAAGAGGGAGGAGATATGGGGATATATGTATATGTGTAGCTGATTCACTTTGTTATAAAGCAGAAACTAACACACCATTGTAAAGCAATTATACTCCAATAAAGATGTTAAGAAAAAAAGTGTATAGAACTACAATTCATTTTTGTATATTGATCTTGTATCTTATAATCTTGCTGAACTCATTTATTAGTTCTAACATTTCTTTAAAGTGGATTCCTTAGTATTTTTCTAGATATAGAAATATAGAAAAGATGACAAGTTATGATAGATCATATCTTTTTTTAATAAAATTGTCCTGTATCTTTTAAAAAGTATTTATTTGGTTGTGCTGGGTCTTAGTTGTGGCAAGTGGGCTCCTTAGTTGGGGCTCCTGGGCTCCTTAGTTGTGGCATGCATGTGGGATCTAGTTCCCTGACCAGGGATCAAACCTGGGGCCCCTGCATTGGGAGGGCAGAGTCTTTTTTTTTTTTTTTTAACATCTTTATTGGAGTATAATTGCTTTACAATGGTGTGTTAGTTTCTGCTTTATAACAAAGTGAATCAGTTATACATATACACATGTTCCTATATCTCTTCCCTCCTGTGCCTCCCTCCCTCTCACCCTCACTATCCCACCCCTCTAGGCGATTATAAACCACCTAGCTGATCTTGTGCTACGCGGCTACTTCCCACTAGCTATCCACTTCACGTTTGGTAGTGTATATATGTCCATGCCACTCTCTCACCTCGTCACAGCCTACCCCTCCCCCTCCCCATATCCTCAAGTCCATGCTCTAGTAGGTCTGTGTTTTTATTCCCGTCTTACCCCTAGGTTCTTCATGACCTTTTTTTTTTTTTTCTTAGATTCCATATATATGTGTTAGCATATGGTATTTGTTTTTCTCTTTCTGACTTACTTCGCGAGGGCAGAGTCTTAACCACTGCGCCACCAGGGAAATCGCGATAGATCATATCTTAACACAACATTGTAAATCAACTATATATCAGTAAAAAAACATATTGAAAAAAAGGATCATGTCATTTGTGAATATAGTTTTATTTCTTCCTTTCCACTTTGGATACTATTTAGTTCCTTTTCTTGGCTAATTGCCGTAGCTAGAAGATCAAGTAATACGTTGAAAAGAAGTGGTGACAGCAGACATCCTATCTTGTTCCTGACCTGAAGCATCTTACCTTTCACCTTTAAGTATTATATTGCTGTGGGCTTAGTTTTGTTCTTAAGGCCTTTTAATTGATTGGATGACCTGTCGCCCAGATTACTGAGGATCTCTCCTTTACTTAAAGTCAACTGATTATAGATGTTAACTGCATCTACAAAATACCTTCACAGCAATGCCTAGACTAGTATTTAACTGAACAACTGGGTAACTATAGCCTAGACAAACTGACAGATTTACTATCACATGCAGGTTCCTTGAAAGGTGGGTATACTCTGAGAGCAAGTGGCTATGCATATGAAATGAGACATAATAGTAAAATCCACAATGTTTTGGAACTCCTTGGTGCCAAACTCTAAGAGGATTTAAAAAGGGGAAGCTCTCCATTTCTCATTTGACAAGAGTGTTGTCGAGGGCCTCAGCTCTGAGGTGCAGCATCAGGGTTTTGGTTTCACTAACATCAGATTTTTTAGGTGGTATCATCTTTTCCCTGAACTTCAACTTGATGAGTATCCTACAACCAACTCAAATGTAAAATATAAAAACAGAATTCATTCTCCCTTCTACCCTCTACCTCCTCTTTTTCTCTACTTTTTGCTTCTGTTCTAGTCTCTGCCTCAATGCACGGTACCATCGAATACCTAGTTTCTTAATTCAGAATCCTCAGAATCATCCTACATTCCACTCTCTTGCTTAATTTCTCATTTAATTACTATTAAGTTTTATAAATTCTTTCCTCTCAATTTTTTTTCGGACTAACTACCTCCATTTCATTCCCTCCGTTACTGTGTTAGGTCAGTCCATATAGTCTTCTCTGGACCCTACAGTGAATCCTCCACACCACTGCAAGAATGACTTTTCTGAAGTCCTAATCTAACGACCCAAATGTTCTGCTTAAAACCCATCATTAGCTACCCACTGCAGAAACTCCAAACCTCAGGGTGTGGTAAACAGGGTCTCAAAGCCTGTATACCTGCGTTGCATCCGAAGCCCTATCTGTCATTCAGCATCACTGTTGTACCCAGTTGTTTAGGTTCCCATCTTCACCACCTACTCCCACCAAACAAGCGTCAGTGCTCCAGCCACATCCAAGTACTTGCATTTCTCTAAACATGTTACATTGTTCCATATCCCTGTATTTTTGCTCTGGCTCGTACATCTGTGTTTTTTTGTTTTTGTTTTTTTTTAAATTTTTATGGAGTATGGTTGCTTTACACTGTTGGCTAGCCTCCACTGCACAACAAAATGAATCAGCCATACACATACAGATATCCCCTCCCTTTTGGACTTCTCTCCCATTTAGGTTACCATAGTGCATTAGGGTTCCATCTGTTTTGAATGCTCTCTTGTTCCTACTGCGCATCTCTGCCTTCATACGTAGAGGAGGGCACATAGTTATCTTCTAAGACTCAATATCTACAGGATGTGGAGGAAAAGAAGTGTCTTCAAAGAAGGCTGAGGAAGAATTATGCATGAGAAGATATGTGAAAAAAGTCCTGTGTCCTGAATAGGTTTAGGAAATGACACTGTTACTCAAAAGAGACTGAGAGGGTGGCGCAGTGGTTGAGAGTCCGCCTGCCGATGCAGGGGACACGGGTTCATGCCCCGGTCCGGGAAGATCCCACATGCCGCGGAGCAGCTGGGCCCGTGAGCCATGGCCGCTGAGCCTGCGCGTCCGGAGCCTGCGCGTCCAGAGCCTGTGCTCCGCAACGGGAGAGGCCACAACAGTGAGAGGCCTGCGTACCGCAAAAAAAAAGAAAAAAAGAGACTGAGATTACAAAATATCCAAACAAAATATTTCCACGGGATTCTAAGAAGTTGGCAAACTTTTATTTACTTTTAGATTCGACCTTATATTAGAATGTATCATACATATATACAGGTGCTTCGTAAAGTCCTGGTGTAGCTTTTTAAAGGTTGATAACTTGGGTTGTAGATATGACGGAAACACTGTACGTATAGTAAAGTCAAAACATTTTTTTCTTTTAAAAAGTGATACCGACTTTAATTCCATAGCCAGAATTTTCCATTATCTTCTTGTGTATGGCCACCATTAGGGTTACTTGTCACGGGACCTGCAATTAGTATATATTGTTATAACTGCATAATATGGCTGTCCTAGAGTTTGATAAATTCACTTCTGGACTTCTGCATATTTCTATCATATTTCATATTTCATATTTCATATCATATTTCTTCTGTTATTTCTATCATAAATCCCAACTAAGTTATTAAACTTCAAGATGCACAGAGGAAAAAAATAGAATACACAAGGGCTTTAGGAAGGCTTCGAATGTATTTATGTGTATATATGTGCGTGTCCAGTATGTGTATGTGCATGTAAATATTCATGCATGTACAACACACTTTTCTAGTGTGATTTTAAGTTCCTTTTTTCCCCTACCCTGTCCTGAGTGGAATGAGGTTTAGCTTGTCATCATCTTTCTTAGACTAAACATTTATACCCTTGAATACTGTTACTAAGCCATCTCTTGGCCTATTCACTGTGCAAAAATTATCTAGTTCTTTCATTTGCCTTCATCCTGTTTCCCAAATGTGAAATAATTCCATTCTAGGGGATGCTGTCAAATACATGTCAGGCTTCAGGGGTACAAAAATGGGATTCTCTATTTCAGGAAATAGCACTGAAAGGTAGAATGGAGAAGGATTATTCTTCCCCGGTGTCTTCTAGGAGATGCTTGTATTTATTCAAATATTAAAACGATTGCAGCAATAATGATACCATTTTGCATGTTAGGTGTCATTTGAGAAATTTAAAAACACTTAAAATTTTTGAACAGAACAATGGAATCTGGTTGTTGTGCACTTCAGAAAACTGAAAACCGAAGATTCTTAAAATCCTGGCATTTTTTCTAAAGCGAAAAGTGGTCCCTGGCTTCAACAGTGTATGGGATGTGGCATGTACTGATAAGCGAACCAGAGTGAAGGACCTATTTTCCTATAAGATTACATTCCGGTTACTGCTCAAGCACATTTTTCATTATACAAATTGTACTTGTGTGATTTTATTATCTTTGACTTGTTTTAATATCAGGAATACTTTACTCTCCAGAAAGATTTTAGTAGTACTTTCTCAAAAAAGGGAGACTATTCCAAACAATAAGGTCCCCTTAAATCTGTGTGGAAATGAACAGACTGAAACTTCAGTTCTACAAGATTCCTGCATAGTAGAAAGTGGAAAGAAGGATCAGCTATATTGATGGGAACTGTCAAGAATTAGGCTGTGGTTTATACATTTGAGTGCTTCTCTGTGTGTATATAACAAGGGCAAAGTGGCCTGAAAGAGGAAATGTTAATTTCCCATTGGCCATATATTCTGGATCCCAGATACCACTTGGGAAGGAGGAGAAGGTATTATCCTTCCCTACTCACGCCCACCGGAAGGCTGAGATGTCTCTGGGCAGGACTATGGAGAGAGCAGGAATGAGAGAGGGAGGAACAATTGTGTGTTTTCCCACTTCTGGATGAGCCCCGCTTCTGTGAACTTGGTAGGGGTCCACAATAAGTTGCACGGAGACTTTGCTGAAAAGAAGGGATGTATATGGAAGAAGTGAGGTGAGGACTCATGTTTAATAAACAGCTGTAAGAACATCGATGCATTCACTTTCTTCCCTAAAAAGAGGAGAGGAAGTTGAAATAAACGTAAGCAAGGGGAACTCCGTGTCAAAATCTACTTCCCATGATGACTAAATACCTTATTCTCAAGTGCTGATTAGTCTTAACCTTCCCATCCCGTTTGAATATTCTGCAAGCTTTTTCTTGGTTCAAAAAGATCGTTAGAACATATTTGGTACCATAAAGCTATTGAAGCTTTCCTTTTGCTCTTATAAAATGATATTAAAATGAAAATGACCTCTCTCCTGCTTCCATTCTTGTACTGGCCACTCTTTTTTTTTTTTTTTTTTTTTTGCTGTACGCGGGCCTCTCACTGTTGTGGCCTCTCCCATTGCGGAGCACAGGCTCCAGACGCGCAGGCTCAGCGGCCATGGTTCATGGACCCAGCCGCTCCGCAGCATGTGGGATCTTCCCGGACCGGGGCACGAACCCGCGTCCCGTCCCCTGCATCGGCAGGCGGACTCTCAACCACTGCGCCACCAGGGAAGCCCACTGCCCACTCTTCACCAGCAGCTTGCTGCTAGTGCCGTTGAGTTTCCTCTCAGCATTTATTTAATGGCTGAGGAGTAACTTACACACATTGGAGCTTGGTAACAACCCATCAAATCCCCTAATTTTCTTAACTCATAATTTTTAATCCATGCTACTGAGCAAGAGTGGTGCTTCTTCAGTTAAAAGAAAAAAAAAATCCAATGAGTATATTTGTGAAGTGTTTATTTGTAGATCAGAATTTTATTTATATTCCATCATAATGAATAGGGTGTTTTGGGTAAACATAATATTTAAAACAATCAATTATTTCAAGGAACTTGCCCGACTTACCCTATCTTATGTCTCCTTTGTCTTCCCCAAACCTAATGTGACCTGACTGATATAAGCAAGACGCGGACAAATAAATCAGAGAGAAAAAAAAAAATCTAGCCTGCCTGACAGCTTTCTGGATTAAATATAATGAAAACCTTTATTTCTTCTGCTAAAGGGAGATATAAGATATTAGGAAAGACTATTTTAGGCAAGATGATATTGTGTTTTATGTGTTTTTAACCTGAGAATTCTTTTTAAAATGGTTGTAAATTCCACTTCTCTAAGGAATGGGGAGGAAGCAATCCGTAGACGTGTTTTCTAGGTGGGGCGGGTGCCTCAGAGGCTGAGGCTGGAGGACACAGACTAGAGAACCGTTCATTCGGCTGAAAGGAGTTCGTTTCTTCTTCTGGATCTGACAGTCTCCGAGCACAGCTGGTCCAGCCTTCTCAGGTCTTCAGTTAGGAATGCTGAGAGATTTCACGGGCTAGCAAGGCATGTCCAGCCTTGGGCGGGAATTTGAAGCTCCCAGTTCAAAGCTGGGACCGATAACCTGGCAGCTGTTTTCCTGCTTTTCTCAACAGAGCAAGAAGCACAGAGAGAACGTACTGTTTCTAGAGGGCTGGGTAAAACAACAGGGGCTGTTGCCTCTTTTCTTTCTAGTGTTTCTCTTGGTCACTGTATGCTTACATCCAGGACTTTTTTTTTTTTTTTTTTTTTTGCGGTACGCGGGCCTCTCACCGCTGTGGCCTCTCCCGTTGCGGAGCAACAGGCTCAGCAGCCATGGCTCGCGGGCCCAGCCGCTCCGCAGCATGTGGGATCTTCCCGGACCGGGGCACGAACCCGTGTCCCCTGCATCGGCAGGCGGACTCTCAACCACTGCGCCACCAGGGAAGCCCCAGGACTTTTCTTGAAGGTGGAAGGATAAAAGAGAAGTGAATGACAGGATTTATTAGGCTGAATGAAGTGAAGTTAGTTCACAAAGGGAGGAATACCTTTAAGCTGACAGGAAAAAGTCTTCTTTGTCTTCTTTTTCTTGAGTCTGAATAACTTTGGGGCTCAAGAGAAAGCACAAGAGAGTGGAAGAAAGATTTCTGCCAGTGCCCCACTTTCCTAGGAGGAAAGAGACCAGGGTGGTTCTGTCCAGTTCTTCATTTGAAAACATCCTAAAAGTAAAAGTAGGCAAAACAGCTTTCCTCAATCCACTAACTGAAGCAGTGGCAGAACCAGATTTTCTATCGACCCTTTTGGAAAAATTGCATATACTGTTCTATTGTTAAAAATGATTTTTTGTTTGTTTTTCAAGCATGACTTTAATAATGGATCATGACGAACAATCCTAAATTTGTGGCCTTTCTGACACCCTGTTGAAACCTTGTAATTTAGTTTACAAGCCCAGAGCTGTCCTTTTGGCCAACTGTTTTATTTTTGTCACTTGGGTGTTTTCTCATTCTTTTTTAAAATATCAAATCAATATTTACTCTCAAATATAGAAATGAAAAGAGAGACATGTTATAATGAGTAGATCTATCAGTTTATTGTGTGAATTAATATTTCTGTTGGGCTCGGTTGTAATTAAGTTACGGTTGGCTTTTTAACTTTGGGATGGCATTAAAGCATGTGGGTTTCACTTCTTTCATTCGGGAGTTATGCTAAAATTAGTAAGCATACGTAGAGTATGTGAAGCTTGTAGGAGACTTTATAACATTCTTTATTAGTTATTCTTCACACCACATCTGTGTGGTGAGTATAAATTACCAGGAAGATAATATCCTCAGACCTGAGATAATAATTTTTAAGTGACCGAGAGTGATGTTCAGGACCAAAGGATAGTCCCAACACTCTGTGTGCACACCTACACCCTTTTTAATGAATATATGACCTGGGGCCTCAAAGATATCTCCAGCTTTGGATACAATTTTATATTATATCTTTATGAAAAATTGAGCCTGAAGTCACCATATAGAGATTAAGAAAAGAGTTGAAGAAAATATTGCAGAAAGTTTTTGCTGCAAATTTTTACAATTCTCATGAAACAGGATTCCATCAAGTGGGAGGGAAGAAGTGTGAGCTCTCAGTGGTGGAATGAAGAGAGTTCCTTCTTCAACATAAATGAGGAAACAGTCCTTAAACAGAGTAGGGACAGGAGAACACAGAGTGGGAGTGAGCTGGGAGAACATCACTCTCAGGGTCAACCATCTCTTCCTGAATTTTCACCTCTTTCAGATTCTCTTAAAATGAGCACAAGGAAAGAAAGGCCAAGTGGCGAGAATAAATAAAACCCTAGAAAATATAGAACAAGCTTCCATACATGTCTTTCTGTGCCACATGCATAGGGACAAGTCTTCTGAAAGATGCTCTGAATACCCAACATGTGAATTTTTATTTTAAGCACAAGAAAAACTTTACCATAATCTGGTCCTTGAATGGGGTGGTTCTTTGCATATGTTTAATTTAAGAAAAGAAATACTAAAATGGAAAATTTTCCAAGTAGGGGAGGCAGAGATTAAGTCTTGGAAGCGATCTTGGAATAAAATTTCATGAGAATGGAGGGAGTTTTGCTGTTCAGAAATTAACAATATTTTTAAAGAAAAATTTTACATGTGTAACTAGCGATACATTTTGAAGGACTGATTATTCAAGTACAAAAAAGTTGACAAAAACAATTTTTTTAAAGATTTTTTTTCTTTTTTCTTCTGAGCTTAAACTAAATTCAGTGATCTAAAGACCCACTGATTTTGCTGTGTCATTGCAGTTAGTGGAATTTTTGTGTTGTGTGATTCCATTATAATCCATATGTCACCATGAGATAGAGTAAATGCGTTTATTAGCATCTATAACATATTAAATGACCACAGAATTAAAGCCCAGTGTTGATAAATATTGATCCACTGTTGAGTTAATATAAACCATTATGATTTATATAACATAAGCTTTGCCTCCGAAAACTATAGAAATTGGTTTAAATAATATAGCTATCTTTTACTAAGGTGAAAGTATGAAAAACTTGGGATGCAGTCATTAACTGCATTTCTATTTCCACTTAGGCATATAAGATCTGTGTTATTAACTATAGGGCAGCCCATATGAGAATATGAGTGAATCACTCATATAACTTATCACTGAGTAGAGTCAACAATTCAAGTCTTTATCTGCCCTTTGGTGGGATTTTGCAAATAACAAACATCCTACGTAACTTGGTTCCATGCTAAGCAGTTTAAACTTTATCCTGTAAGTGATGAGAGACAGTTAAAGAATTTTAAAGCGGGAGGTGTCTTGATCAATGTATATTCCTAAGAGATCCGTCTAATGTATTGTGCTGGGTGCATGGGAGGGAGTCGAGTCTGGAAGTTGGAAGAACAATTATTAGCCTATTGCAACAGCTCAGGGCTAAGCTATGGAGAGCTTAGAATGAAATCGTGAAGGTAGAGAACGAAAGGATGAGATGGATTCAAGAGATATTTATGAGGGATGAATTAGAGTGAGAGGTGTGAGAGAGGGACAAGTCAAGATTCATCTTCAGAATTTCGGCTTGGACAATTGGGTAAATGTTCTTATTATCCACAGTAGGGAATATAGTAGTGGAAGCAGATTTGGCAAGAGAAGAAAGAATATGGATAAGTGTAGAAATATTGAGTGTGCAATGTCTGAAAGACAGCAGTCTCCTAGGTAGCGATCTCCAGTGCATTTGAAAATGTGGCTCTCAAGTCCAGAAGAAGGGCTTGGCCTAGGATACAGATTCAGAAATCATTGTTGTACAGTTGGTGCTGGAAACCATGGAAGTAGATGAGATCAACAGGAAGTGATCTTGCAAAGGTCATAGTGTTGCTTCAGTGAATTTCCTAATGCAGTATTTTTTCCATAATAAGAATGAAGCTTCTGAAAGCACAGGGAATTTCTCAAGATGAGGCTATTGTTTCTTTAACTTTGAAGCGGTGGATGACTACTGCATCAGGCAAAAGAGATAGTTAACATTGTGGCGAGAAGGAACATGGCCCTTTCCTCAACAGTGCTCAATCACTGTGAATTTTTTATTTATTTCTCTTTCTAGTGAGATCCTTGCCAGGATGTTTCTAGCGTGCCTGGTGAAAGTATTGCCCAGTAATGTATTCCTGGAATAACAGTGTGGATTTAGGCTGTTAGGTGGTACTATAAAGCATATGATCTTTGCTCCGTGGAAAGCTACCACAGATAAGGCTTTTCTGCACTATATTTGCTAACTTTACAAAAGCATAAACCCAGTTCCAACCTTACTCAACTTCTATAACACTGGTCAGCCTGGGTAATTCAAAGTCAAAATACTAAAGTCACATTGCAAGGAAAGTTGGACTTGATCAAAATTTCACCGAATTGTGAATAACTTAGGGCAATGTGAATTTTCTGGGAGTTTATGGTAGTTAGAAATTTCTGTAAGTGTTTCTGTGATGACTATTTTAAAATATTTTAATAGGAAAATCTTCAAATTTAAGATTTTATACTAGGGTAAATGTGCAAAATAAATGTGATGGCTATAATTTGAATATACAAATGTAAGGAGAATAATTATGGATAAAGTTAATATTTCTTCTCCATAGAATGATTGGCAAAAAAAGAGGAGCAAATCATTTGCACACAGGATGAATAGTAAATCAATAAGCTTGATGAGAGCTGCAGAAAAATACATTAAAGGGGATGCTCATAGGAGATGCTCCTTCTTATATAAACAAATATAAATAAGATAATAAAAACCAAGTTTGCAGGGCAGTCGAGAAAGAGGTGCAAGTAAGATTCTGCAAACTCCTAAAATCTTCCTAGAGAAAATTGGAAATGAAAGCAGTAAATGTGATAGTACTCAATGATCAATAATCCCACTTTTGGGAATACATCCCAAGTAAATATTTCTAAGAGAAAAAATGTATTATATCTAGCTGTATCAGTAGCAAATTATTCATCCTATTGAAAAACTGGAAACAAAATTTAAGGAATAGATTAACAACTTATGACCTTTACCTTGATAAATGTATGACTTATGTAGATACCTAGAAAATGATATAAAAAGTAGATTTAAATGAAAAACGAATAGAGGTTACATAATCACATATATTACAACTACATAAAAATGAAATATATACATAAATATCTATAAAAATCAAAACAAATGACATAAACAGCTAGTGTTTTAAAATTAAGGTATAGGCTAAAGAGTTATTTTAATGTAAAAGTAATTAAAATACTAATACAAAAGAAAAGATTTTTGAATCTTTATTAATAATTTTAAATTTAAGTTCCTTTCAAATTAAATGGGATGGTCAGTCATTTTTAAGGGTCAAGATAAGACATACAATTGGATGTCCTGCTTAACCAAATTCTAAGAATCTTGGCATCAAGGGTCAATGTACTCTCTTTTAAAAACTCACAAAATCTATAGCTCCCCTTGTTCTTCCTTTAGATGTTGACATTATTAGATAGTTAAGTTTTTAGCTCTAACATTCATCATGCCATCAAATACATTTCAAAGTACAGGAAAACCTCATTAATTTTGACCTTACTAAGTTGAAATTTGTGCTAATTTAGGCAAGATGTGCTTCAGTTCTTTATGTATTAGCATCTTGTTTTATTAGATCTGGCAAACTTTCCTGTGGCCAGATTCTCTGGGAGAGCAGATATTCTGAAGACCACCTCCTTCAATCTCCCTTATATCTTGTCTGTCTGAAATTACCTTTATAATGTAAGGCTTTGTTATCAGGTAGCACAAAGATATCCCTGGGGGCAGTCCTCTGAACCCCAGAGCTTATATCCAGATACTTACAAGAAGCTGTGTTTTGTTTGATGTGTGTGGTGTGTGTGTGCTCCTCCCAGAATTTGAAAGCCTTCAGATAGAGCACCATAGCCCCCACCATCCTTACATCTGGCTACTTCATACATTTGAGTTCTCACTTCTTTAACCGTTAAGATTCTTCTGTAAAACCATTTCGAAAAATTCCGCATTTTGTTCTTCCGTGATCTCTGGAATAGTATTTCCTATCAGAGGTTCTCATTGTCACATGCATTCTGCTGCTTTGCTTATGTTTCTTAACACTCCATGGACACAACCAGGTTTCTTAATGAAACTGTAACTCCTTGAGGGCAGGGACAGGTATTAAAATTTTTTGTATCTTCTGCAGTGCCTAGTAGGATGTCTTTAG
The DNA here is from genome assembly GCF_039906515.1 of Pseudorca crassidens. Lineage (NCBI taxonomy): Eukaryota > Metazoa > Chordata > Mammalia > Artiodactyla > Delphinidae > Pseudorca > Pseudorca crassidens. Next base: position 10,894,612 of record NC_090306.1, on the reverse strand, counting down.
TCTAGGTGTTCCATGACTATTGAATGACTGGTTAGTAGATAACTGAGGGTGAATAAAGATCCTAGTATCAGATAGAATGATACTACTCATGTGCTTTAAAGTTTGCAAAGCCTATGGATTAGGTCTTGGATCTCTTCAGTCTCCCTGGACAGGAATACGAGTGGTGACAGGGGACAGCATGAACACTCTGGATTCTGAGACAGGAGATAGAAATCAAGATATACGAGTATGCATGCTTATCCAAAGACATTGTAAATTAGCGCGTTCACCTTGACTTTGAGTGTTCAGACTCAAATGTCTAATTACTGGTTGTTAGGAGAGGAAGTAGTTGAGGAAGTAGGTATCACTGCTGCTCACAATATTTATGGCCCCACTCCTTCTAGGTAAGATTATACTTCCTTGCCCCCGCGAAGCTGGGCTTGGCCACAGGCTAGTTCTGACTGATGGGCTGTGAACAGAAATGAGATGCATCTCCTTTAGGACAAAACATTTAACAGCCAGCTCAAGAAATGCCATCCCTCTCCTTCCTTATGGCTGCTATCTTGGTGGCACACGTGGCTGTGGAAGTGACGTAAGATTGAGGCAAGAGGGAATGTTTTGTCAACACATGGAGAACTATGTCATGAAGGGTTGCTTGAATCTGCAGTGGATTTTGAGCGTGCAGGAAGTGATCTTTGGTTGTGTTAAGTCTCTGTGGTTTGGGGGCTCTTCACTGCAGCATAACCTTGCCTGCCCCGACGAACATAGTTGGGACTAGGGCCTAACACGTTGAAGAGCCTTTAATGACTGATTCAGGAGTGTAGTCCTAAGAGCCAGATTGCCTGTGTTCATATCCAAGCATCACTGCTACTTGTGCAAGTTCCTTGACTTCTTAGTTCCTTGGTTTTCTTATCAATAATATGGGATAATAACAGCACCGACTTACAGGGTTGTTGTGTGGATGAGCAAGTTAATTAATTAATACAAAGCACGTAGCACAGTGCCTTAGAACGGTGCTCAGCGCGGGTTATTATTAACATTATTACTAGTCAGAAAGTTCCCTAAGATGATGACAAAATTTGGTGTCTTTGGTTTCTTACCACCACGTCTGCTTTTCCTGTATCCTCTATCTTAGTGGCATTGCGACACTTCAGTTAGTCATGCTCAAAAACGTGGAATATTCTTGTCGTGCTCTGACTGCCAGTTGCTACATTCTGGCAATTTAATTTTGGCAACATAAATAAATAAACACAGTTGTATAATCTCTCGAAAATATATTCCCTCTTCTCTCATTGCCACTGTCGAAATTCATTACCACTGCCTAGAGTACAACAATGGCCTCCTAATTTGCCTGGATCCAATATTTGGGAAGCAAAATTATCACAGTAGAAAGAGCATGCAACCTGACCTTTTTGCCACATGACCTGACCTTGAACCCCAGCTCTAGCTCTTGCTAGCTGTGAGATTTGGGGAAAATTACTTCATCTCAGTATGTTTTTTTCTTCATCTATATAAGGGGTTACCAATATTTACTTCATAGTATTATTGAGAGATTATATGAGATTGTTAAGGTAAAGCACTCAGTATGTAGTTGGGAATCAATCATTCTTAACTTGATATTTTTTTCCTCCATTGCACCTGGCCCAGATTATTGCCAACATTATTTCCCAGAAGTCTAGGCCAGATTAAATTCCTCTCATAGAGTGTAAAATAAGATGAAGATTCCTTAGTATGGAATTCAACAGGCTCCAGAACCTACCTCGATACTTTTACTATATTCCTCCTTGGACTTTGCATTCCATTGCTTGCTATTACTTGAATGTGTCTCTGAGTTTCTGCCTGTGCTTTTCCTTCAGCTCAGAAGGAAATGGTCAGAGTGGTCTAACCCCATGGTGACTACAGTTAATGATGCTGTATTGTAGGTATGAAAGTTGCTCAGAGAATAGGTTTTAAAAGTTCTTATCACAAGAAAAAAATAACTATATATAGTGATAGATATTAACTAGACAATGTGGCGATCCTTTTGTTGCAATATATGCAAATATCAGATCATTATGTTATACACCTGAAACTAGTATAATGTTATATATCAATTATATCTCAATAAAAAGAAGTCTACTCCTTCTAAGTTCACAACTAGTACCGCATCCTCTGAGGTGCAAAATTTCCTTTATCCCTCTGTATATCAGTTAACTATTGCCATAAAATTGCTGTACCCTAAGCCACCCCAAAACTCAGTGGCTTAAACCACCAAGCACTTATTGTCACAGATTTGTGGGTTGGTTGAAGATTGTCTGAAGTAGGCTGGGCTCAGTTGGGGTGTCTCAGTTTACTCGGCATGTCTCTTCTTCCCTCCCAGTACAAGCACGTTAGCCTAGATATGCTCTTCTTGTGGCAGTGGCAGAGGTTTGAGAGCTCAAGCAGGAATGTGTAGACTTCTTGAGACCTACATCTGGAACTGACACTCCATCAGTTCCGCCTCTTTCTATTGGTTAGAGCAAGTCACATTGCCAAACCCAAAGTCAAGGTGTAAGCAAGGATGTCCCTGCCATAACGGAAGGGGCACTGCAGAGTTACATGGCGGAGGGTGTGGTGATATGAAGAGATGAAGAATTGGGGCCGCTAAAGCAATCTTCCACACTCTGTTGGAATGAATAGGTCTTACTTCTGAGGTTTTAGCATCTGACTTTTATCTCTATCATAGGGGTCAAATAGATCTGCATTTTACTGTTTCTTTGCTTACATACTGTTCTCCTTTATTTAGACTGTTAACTTCTGGAAGGCAGGGATGTGTTTTACTTACTCTAGTTTTTCCAACAATACTTAGCACTCTCCTTCACACATGGTCAGTGTTTGGTTAATGTTTTTTGAAATGGCATTTTAAAATTTGGAGTAAAGTAGCTAACTTAGACAAGTATGTTATGATTTTGTAAAAAGAAACTTGTGAAATGTTTTTGTTTAAAGAAGAATTTCAGAAATGGCTCCTAAATAGAGGCTAAAGCATTTTTCTCTACAGAGTCATTAAATTATACATGAATCAGTGCTCACAGATATCCACCAATGGATAAAAGAAAAAATTTGCAAAGAAGGAAACTTGGAAGAGTTTATGAATGTATTGGGTTGGCCAAAAAGTTTGTTCGGATTTTTCTGTAAGCTGTTATGGAGAAACCTGAATGAATTTTTTGGCCAACCCAATATTAGTAAACATGGATGAAGGGGAAGAGATATTTGTAAGATGTGGGAGAATATACATTTTAAAGTTTTAAAAAAGGACTTTAGTTTTACAGGTTAAGAGTAAGTACACCATATAGTTGTGTCTTGCTAAATATCGTCATCAAAAAAGCATTTATTAGTATTCACTGATGATCAGCTGTTACACTGGAAACTGTAAAAATGATGATTCTCTAACTCCATCATTCCTTCAGCATTTATTAGCTAGGATATTTGTGAAGAAGAACTTTTCTTCCCTCCACCCACCACCATTCTCTTTGGACTAAATGGAGTCTCTTTTTATTCAATGTGTCATAATCAATAATGATCATTTTCTTTTTTTATGCTAAAATAGTCCCAAATTTGGTCAGTTGGACACCCTTTAAGTTGGATTCTGTCCTTTGGACACATCCCCATTAGTTTTAGAGCATATCCTGCTTTCAAACCAAACAAGATGCTCTGGGCTCCCCTTTCATTTTCCCTGACTCAGCCTGAAATCAGCCATTTTGCCAAGGATCCCAGGTTACTTGGAGTGGAGAATGGTACTTAGAAGCCAGGATCTGGGTGCTAGGTGTGCTTATTGTTACTGGGGTGTCACTGCTTGCTATTAGTTCTTTTAGTGGATAGAGCCTATATACATATATATAATTTTTTATTTCTGTTCATAATTACTGCACTAATACCACTACCAACAATAAACACTAGATGTGAAGTTTAAGATTTCTTTTTAATACCCTTTGTCCTTAAGTTATTAGGAAACAGGAACGTGGGATCATAGTCTCAAATTATCACCCAACATATTACTTAGCAGTTACAAAGAGGAAAATATACCTTTATAATTGAGAGATCTGTTAGATACCCCCTAAATCAATGATTAAATTTGGCATCATCAACAATGGGACACACTGGCATCATGTGTCTCCTAATACATGCATTGGAGAAGTTCACAACATCACCTTGCCAAAAATGTTTATCCTTAATCTATTCATGGGCACAAAAGTCAGACAATTCCAGATTGTGAAATATTTTGCAAGATAACTGGCCCAGATTCTTCAAAAATGTCAATGTCATGAAAGACAAAATAAGGTGGAGGGACTAGTCCAAATTAAGGGAGACTAAAGATACAAGATAACCAAACCTGGTAAAGGACATTTATAGGACATCTGCAAGTGAATATTGATTTAAGTATAATTATGATATGCATATATTGGAGAATATGAGGGTAGATAGGAAGTGTGCTTATATGTGGTACATTAGTTTTTGTTTTTGAAAAAGATGCAAACCCTTATCTTCCATAGTAGGATGCCAATAGATAATGAATAAATTTAAAAAATTAAGAAGTAGCAGTTGTAAGTGTGTCATTTTGAGCTGGGAGGGCTAGTGCCAACAGCTTCAATTAAATGAGCTAAAAGTGGTGGCCTTTAGCGAGTGGGAAATGGTGGTGATGGGAGGTCAGGGGACTGCGGTTGAGCTATTTCGAGTATTTTAAACTCTTTTCTTATATAACTTTGAGAAAACTGAAATCTAAATTTAAAGAGAAAATAAACCTCAATTTTAAAACAAAATGAAAAAAATGACTGGATGTTATGAAGAAATACAGAGGAGAGAGATGTTGGAGCCATAGTGTGAAGGAGCCCACCTGTCAGGGGAGAGTCTGAACTAAATCCCATTAGTGGGGAGCCTGTTGAGAAGTTCAAGCAGGGTCATCATAACGCAGCTCTTACAGCGGCAGAGAAAATCCTTCTTTAAATACTTACTCATCTTTTAGGTCCTCTTAGAAGTCATTCATTTATTTACTCATTCAGGCACTGCTCTGGGTGTTAGGAATGTTGCCATGAACAAAATGGTCCGGGCCCTGCCCTCGTGCAGCTTATGCTCCGTCCCTCTCAGGCTAATCATGCGGATTGGGGACATGTGAGGAATAACCACCCTTTGCCTCAGGTTGCGCCTCAGAATTCTCTCAAAGCGCTGGTGTGTGTGTGTGCGTGCGCGCGCGCACGCACACACACACACACACACACCCTAATGAAATCATCTTAATTCACACGATTTCACATTAATTTCACATTTATTTTGTGGGACCATTGACTCCACACGTGATCGTCTCACACCCCTGTGACTCCGTGTTCTCTCAACAGCCTGCCCAGGTCTCCCTGTGGCCTCTCCCTTCCCTCAACTCTGGCAGGAGATCCCTAAGCTGCTTTGTCATTATTTCCTTTAACTGGGCTCCACATAAGGTCTCTTGGTGGCGAATGGGAAGGGTGCAGGGCGATGGGAGCAGAGGGGCCAGGAGAAGTGGGCAGAAGTCACTGTCAGTCAAAGCTCCGCTGCGTGATAGAAGGACTCTCTGAAGGAGCGTGAAAAAGAGGTGGTATCTGCCCAGAGGCTGATGACAGCGATGGTTCCAGGAGTAAAGATCCACATGGAAGGTGGCAGATGCTAAAGTGGAAAAGGAATATTGGGGGCACTGACACATGGCTCACAAAGGAAAACGTTAAGAAGTTTCAGAGAAGAGCGTGAAGTGACGAGAGAAGGGAACTAGTGAGAGGAGAATTACAAAATTGATCTCCATTTTGTTTTATCATTCACATCATTATCTGACTGCCTCTGGTAATACGGTGTTTCAAAATGCCTTCAGATAGAGACAGTCTCTCATCCACATTGTCTGTAGTAAAAGAAATTGGGGCACATTTCTCAAGAAGCTTGAACAATCTGGCACTGAAACATCAGAAGAGTGCATCTTCTTTTCACCATAATGGTGAGACTAGAGATGGTTTTTTCCCCCCACCCCGTGCTTAGATGGAAAAAAGAAAAGAAAAAGAAACAGAAGACCTTTCTAGGTGGAAGAAAAAGCAAGATTCTAAAGAGTTTGTTAAAACAAAAACAAAAACAAAAACAGCTGGGTCAGATGCAGTGTTGTCATATCTTTGCTATGTTGGAGGAGGGGAAAAAACAATAAGGCAGTGCCAACTCTAACTGTGCTTAATAGCGGGTTATTTCCACTTGGGGTGTGTTCTCGCAGGAGTTGAGTGCTGCTAGAAATAACACCATGTGGGGTCTTCCCTTTCTCTGTTACAGAGAACTCCTACTATCTCATCACATCTCCTGCTTTCTAGATTCAGTCCTAGATTCAGTCCTCTTTCTGAAAGTCTTATTTATTCCTCCCTTTTTTCTCTCCTCCCTTCTGCCCCCGTTGTATAATTTGGAAAAGAAAAGGGCCCATTTGGGGAAGTATTAAAGAAATGTTCCCTTGAGTACACAATGCAAATGTCTAGAAGTGTATTGTTCACAATGTACACAACAGGCTCAAAAAACTGCGGTGGATAATAAAGACGTTTTTCATTGTTGGAGGGCTTCACACAAGGGGATGAAGGTGGTTTATCCCTTTGAAAAAAGATTGTCTGAGTTGAATAATTAATATCATTATGATAAGAACAAAATAGAGATTCTTTTAAAAGAGTAATGATGGTAGGATCTTAGTATGCCTGTGAGAGTGATTAAAATTGAATGTTCTGCCCGTGTTTCCTGTACACTCCAGGAATAGTAAGCAAAAGAAGATGGATTGGATTCAGCAGAAGGCATTAACATGCATGTTGTCAGCTAAGCCTTTATGAATTATTTTTTCAGAGGTGATAAACATTCGAATATTTTCTCTGGAAACCAGGAAGCCTGTTTTACTTGAGGTAACGAGCGGGGACAGACCCACTTTGAAGCTAATGCAGCTTCAGACTCCCAGCCATTCACCTGGGGCCCCTTCCAAGACTGTGGGAGGGGCCCTAATTGTCCAAATGTTTTAGTAGAATTTGCAAAAGTAGCATATTTTAATTGCAAATCACTTAAGATTGCTGTCTCTTTCCACTCCAACTTTCTCTGATTTTCCTTCACGCTGGGTGTCCTTGGACTGGCGGTGAGCATCTTGGAGATGAAGCTAAGAGGAAGCTGAGTAGGGAATAATTTAATTTGGGTTTAGTGAGATATATTTATGCAGCTTGCCATCAGTTTCCTGTAAAGTTATTGCCAGCTGTCCCAAGGAAAACTTCCAGGAAAACTCCACCTGCGCCTTGCACCTACTCACCCAGTATCCTGACATAAAAGTGTCACAGAACATGTGCTCCATGGGTCGTTCCCTTGTTCTAGTTGGAAAACTGCCCCCCACCTCACCTGAAGTCGTTGACCACTTTTGTATTTTGTCGCAGCTTTTTTTCCTTTTAGATTTTCTCCCCAGTAGAGTATGTTACAACTTAGAGTTTTCTTTAAAGAATCAAAGTGTAATGTTTCCCATTAGAAAGCTGCTCAAGCTTTGTAACATGTGTACATCAATATTAAGGCTCTAAAATTTTTCATAGGCTGGGAAGGGAAACGTGAACATAGAGATGTAGAAAAGTTTATTCAAAATAGTTGATAAAGCTTGATTGTGCCACTTAACCTGCACCTTGGAAAGACATTTTGGGACATTTTAACCAAACAAATGAGAAATTATGGACTGCTGTTTGGGACATATTTGAAGAGTTCCTTCTTTTATTATCTACATTTATTTATTAAAGAACCAAGAGAAAACTTAGATAATAATTAATGTAATATGAAACAAAAAGATAAAGATTAGCCCTGACATCAATAGAAATCAGTCTGACTTTGGGAAGCAAATTGCAACATTTATTTTTTCAAATTATACCAAAACTATAATTCTCTAAGAAGAAAAGAGAAATTTTTTTTTTTGGAGTATAATTGCTTTACAATGGTGTGTTAGTTTCTGTTTTATAACAAAGTGAATCAGTTATACATACATATACATATATTCCCATATCTCTTCCCTCTTGTGTCTCCCTCCCTCCCACCCTCCCTATCCCACCCCTCCAGGCGGTCACAAGGCACCGAGCTGATCTCCCTGTGCTCTGCGGCTGCTTCCCACTAGCTATCTACCTTACGTTTGGTAGTGTATATATGTCCATGCCTCTCTCTCGCTTTGTCACAGCTTACCCTTCCCCCTCCCCATATCCTCAAGTCCATTCTCTAGTAGGTCTGTGTCTTTATTCCTGTCTAACCCCTGGGTTCTTCATGACATTTTTTTTTTCTTAAATTCCATATATATGTGTTAGCATACGGTATTTGTCTTTCTCTTTCTGACTTACTTCACTCTGTATGACAGACTCTAGGTCTATCCACCTCATTACAAATAGCTCAATTTCGTTTCTTTTTATGGCTAAGTAATATTCCATTGTGTATATGTGCCACATCTTCTTTATCCATTCATCCGATGATGGGCACTTAGGTTGCTTCCATCTCCGGGCTATTGTAAATAGAGCTGCAATGAACATTTTGGTACATGGCTCTTTTTGAATTATGGTTTTCTCAGGGTATATGCCCAGTAGTGGGATTGCTGGGTCATATGGTAGTTCTATTTGTAGTTCTTTAAGGAACCTCCATACTGTTCTCCACAGTGGCTGTATCAATTAGAAAAGAGAAATTTTGAATAGAAGTAATGAATAGGCTCCTGGATTGTTTGATAATCCAGTTAATGAAGAGGAGTGAGTCATATGTACACATTGGGAAATGGTTTAAATTTTTGGTAAGTTTGAGACAAAATACTGACATTGATGAGGATAATGTAAAACTTTATAATACATTGCAAACTGGTTAATGAGTGTCATCAATTCAAGGGATATTTAAGATTAGTCACTGTACAAGAAAACTTGAAACCCTTACAATTTATATATAAAAAAAATTTGATAAAGGTTTTCCCTAATTCAACGATTCTGTGAAATGTACTACTACCAATAAGTAAGAAATTTTTCCAAATGATCAACAATAAAAAACAATTTTTGAACAACCATGGTAAAGATCATCCTGGATTCTTTCTATTATTTCTATAGAAAATGATCTAATAATCATAATGTGAAGAGGTACTCAAAGAGTATGAAGTAAAAAAATGTAGAAAAGCAAGTATTACAGAAGAGTCAAGCAGCAACTAATAAAAAATGTTATTTAATTTTAAAGTGTTGCATTTATAAGTATCAGAATTCTTCAGTTGTTGTGATATATTTTCTCATTTTATGTATTTACTTTCGATCAAATTTTCCACACTTTTCCTTAAAGAAGGACTCCAAATTGTAAGCTTCAGGCCCTACCCTTTCGTTTCCATGTTTGATCTGAAAGATGCTGTGAGATGAATATACTTCTGTCTTTTTTCTCCAGACAAGGCATGGGCTTTGCATCTGCTGATGGGGCCATGGACTGTTTGCATCTCCTGTGATCCTTTGGGTCAAGTGAGCTGGCAGAATACCTCCAACAGTGTCATTAGCAGCCTCAGGTGAGAGCTTTTACCTCAATAAATAATGCTGTGAATTATAACCCAACATCTTGTCGTGTTAGAATATTTCTTTCTTTGCTGACTAGGAGTTAGGAAGTGCATATTTGCAACACTGAGAAATGGTGTTTCAAATTTCATGAATCTGGGTGATCTCTGAAAACAGTTTTATTGAAAGGTTTGTGGTCCTTGGAGGCAAAGGTTGTTCATTAGAAGTGCAAGTGAGTGACAGGAAGTCTGAGAAATAAGGAGAGAGGTCTCCCTCATTAAATGGGCACTGGACACCATGGAGAAGAGATACCACCTTCTGCTCACAGGCTGCATGGTCCCTAGAATTAGCTCTTCCAGAGTTGGCAAGACTGCTTGGGAAAGTGGTTTCTAACAGTCATAAAAAATCCTTAATATTTACTGAGACCCCACATGTGTGAAATTGCACCACTATTGGAGGAGATCATTAAGAGGATGTGACCAGCAGTTGACCCACGATTTGGACCCAGGCAATATGAAGACTCCTTACACCCTCCCCTTGTCCTTGGAATATCCATTTCACCCACTGTTCCTGCCCTAGGAGCCACTTCAAGGATGCAACCCTGAGAGGATGTATTAGTGACACCATCTGGAATGAATATGTGACTGAACCCTGTTAGGGCTGCTGTCTAGGTCCAGCAGGTGTGGAGATCTACTCATCTTGCAGCTGCCCAAGACAGCAAGCCTGGTATGTAAGTTCCTTTGCTTATTACAATGGCCACCTACCAATCTGGAGTGGTCTGCCTCTTTCTTTGGTCTCTCCTTGCCCTCTCTGTACTGGGGCCATTTTGAATTGCCCCAGGGGAACTTCTGAGGTTGCCAACCAACAGCCTAGTGCTGGGAATATATGGATACCTAGATGCTGGTCTGTCTCCCTAAGTAGTTGAACAACTAACTGGGAAGATAAGAGGTATACTGTACGTAAGGATACACCTTTAAGTTTAACCTTATGAAATTGCCTTTTTATTATAAGTCAATAATTAATGGTTATTTCATATGATTAAATACCAGTAGCTTCATACAGTTCAAGATAAATAGCTTGTGGAAGTATTGTTCTCCTTTTGGGCCAGTTCTTCATAGTGCGGGACCAATGTCCAATTTGGTAGGTGTCGTATCTCGTGCCTGGGTCGTACATGCCAGTGGCATCACCCAGTCATTTCGTGCAGATTCCTCTACACATTTCCAAATGCAGGGCGGGGTCAGGGGGATGGTGGTGCGGTGCCAGACCTCATTTAAAAATCCTTGAAATTGTTACAGAAATCAGTTCAGGCTTGGTTGACAGAAAAATATCTTCTGTGGACTTGGAACTTGAGCTAGAAACTGAAAGAGAGGGTGGACTTAGTTAGGGAGAGGGGATCTGAGATCTCATCCTTCTCTATACTTGCAAAAGTGAAGAGGCAGGAACGGAATTGTTGGGTCCAGGAAAGGAATAAAATAAGAGAATTGGTCCAATTTTGGTGAAGAGGATCAGGGATAGGAAGGGGAGGGTGGACTCTGAGGTTTAAAAAAAAAAAAAAGTAGATTAAAGGTCAGCCTTGAGTGAGATTGGATACTATTGTGAAGTTAATGGGCATTCCCAGGAGGAGTGTTTCAGGAAAGCCCCACAGGGCTCTTGCTCTCCTTATCCTACACCCCTGCTCGAATCCACATGCTAACAACTGGAAATCTACACCTGCAGTGGCTGGGTTGGCCCTCGTGTGTCAAGGGGCACAGCAATTCAGGGCGCCTCTGCAGTTCTCCAAAGAGGTGGAAGGTCAGCCTTACCCTGACTTAGAAAAATAGCTCTACCATTACTGAGACAGAATAATTCACATGTGAACACACTGTATTTGTGTTTTCTTGTAATGCTTATGTGTTTGTGTGTGTGTTAAAAATCTTACATTCAAAGATTCGGCCTATCAAAATCAGGAAACATGAAAGAATTAGTTCAGATGTATTATGGGTGCTGTCTGGTCTATAGGACCCCATTCTATATAGATCAAAGCACCCAGCTACTAGGTGTAAACACTTCACACAGGATTGTTACCCGTGTGTTTATATGGCTGCTTCTCAGGAATGTGGGTAAGAAGCTCAGGACATAACCAGGATGAAAATGCTCCACCACTGTAATATTCTGTATCTCTGAAGAGACAACGGATCTGAATAAAAATGATGCCTCCACAATGATACTAATATTAAAAGTAAACAATACTACAGATGGTGATAAGTACTGTTAAAATAGAAAGCAGCTTAAGAGGGAGAGAAATGAATAGATGTTTGCTTTTTACAAGAGGGTGGGTTTTTAAATGCCCTGAAATCTAGTTTTATTTAGGGATTATTCACCTGTCTCATCATCTTCTTCTCAAGGTCTTTAAATAACAGGATCTACTTTAATGAAAAATTCCAAATTCTTCAAACCTTCACTAGCAGTCAGCAAAGCACGCATGTAATCTGTACTACACAATGTAGCCCTTAATTACATTTACCTTGCTTTGTTTCCCCCCCGTTTTACGCGTCAGCCTCATGGGCTCAGAATAGATCTTAAGCCCCTTGAAGGCAAGAACCCGGCTTTAAACTGCGTCCAGCACACGCCACGTACTGAGGAAGCAAAGGCTGATTTATGGAAAATCAAGCAAGGATCGTAAATCTCAAACCGCAGCTCCGCCTTGGAGACGCTTTCCGCAGCGGAGCGGGGCCGCCCGCCGGGGGCACTGTCTCGCTCCCCCGACCCCTTGGCCGCCCTTCCTCGCTGCCGTTCCCCACTGCGGCCGGCAGGAGGCGCCACGGACTCGGCTAAGCGTTCTCCCCCTTCCTACCCCACTTCCCCCAGCACGTGACGTGGGAAGCTGCCTCCGCCAGAGACTTAGCATTAGGAGTGAGGGGGTGAAGGGGTCTGGGGGTGGGGAGGGGGATGTGGAGAAAGAGAACACGCGCGCACACACACTCTGGGAGCAGGAACATCTTCCCTAGCTTCGCGGGTTTCTCCTCCCACCAGAGCAGTGTGTGAGAGGTAGGGGTGTGTGCGTGTGTGTGTGTGGGGGGGCACGTTTTTGAGTGTGAGACCCAAATCCAGACCAGGCAGCCTGTGATCTCCCGCCCTGCCCCCGTACCCGGTGATTAATCCCCCGTTTTCTTACTCTCCCCTCCTCCCCCTCCTCCTCTTCCTCTCCCGCCGCCGCGCGGTTGACTTGCCCCCGCCCGCTTCCCCTCCCCCGGCTCCCATCATCACCAGCTGGAATCTGGGCGCCTGCCTCTCCACCCCCCACCTTTTTGGAGAAAGGCAGGTCCCCCACCCCCTTTGAAAAACCACTTCCTTCGGCTTCTTCACCTCTAGGAAATCTCGGGGCTTTGCTCTATCGAAAGTGCTCGGCTGGGTGATTTCTGAGCACCACCCTCCAGAAGTGCTGGCGTCCGGATGCATTTTCCTTTGCTTTGCAAAGAAGAGTCGTGAACTTCAAAACCCTCCGAGACGGATTATTAATCCTGCTTTGCCGGAAAGGAAAATCCTCCATCCTCGGCCACCGGCCTCCCCTCTCCGGAGACCCTGCTATCGCCCAGGCTCTCCGAGCCGGTACGTAAATATTCGCCTTGGAGTCTCTTGTCTCAGTTTGGGGGGGGGCATGGGGGTGTCAGGAAGATAAAGCGTCGAAGCAGTGGAGCCGTTAACCAACCTGGCATTAAGTAAAGCTCTTAAAGCCTGCAGAGCCCGGCACTTGCTCATTTGGACGTGGCTTTTTAAAAAAGGTTTTTCAGGGTGAAGGGATAGGGCACTCTATGGTGTTTTTTTGGGGGGTTAGTCCCCTTACCGAGCAGAGAGGCTGGGCATCGGTGCCCCGGGCCGGAGCCACGCGCCGCGACCATCCGTCCAATCGACACGTTTCAGGTGAAGCCCCGTGAGCTGCACAGCAGCGCGGCGGCGGCGGCGTGAGTGTGCGCGGGGGTGAGTGTGAGTGCGCGCGCGGGGGCGCGTGCGTGTGTGCGCGCGTGTCAGTGTGCCCCTTCCAGGGAATGCCCAGTGTGCACCCGGTGCACAATCACAACCCATTCAGCGCGAGCCCGGGGTGGGAGGAGGCGCTGCTGTTGGAGACGATGGGGAGAACGAGACAGACATGTCAGCAGCACTGCAGATGGGGCTGGGGGCCGCACTTGCTGGCGAGTTAAGTCGGGGTTGTGTTTCTGCGTGTGAGTGAGTGTGTGTTGCTACGTGGAGCCGCTTCTCCCTCCCTTCCTCCCTGCTTCCCACTTCCCTCCTTCGCTCCCTCCCTCCCTCCCTCCCTCCCTCCCTCTCTCCTCCTCCATTCAGGTTGGCTTTCCCACCTCGCATCCATGCCTGTCCCAGGAATGGTATAGCCAGACCTTTTCTGAATTATTTATAGACCGGTGCCAGCTGTTTGCAATTCCTCTCGTGTGCACTCTGTGGGAAATGCAGGGTTTCCTCCCCCTTTTCCTTAAAACGAATTGATCTCTTTTTCGGAATGCATTTTTCTCACCCTCTGGGGGACACTCGAATCAAACCTTGACCGCCTCTTTTTCCCCCTTAGGAAGGGGACGCTTTGGGAATGACCATGCTCCACGGAGGGACAGAGCCGGCCCCCTTCTCTACACAGAGCCTCCTCCACTAAAGCTCCAAAAATCAAAAACCGTAATTGCCAGAAGAATCATTAAAAAAAAAAATAGTCCAGCCACTAACCTCACATGCAAACGGAATAATCACTCGGGATTCTGCATTGTGAGCTGCTCTCCATACCCTGAATTACCTTTGAAGTCCATCTTTTTTTTTTTTTCGTTGAATTTGCATCTCTTCAAGACACAAGATTAAGACAAAATTCGCGCTAAATTGGATTTTAAATGATCTTCCTTTTATTTATCCTTCGTCTTTCTTATGTGGATATGCAAGCGAGAAGACACGACTGGATATACCCAACATGCTCACTCCCTTAATCTGTCTGTCTAGAGGTTTGGCTTCTACAAACCAAGGTAGGGCAAATTCGATTTCATTTTCTTCTCACCTGGGGCAGGGATTCCTTGTTTATCTCTCTCTTCAAGTCCCTCAAGTGGATTTTTTTGGGGGGAAGAAAAGGTAACAAGATATTCAAATAATGCTGTTTGGGGAAAAAGCCTTCTTACAAAGGGGGAAATCTCCCACGTTATTTCTTTTCCTTCCTCATCTAACAGGTTTTGGGTTTTTTGGAGGCAGTGGAGGTGGATGTATGTAGGGACAGATGTTGGATGGCATAAGGGTTGGGAGACCTGTGTGATTTTCGAGTTAAATAGCCATTTATTCACCCCAAGCTAAAGCTCTGATTTTTTTATGGGAATCGAGAAAGCTTTTTCTTTTTTTCAGGCTGGTTTTTCCCCTTTGCCACTTCCATGTCTCTCTAGCTCCTGTCTCTACCTTCCTAGGTATCCTTCTCATGCCTTTTAAAAGATGAAATAATGAATGAGATTACTGTGGCTATTGCCCCGAAGTCCACTTGCTGTCTAAGTGCTGACCCTGGGCCCAGAGATCCCGGGAGGCCTACTGCAGAGGGACAGGTCTAGGTGGGGAATCAGGCTGGCCTCAGAACACCTGGAATTGGAGGATGCTGCAGGTTAAGAGGACTTAAATCTTAAGCTTGGAAAGAAGGAATTCTGTCAGTATTCTGCTTTTTAATTTGTATTTTTTGGTGTGCTATTATATTTGAGATATAAATTTCTCCTTCTGTCTGCACATCTATTTATACCCACACATCCTCCGAGCAAACTGTTACTTCCCCACTCTTGCAAAATGGCTATCTTGCAGAGTTCTAAAATGCTGTGTGTGTGGCAGGGGTGCAGAATTCGACACGTGAGTCTTTGTGTTAAACAAAGAGATGTGCCGTTTGCATGTGTTAGCCTTGGACCCTCCAAAGAGAATTAATACTTACATTTTTCTCCCTCTCAGCAAATTCTACAGCATGTGCAATGTGGCTAGGTGGTATATTCATGCACTTGAAAAGAGAAATAGCAGGAGAAATGGAAAAGACTTAGCTAATGGCTCTTCAGCTAGTCGCTCATGCAATCCAAGACAACTCCGAGGAAATCAGGTCGCCCGCGGGCTGCAGGGCTAGGTGGTGAGCTGGTTACTCGTCACCTTGTCCACTGACCGTATGTCCCCAAACTCCGAAGGCACCCAAGGGCAGGAATCAGGTTGAGATCAAGATCTTCCAAACAGTGTGGCAGAATCACTTGCACCAATAATCTTCCTGAAAGTATTCTCCCCCTAAATCATTTCTCCAGTATTTTTTATAATACTTTGAAACAATCCAAAATACTACAGGGATATTGGGGAAGACGTTGAAGGTCCTTGTCACTCAACATCACGGTAGAAGAGAGTTCTTCATCGTCCAGAAAGGATGGATAGCATCCAATTCACTACTCCCCTCCCCCAGGTTTCATTCTCTTGAGCGTTTCTTGCTTCAGCACTCATCTGTAACCATGGTGTCATCTGAGTGGCGGGTTGGGATCCCACTTTGAGCCGTGCTCGCCATGTCTACAGATAGCTGAGGTGATCCAGTGTGTGCTCACCTGAGACACCTGAGCTCATTCCCCATCTGCTTCTACTCCTTCAAGTGGGAGGATGAACTCTGAATTTTACTTAAAAATAGAACAGAGGTGTGGGTGAAAAAAGCAGCCCCATGCGCCACGATTCCATAGGTAGGATGAGCAGGGTGAGGTGCGTCTCCAAGGGCATTGCCCTGTTTGCATTCCTGGGGCCACGACAGTGCTCTACACCAGTCATCATGTGGATTGGTGACGAGGTTGCCAGGAGGCCTTTCGACAGAGTCTCAGCCCCGTTTGCCTTGAATGCTAATGGGGTGAAGCCAGGTTCCAGGCCATTGTTAGTTGGCTCTAAGACTGGGCAAAGGACAAGACATTGAAAGGGGAGAAAGAGGACTAGGCGGTGGGAAAGCCACAAAGAGGAAAGAATGGACTCCATCCAGAAAGTGCTTGTTGGGATTCAAGGAGGAATCGCCACAGGTGGTCTGTGTCTTTCCACATCCAAAGCCGTTTTGGAGACCTTGGGAGGTGGCGGCTGCCCCTGTCCTCGTGAGTGGACGCCATGAGGCTGTGACTCAGTGGTGCTCTGGGCAGCCTCAGGGCCATTGTTCTCTCCCCGTTTTTTCCCTCACAGCATAAAGAGCTGACCGGGTTCTATTTTGTCTTCTCCCCTCCTGCCGCCCCCCTGATGGTGTGGGCACATGGCAGAGAAATGTGGCTGCTGGTGGGAGGAAGAGTACATTTACTTTCGGTTGAGGTGCCTCCATGATGTGCAATTAAGAAAAAAGAAATTAATAGGAAATAAAGACTCCCCAGGAAAGCACGGTTGAAGGTGTTAGGTTGGTGATTTCAAGAGAAGCTGAACGACGTGGTGTCTTCTGTGCCTGTGTTTCAGGTGTAGCGAAGCATGATGGGTCTGTGAACACGATGATATGGCAGCTTAGAGACAGGAAAGGAAAGGAAGGAAGAGACAGATGCTGAAAGGAAGATGCTGAAAGGAAGGAGAGGAGCAGGGTGTGCCCCGGGGTGTCTAGTGCCTTCTCTCCATTGGTTCCATCCCTGGGAAGCCTGTCTATCTGAAGAGCCTTGTTTTGCCACTGTAAATGTATAATATATCGGGGGGTAGATAGAGGTAAAGAGAGTAAGTAAGAAGGCAAAATGACAGAAAAGGAGGAGGAAGAGAAAAAATTCCTCTAGTCACTACTTTGCACACCCAGTGCCTTTCTTTTAGGCTGAGCGGGAAGAGAGATTTCCTCTGGTGAAGGGGTGAACAGCAGGTACCTTGATTTTGTATTCCTGCTTCACTTCCAGAAAGATGGCTTCAGAACCTTGACGGTCTCCCTTGACCTTCGTGTCCACACATCCAGCCTTGTGTGGGGAGGGGCAGCGGGTACCTGGGAGATGGACACGTGCACTAAAATTGGTTGGTGGGATGAATGGAGAAACAGGACTGAGCTGATGTAGCCCTTGGCCACATCATCGTCACCTTGTAAAACCTTCTCCCGTTACCTCCACGAATATGAGGAATCCAGGATGCAGGGCTCTTTTTTTTTTCTTTCTTCTATTTTCTTGTTCAAGAATATGAAAATGGAGGCGACACAGCCACTAGTACTGACAGGCTAAAGCAGAAATTTAGTTAATATATAGACTATGAACTAGAGAAGGAGGTGGGGGAAAGGACAGGTTATGTGTTAAGAAACCAGAGCAAAAAAGCAGCCTCTAGGAGCCAGGTGGAACTCATCATTCTAAAGGTTGGGAAACTATTGTTCTGAATGATGACCTTGACCTTCTGTCCGTAATGATGGAGAGTACAAAACAGCTCATCTCGAGTAACTTGTTGGGGTCAGGAGTGGATAAGCTCCTTTTCTTCACTGCCGTTCTGCACCCTCCTTAAGAATTCTAGAAATTTCTTCCTTTCAGTAAACTACTCTGCTACCGTGCATACATGGCATGCACGGTATCCTGGTATCGTCTCCCTGTAAATAAATATGGATCCAAAGAGTTATTGGTCTAATGAATTGTTCACATTTATTAAAGTGCATCTCTTCTTTGCAACCACAAGAAGAGTCTCCAGGGAGAGTAGATTAGTGGTTGAATTGATACTATCTTTCAGAAGGCTGCAGAAAATAGAACAGAATGTGAAGGAGCAGGCCTAACTCAGAGGAGATGGGGTCCTACCATGCACCTGTGGCTGTTAATGGTATGTCTATGGATGAATGAACGGAGAGAAGGGAAATATTGATTAGTGAAAGATGCTATTTGTTGTTTGTTCTGGTGGGTACAGGATGGTTTGCAGTTACGTTGTTAGATGAGATCAAGGATTTGAGAGCCCTGTGGCACTTTTGAAAGCATCTCCTCCGGACTTCTCATTTAATAGATGAAGAAACTGAGATCCAGGGAGATTAAGTGATTTGGTTAAGGTTGGGGCAGTTGCTTAGTGCCGAGTCTCTGTGCACCACACCATTGAATAGAATGAGACGTTCTTGGAGGTTATTTGTGGATTTCGGACATCTATATCAGTGCTTCTCAAACTTTATTGTAAATAGGAATCACCTGGGGACCTAGTTAAAAATGTCCATTCTGGGGCTTCCCTGGTGGCTCAGTGGTTGAGAGTCCGCCTGCCGATGCAGGGGACATGGGTTCGTGCCCCGGTCCGGGAAGATCCCACATGCCGCGGAGCGGCTGGGCCTGTGAGCCATGGCCGCTGAGCCTGCGCGTCCGGAGCCTGTTGCTCCGCAACGGGAGAGGCCACAGCGGTGAGGGGCCCGCGTACCGCAAAAAAAAAAAAAACAAAAAAAAACAATGTCCATTCTGAATCACCAGGTCTGGGGTGGTACCCGAGATTCCGCATTTCTAACAATCTCCCAGGTGATGCCAAAGTTACTGGACCATGCATCATGGGTCTACGTCATTCCTGAACCTAATTCTATATCATGGTTAACACTGGCAGCTCCACGTATATTTCTGCTTTGGGGACTTCCAGCATTTCTGCTTTGCTCTTAAAAGTAGAAAAGAAAAATTAGAAAGGGACCTGTGTGTTTAAGTTCACCTGTGTCCTCTCTTCCCTCACTCTCCCACCCACATGTGTCGTTTGCCTCTTCCCCTCCCATCCTCCATGCCTTCTTATGCTGGCCCTTCTCATAACCGATTCTTCTCCCTCTTTTTATGAACTCCTGCTTCTGTGTTTCTTTATTAGTATCTCTTGGTCTCTTTTCTTTCACACTATCTCTTCTTTAACTTTATTTTTATGACTTCTGCTCTCCTCAATTATTCAACAAACATTTGTTAAGGACCAATATTTGTCAAGCACTGACTTATGAAAAAGAATTAGCTCTGGTCCTTGCCTTCCAGTAACTCATGATTTAATGGGGGAGACATGTAAAGAGACCACCATATCCTTAGGTAAGAGCTATAAGAGAGAGCAGCCTGGGAGAAGGAGGTGGGCTTCGTGGAGGGGTTGACATTCAAACTACATCTTGAAAAATAATTAGGAGTTTTATAGAAGAAGGAGAGAATGGTCATCTTAGGAGGATGGAGAGGCAAGTGGTGTGAAGGGGCGAGCCTCCCGTGCTTCCTCGCCTCCCTTAACTTGGGGAGAAGATCAACACAGGAATGTGCCGGTTCACTGATGAGGAATTTCAGATTCCAAATGCCGAGGCCAGAGGAGGAAGTCAGGGTCTTGTTGAAAGAAGAGGAAAGAGGCTCTCATTGCTGCTTTGGTGTTTCTACAGTTAATGAATGCTAGCCCTGTTTATTAGGCTTGCCTCTGGAAGGAGCAAATGATACAATTTTCATTTTAGGCCACTGGCTTGCAACTAACTTTGTTGATGGCCATTATAAAGAAAGGGACAGCTGTTAGTCGGTTTGTAGTCAAGGAGAGAGCTGGATCCTAGCCCGGGCCAAGCTACTGGGAATGAGGACCCAACCTAGCCCCATGTGTTTCTAGAGTAGTGAGGCAGAGAGATGCCATGCCATCTGGACACTAGCTGCTTTCTTTCATGGCGAAGGGAAGTGTTGGAAGAAAAGGGGCATAGTTACTCCCGGGGCATTCACAAAATGTTCTGGTAGCCTTATGAGATGGCCTCTTGTTTCAGAAGTATTCTTCATGGGGATGCCCAGGTGTAGAGATGCTAGGAAGACACCTTTGGCTACCACTTCATTAGACTGTAGCAGTGGTGCCTAAGGGGAGATGGATTGGAAATGAATGTTCCCCTAAGTTTTATTTGCACCTGTTTCTGTTCCCCATCCTTCTACCCTTTTCCCCCCACTTTCACCATTTCTCTGTATATGGTGGTCTGTATTCATTTCATTAGCAAAAGGAACCTAAGCTTGGCCTGAAGACTTTTTAAAGACCCACCTGCATGTAAAGAGAGTATCCTGAGTCTGAAGGTATGTGGATGAGCAGATGCCATCACTGGGTGGTGGGATGTTAATTTCAAGGTGACTTAAGGGACAGGACGGTGGAGGCATAGTGACAAGGCTGTGCTCAGAGGGGTGGGGAGGGGGTGAGGAGGAGGCCAGACCCGAGGGAGTGGCAGGCCTGGGAGGAAAGAGAGGCCCAGGCTTTGGCCCTGCTGGGGTCCGGCCTTTTAAGGGGGAGGGGAGGCGGTGTTTGTCATCTGTCGTGGAGAGCTTCTTAGATCAGGAGAGTTTAAGGTTTCGAGGTGAACTCACTCGACTCCTAACAGCCAAACTGTGCTTCACACACGCCATCCTCTGTGGCTTTGCTCATTGCCTCATTCAGACTGTAAATTTCCATCTTTAGAAAGAAATGTCAAGTCTGAATTCCTTATGAATCTTTGTATAGACCCTCTCAGGGCTCCAGCTGGTTAGAACTTCTTAGGAAGTCAGGTCTTGTTTCTTTTGGAGAGGCGGGACTCCAGAACAATGGCTGGATGAAAGCTGCATTGTTCAGGGAGGGGAGAAGAGAGGCTTGGGAGAAACCTGAAGCTTAGCTGATGTCTTTACTCCTTTTCCCAAAGCCCACTGTACTCTGTGAGAATGTCCAGATGTTCTGGATCAATCCTCCCACCTTCAGGGGGCCTTAGTCTGGTCACTGGTAGCTGGTGTCTTTGGATTAGAGATCAGGGTTTCTTGTGTGCCTCCAAATACACGCACGCACGCCATAGACTTGTGTACATAGGGACATGTTTGTGCAGGGACTTCCCGACCAAACACTAGTCAAAAATAATCTTAAATACATAAGTGTGTCTGTGCGTTTAGGTAAGTAATGCGTGTGTGTGTGTGTGTGTGTGTGTGTGTGTGTGTATGTGTGTGTGAGGGAGACCTGGGATAATAAGAATATTAATGCTGGACTTCCCTGGTGGCGCAGTGGTTAAAAATCCGCCTGCCAATGCAGGGGACACGGGTTTGAGCCCTGGTCCGGGAAGATCCCACACGCCGCGGAGCAACTAAGGCCGTGCGCCACAACTACTGAGCCCGTGAGCCACAGCTACTGAAGCCCACGCGCCTAGAGCCCGTGCTCCACAACAAGAGAAGCCACCGCAATGAGAAGCCCGCGCACCGCAACGAAGAGTAGCCCCTGCTCGCTGCAACTAGAGAAAGCCCGCGCGCAGCAATGAAGACCCAACACAGCCAAAAATAAATAAAATTAAAAAAAAAAAGAATATTAATGCTGACAGCACCTTGGAGATTATCTGTCTTCCACAGCCACCATTTTGAAGCTGTGAAAATAGGTCTAAGGTTAGCCACGTGGTCTAAAGTCGTGTACACGTGGCAGAGCCATGTCCACTGAATCTCCTTTCAGTACTTTCCCCTCCATTGCCCTGCCCCACTTGTCCCTTTGGGATGCCTGACCCCTAAGTCAGCCAGTGGTGAGCGTTTGCTCATCCCCACATCTTCTGAGCCCAGGGTATCGCATACTCCCTGGATGTGCAATGGGTCTTTAAAACGTTAAGTTTCCCCAGGGTATCCGGTAGCTGCCTGCCTGATGATGGGGTAGGTGGTGGTCTTGGGAGTTGGAAGCTCCTTTTTGTTTCTGCTTGTGTTATCTTACTTTGGGACCATGGTTTAAGCCATGGCCACTGGCTGTTGATTTCCTCATTTCTGGAACAGCAAGACAGGCTAAAGCAGTGCTTCTTAACCCCAGGTCAATAACACAATCACCTGCAGAGCTTCGGCAAGAATAAATACAAACAACTAAACAGCAACATCCCGTGGACATGGGATATCCATGCCCAGGCCGTACCCCAAACAGTTAAATTAAAATCTTTCAGGGAGGCAGTCAGGTCAGGCAGTGGTCGTTTAAAAACGTTTCCCAGGGAGTCTCATGTGTGGCCATATTTGAAAACCACTGGGCAAGATGATTGACAAGGCCCCTGTTAGCTCACAGCATCGTGCAGTCCTAGCATTTGGATGTGTAGCCTGAGACCCTGTCGCCGTTAAACCGTCCCATGAGTAGCATGAGGGTCCCTGAGTTAGGGGTCAAAAGACGTGGCTGGAATAGGAGGGGATTCAGCGTACAGAGTGCACACCAATGGTGGAACTGCTGTGCAGTTAAGAGCAGAGCTGTATCTACCTCGCTGCTGAGCGCTCTCGCCAGTGACACAGGCTGGGGTGGAGAGTTAGGGAAGTCGGGGCTGCTTTCCCAGACACCCTTGAAACAGGTGTGGCTGGGAAGTAGGGCGAGCGGCCGTTGGTTCCGCAAACATCCTCTGTTCCCCTTAGTCTTTATTGAGGGTGCTCCATTTCTTGTTTTGGAGAGGAAGCCTCATTTCACTCCTTTGTAACACTGTAAATGTAGGAAAACTATTCAAAAATGGGGCTGGCTAAGCAGACCCTGATTGACTGGTGAGGGGTGTGCATGGTACAATTATCTTAGTGCCAGTTGGGATCCACCAGCCCCGGTCTTCTCCCTCTCAGTGCCTGAAATCGAGTATTAAAGGCATGAATAGGAGGAAGAGGGTGGGAGGCATTAAGCTTCGTCCTTCTGTGACTGTTACGTTAATCACTGAGTATCAGGCTGGCTGGGTTAATCGTTTTCTCCTTCCTTTTTGACTCTCTCCCTTCCCCATTTAAAAATAAAGATGAACCCAAATGTACAGAGACGAGGGGAAAAAAGCAGATTTACGGATCTGTGTCCCTTTGGAAAGACAAACCGTAAGAAGGTAAAAATACTAGTTCTGTTGTGGACGTGTGCAAGCTTGTGAGTGTGGTTTGGAGCCACGGTAGAGTTTGGTGGGATATGCAGGGGTGTGAGCCGCTGAATGTCTAGGAGGAACCTATGCAGTGTACTCCCTGATCTGCATTTCCAAATGTCTACTGGCTGACCCTATGGAAGCAAAACATCCAACTCACTGAGATACTGCAGCCTCTCCCCTTGCATTTCTCACCACGCAGACCACACATTCCATGGGACCAGAATTGATGTCTTCAGGGTTTGTGGCTCTCCTTTTGATCACCTTGTTAGAAACTCCAGGATTGTTGCTGGGCTTAATGGGAAGGAGAACACATTTCAGTCCTGTTCTGGTTCTTTTTACGCCTGTATCCTGGTTTTTCCTTCAGCTCACAGAGGAAGAGAGACTGTGGAAGAAATCTGACCCTGACCAAATACAGGTGCTCAGATTTGGAAGGTCTTTCTTGGTAGGAACCTGCTGACCCCTTGGCTTTTTGGAGAAAAAACTACTGGATGGGTTTTCATAGAGCCTCCACATAGAAGAGAAATCACATTTGTTTGTTGATTAATTTGTCAGTTTTCCATGAGAACATTTTTCCTGCTTTATGTCACCTTATGTCCTCTGTGCTTAGCAGAATGCTCTCTGCACATGGGCACTGCTCAGAAATGCTGGTTGCTGATACAGATGACACTCGGAAATGAACGTGCACTGGGGATAAAGTTGACATATTTATACCTTTTATGTTTCCATTTCCTTGCCACACAAGCACCTCTTCATGCTTCGGGTGAACTTCACTAAAGCTGTGTGTGGATGGGAGTGTCTTTAGTGCTAGCTACAGGCCGACAATGAAAATATACCCATTTCTTAGTGCCTCACTTCTCTGAGCTTCATTTTACGTTGTGTTCAATGAGGGTATTTCTTCCAAAAGCTCTCACTCATCACTTATTACACTTTTCCCCTTCCTTTCAAATTCCACGTAAATACTGTCCATCCCTCAATGTCCATCTCAAAGACTGTCTCCTCCACCAAGTCTTTCTTGACCTTCCCAGCTAGAAATAAGTCCTCCCAAGTCATTTGTTTATGTACTGGTTTTATTTTCCCTCTGTTTGTAGCACCTTTCTCATGCTGGCTTTTGGGGCAAACCCCTAGGAGGGCTTTTTCATCTCATGTCCCTCAGTTACCTTCACTGTTCTGGGCTTTGTGTAATAAATAGGATAATGATTACTCACCTTCTCCTTTTTATTCTGTATCTCTTCGCAGAGATGCTTTGATTTCAAGATAAAGTTCAGAGTTGGCTCTGAAAATTCTGTACGGTCTTTTCACCACCCTAGCAGGGCGTCTCATTTATCGCTAAATCTGTGTGTATGTACCTCAGTTTGCGTAACCTCAGTTACAGGTTAGGGAAGGGTGTGAGAAGGTCCTGGCATTAGGTAGCCAGAAATTATAGATCATTTTGGAGATAAATGGTGGAATGAAAATACTAAGAATTATTGCTGTTAGTTTAAATATAATAATGATCTAAAAGGAATTGCCTCATTTTTGCTTAAGACAATTTCAATTTTCTGTTGAAATTGGGCCTTGAATCGGCAATAGATATGCATGGTTCCATTATATATATATATATATCATATTCTGGGTTACATTAACATATGTTATCTCATTCAGTCTTTACCAGAAGGCTGACATTATTTTGTTTCTCAGATGAACAGAGTGAGGATTCGAGAGGACAAGAGCGCATGGCTGTAAGCAGCAAGCCAGGAGTCCAGCTAAGGTGCTCTGGTTCTAACCCCTGGCTCTTTAAATTCTACAGAGCCGCCTCCATGTTAAAGGAGGTGAGGGTTTATGTGTAGAGGACCCGGGAAACAGCACGTACTCTGAAAGTTCAGCTAAAGTGACTTCCTTCTAGCTCCCTCCTCTTTAGGCTTTGCTCTTGGCCAAAGGCAAAGTTGTTTTCAAGTGGAAAAACGCATCCTATAAAATAGCCAGTTTCTGGACCGTAATTTAATTTAGTGAGGACAGAAGGTGAGAAAGCCATGGCACTGGCAGTCAGCATCTCTTTGATTTCACATGATGGTTAAGGCTTGGGCACCATCTTCTTAGCCTGTTCCTACCATTCTGTAAATATACTTCACCTCCAACTTGAAGACTCTACTTCCTTTAAGAGGAAACAGTCCTCCGCTCACTTAACCTTGGACATTTTGATGATTACCCATTTTCTCTTACCTATTTCTTTCTCAAACCCATTTGTAAACTACCACTTTGAGTGGAGCCTAATGGTTAAGAGAATGGTGGTCAAGAATCCTGCTTCGTAGTTGTGTTTTTATTAGTGAGGGAACCCACTATTATTGTACTATGAGATACACTTGCTTCATTCCCAAAAGGGAACTCGTTTTGTTTCAAATATCTGCACTAACTATTGACTCAGAGGGCAGGTGTTCTTTTTTTTTTAATAAAATAAACATACAAGACAAAGGATCAGTTTCCTATATATTTGTTTTTCTATTTAAAAAAAGAGGTTGTGGGGGCTTCCCTGGTGGCACAGTGGTTGAGAGTCCGCCTGCCGATGCAGGGGACGCGGGTTCGTGCCCTGGTCCGGGAAGATCCCACATGCCGTGGAGCGGCTGGGCCCGTGAGCCGTGGCCGCTGAGCCTGTGCGTCCGGAGCCTGTGCTCTGCAACGGGAGAGGCCACAGCAGTGAGAGGCCCGCGTACCGCAAAAAAAAAAAAAAAAAAAAAAAAAAGGCAAAGAGGTTGTGTCTTGGTGCCACAGGGAGTTCTGGTACCTTACCCTTATCACGTGCATATTGTAAAACTACTTTTCAGTAATTTGAAGCAAAGTGGTATTGAGGGAGGAACACTGGCCGAGGGGCCGGGAAGCCAGGTCCCATCTCAGGGCCAGGTCAGCGCCGTGGGCGCTGAGGGACTTGGGGCAAGTTACCCAACCTCGCTGAACTTGCGTCCTCACCTGTAAAATGAGGTCTTTAGGGGGAGACAGTGACTGTGTTGTGGGTCAAATGAGGAAACGTAAAGAATCCCCTCAAACCGTGAGTTTCATACGCACACGTGCATTATCGTTGTTAGTAACTCCGTCCTGCTCAACATCACAGCTTTGCAACGGCCTCCAGTGCCGTCCACGCACTCCCCGTGGGCAGGAGAAGAGGGGGGATCTGATTGGGGTGGGAGCAGGCAGCCGAGGCCCTGGCGTTCGTAATGCAGGGCAGCGCACCAGGCACTGAGACCTGTGGTTTTTAAGTCTTTGGTCTCTGTCTTCTCCTCAGGTTCTCTTTCACAGTATTTATCTAGAAAACTAGACAAAGGCTTGTCAGAAAGGAGAGCAAACTAATCTTTCTAGCTCTATGTGTAGGACCATTTTTTCCAGGCTTATCTTTTCTTGTTACACGGTCCGAGAAGAGGGCAGATGGAGATGGCGACGCAATCGGAGGAGAAGGCTAACGTGAAAGGCGGTCTCACGCTCCTGGCCTTTGCTCACGCCTCTCGCTCTGGGTGCGGCACCCTCCCCGCCGTCGCCCGCCCGCCACTCTCCTGTTCCGCCTTCAAGATTGTGCTCCAGGTCTTCCTGGCCCCCCCAGGCTGGAGTCACTGCCCTCTTCCCGCTCCCACGGTGCCCTGGTTTGAGATGACTCTTGCTGGGTCTCCATCCCATCCATCGCATGATGCGAATTTCCCGAGGGCAGAAAGCACCTCTGCCCGCTACCCCGTGTGCGCCCAGCAGAGCGCCGGCAGGGGGCGGGCGCGCACCGAATGCCTGGTGGCGTGGTGTGAGCACCTGCAGGCTCTGTGTTCAGTGCTTCCATGCGTGAATGAATCTGACGGTCCCAGCCTCCTCAGAGGCATGAATAGTTACTACCTACATTTTATGGGCGAGGATACTGAGGCCACGGAGAAGTGAAAACTCGCGTAGCTCAAGTGGCAGAGCCAGGATTTGAACCCAGCCGTCTGGCTGGAGCTCACTCATGCTCTTAAGCTTTATGCTCCACAGCTTTGTAGTAAATTTTTATGGTTGACTTGAGCGGTCAGACACTTAGAAGAAACATATTGTGTGTCCGGTTCTCGGATGGTGGAGCAAAGAGAAGAGCGTGCACAGCAGAATTTGCAGGGTGGTTAGGACCACGCTCCCGAAGGGCTCCTTAGATGTAGGACCCACCCAGGAGCAGCTTCCAGAAAAGCCTGGGAATGGGTTAGTGTCCTCATTGTTGAGTTTTGCCGTAGGTGGAGTGGGCTGTGCTTCTCTACTCCTTGCTGTCGCCCCCTTTTGGTTCCTTAAGGTTTCCTGGCCGCCATCGGTGCCAGTGGCACTTCAGGGGTCCCTGGCAGCCTGCTGGACTGCGCCCCCCTCATCCTCTCTTACCGCAGTCTAACACGGTGGCAGGTCCAGAAAACAGCGGTTGAAAACAAGCACTCCGGAGTCAGACAGCCAGCGTTTCTGTTCAGCTCCTTTAGTTTACTGGGCAGATGCTTCACTTCTCTGTACCCCCAGATTCCTTACGTAGAAGGTGACGTAGTCATAATTCTGGCCTTTCAGTCGTTGTGAGAATTAAGTGAGTTATTTCACTTTGAACGGTACGTGTCACAGAGTGAGCATTCAATAAGTAGTAACTACTATGACGGCCCCTGGGCCCAACCGAGTCAGAGCCAGTTTGGTGGTGAGGGTGTAATGCATAGTTGTCCCATGTATGGGGCAGTCGTTTCTGGCTTAGGGCCCTCCAGATCAAGACTGGCTTTGACTTCTGTGAATATCTCATCATATTATAGATGGCAGGAGAAGAAAGTATGGACAAGAGCTGACATGTTCCTAGAATATTGAGAGAATGTGAATTCTAAGTACAAAAAAAAAAAATGCAGAAGATACCCACAGATAAGCACCAGTTAACCAAGGATGTAAACGTTAAAGTGAGCTTTGGGCAGAATGACTGCGAACTTATCAAAGAGAGGAAAAAATGAAAAGCTGTAAGGAAACCTGCACACAAACGAACAAAATTTGAGCAAGAAAGGGAAGTTTTCAGTGAAAGGAGGGAACAGAGGCCAAGACAAACCAAGTTGTTTCTAATAGTAACCATCACTTACATTTCTGGAATGCTTTCTGGTTTACCGAGGGCTTTCTCATATGTTGTTTTTTGTCTTTTTTCTAATAAATTTATTTATTTATTTTTGGCTGCGTTGGGTCTTCATTGCTGTGCATGGGCTTTCTCTAGTTGTGGCGTGTGGGGTCTACTCATTGTGGTGTGTGGGCTTCTCATTGCGGTGGCTTCTCTTGTTGCGGAGCACGGGCTCTAGGCACGCGGGCTTTAGTAGTTGTGGAGCATGGGCTTCCGTAGTTGTGGCCCGCGGGCTCTAGAGCACAGGCTCAGTAGTTGTGGCGCACGGGCTTAGTTGCTCTGTGGCATGTGGGATCTTCCCGGACCAGGGATCGAACCCGTGTCCCCTGTATTGGCAGGCGGATTCTTAGCCACTGTGCCACCAGGGAAGTCCCTCTCATATGTTTTTTTCCCCAACACATTTTTTGATAGTCCCAGTGTAGGAGGAATTCTGGGCAGGAACTCTTATCCCCATTTTACAGATGAAGAAATTGAGGTACAAAGTGCTCTAGTGATTATACAAAAGGGTATAGTTGAGAAGAAAATAAAGAGATGGAACTCCATCTCAGCTTTTCTGAATCCCAAATCCAGAGCTCTTTCTTCTTTGCCTCTACCTTGAGAGAGCCGAGGAGAGATGCTTGTTACCTTGGTTGAGGACGCCTGGAGGAAACCTGATAGGATAAATTTTCTTCTTAGAATTTACTCCAAGAAGAAAAATGACTTTGGTGGGCAGGTGAGCCTATTTAGAAAAAGGGAAGGTTGTGAAACCTGGAAAGGTCAGGTCAACATATCGTGCAAAAGATAGAAGAATTTGGGACAAGGGAATTATCGTTTTACTTCTTTATATTTTTCTTTTTATAAAATTTCCACAATAAAGTGAATTATCGTCATATTCAGAAAAGACGAGGTAGGAAATTAAAAAATGAGAATTTTAATTATATCAGGAATCAGATAAAGGCAAGGGGGTAAAAGTGATCACCATAAGGGCTAGAGGTATTCCTTACTTTCCTAGGATGTAGCTGGGAACTGGTTACTCACATACAGTCACACGTGTGGCGTTTGTGGGTACGTGTGTGTATGGGTGTGTATAATCTGGATTCTAGCATGGGTTAGGGAACACAAAACCGAGTTAAAGTGGGGGGGGTTTTGAAACACTGCAGGGCAAAGCCTGCCATTTGAGAAAATCACAGAGGACTGGAAAGACATCTGAGGGCTAGCTCCTAACCTTTTTAAAAAAGAGATGATGGCTGGAAATTACAAACTCATAAGCATAAATGTTACATTGGAAAAAATATTGAACTTAACCGTCAGTTCCCAACACCTTGAAGTAACCATCAAAGTGGCTTTTTAAAGAGCAAACCCTATCAGAGCTGTGGTTTTCTGAGAAGGATGGGCCTGGCAGGCTGTGGGAGACTGATCTGTGTAATTAAGAAAAAGTAATGAAAGCTTTAGATTTGACTTCCCCAGAGATCCTACCTTTTAAACAGAAGAATGGGGTGAGTTGCATAGACGGTGCTCAAAAGGGAGTGATGGACAGTGGCTGCCGGCTCTGGCGATGACCTGGAAGTGTGATGGCCTCTCACCTGGGGGGACTTGAACTCAGCCTGTGTTCCGTCCTCGACAAGGTGGGGACTGAAGTGCTCTCCCTGCCTCTCGGGGGCTGTGCTTGTGGCTGAGGGCTGGGGAGGTGTTCCTCCAGGGTTGGCTCTGCAGCTGTGGTGCCCGGAACAGCCCCCTTTACAGCCTCCGCAGGCCCTGCTGCCACCCCGCTTCATCTTTGTCACCACCCTTCCCACTCCCGGTCCACACATGCACGTGATCAGCGATTCCTAAAACGTGTGCTCTGGACCCTCTTCCTAGAAAAACCCACTTTCATGCAAACTCCCCAAATTCCACTCAGAGGATTAGGATGGATGCCGTGGACGGCAGGTTCAGAGCCCCTGTCTGGACCCCGTGTCCAGGGCACACCCTGGCAAGAATTGCTCCACTTACCTGTCTCTGGAAGCGGGTGGGGTGTGGGGAAGAACTCCTTGACACCCCAGCTCCCGTGTTCTTCCAGGATCAACCAGCCTCATGGCTTCATTTACAGAATGTTTATGAAGGCTTGCGGTCACGTGCAGGGCGCCAGGCTCTTTTGCTGTGGCATCAGGCATCATGCCTGTGTCTCCAAGAGCCGACAAGCCAGGAGCTGAGACTTGAGCTGAGCCAGCCAGCACGGCCGCTCGGGAGTGGGGGGATTCAGTGTTTTGGAAGCGGTGGATGTGATTCAGATGAAATGGGCATAAAGGAACACTGGCTTTAATATTCAGGCTGCTACCTCAGCCCTCTCCCAGTCTACCTCAGCTGACTCCTTGACTCTTGTCTGAGGCCCTGAGGACAATTTCTAGCCAGAGATGAATTCTCCTTTGGGACCCCAGAGTGAGGATTTCTTAAGGTTTCTGAAAGGATCCCCTTCCCCTGCCAACAGAAGGGACAGTCAGTGGAGATAACCTTTTCGGGTTCCCTCCTTAGCCTTCCCTCCCGATGGGAGCTTTGTATTTTCTACTGGGTGTCAGGCAGTGCCTTTCCAAGATGCCTTGGGGCCAGCATCTTTAGGATTTCTAGGCTGGAACTGCTGTGGTTTTTAAACCAAAGCCAACCCGGATTTTGAATAGTGCCTCTGGAGGGAGGGACCGAAGCCCCATTAGCTCTGCCCACATCAGAAGCCCACGAGAATCAAGGGCCAGGTCCTTGGCATCGAAGGGACTTGGGTTCAGAATCCTGACTGTTGCTTTGCCGTCGAGTGACGTTGGATAAGGCCCTTTATTTTTTGGCCCTGGGCTTCCGGAGCTCTTGTGTGAAGTGCAGGTTACGTGAAGGTTAGATGAGGCAAAGTATATAAAGTGCCTGGAACTTAGCTCCCTCACCTCTGCCGTCCACACCCTAGGAGCAGTGCCCGGGGGTTCTCGGTAGGGCAGGAAAGAGAAGAAGTGATGCTCCTTGCTGGCCTTCCCCATTGTCTGTTTCTCCCACACAGATGCCTACCCCCACCTATTCCTCAGCAATGCTCCACCCTGGCTGTAGCACATACAGGAGGGACGGTGTAGAAGCTTGGGTGCGTTTGTGTCTGCGTAACGAGGGAGACAGAGTGAACTGTGTGACACGCAGTGGCCCAGGATGCCCTCGGGGAGTGGGGAGCGCTTCTAAATCGGTCCTGAAGGGGCTCCGGAAGGGGCAATCCGGAGAGACCTGGGGCCGGGATCCTTGTGTTATTATGGGAGAGGGAGGGAGGAAAGGAAAGGGCCCTAAGGAGTTTCCCCTTCCCAGACCCTGGGGACAGGACTTGTGCAAACAGAATGCCAGTCTGACTGTAGTCCCTGGAGAGGGGGGCGCCCACCGCCCGCCCCGCTTCCCAGCCCGGCCGATGACAAGGATGGAGTCATCCATGGTTTTGGCAGACTTCCGGGGAGAACCGGAGAGCGACAACTGCTCTCCACCCTGGGAAGTTCTGTCTGGACTCCGGGGAGTTTTTGAGACTTCTTGGCGTGGAGGTCAGCCAGCCTGCCCGCGGGCCGGCCCCTCCCGGGCTTCCTTGGGTGTCACAGTCGTGGCTATGGGCCAACCTGCTGTCCAGCAGACAAGTGCCGGCTGCAACCTGCTCCGTGTACATCTCTGTCTTAGTCCTGCCTCTAAATGGTGGCAAACAGACATTTTGGGAAGGAATTCAGCATTATGAGTTCACAGAATGTCAAGCCTTCGGATGGCAAATAGAAATCAATTTGGCCTTTTTCTTGGTTTTCGTTCATTTGCACCATGTTGCCTGCCAGTAACATAGGCAATTCAGGGTTAATCTTCTACAAAATGAATGCCGTGTGTGAAAATCTGAGTTTAGCGCCTGCAGGCTGGTGGGTTATTGGTCTTTGTGAAAGCCTCCCGTTTCCATGGGAGAAGGGATGGATATGTTTAAGGCCCTGGGTCCTATTCTCCTTTGGTACTGGAGTCAGGGGTGGGGATGACGTGGGTGTGGAGGCAAGGACCCCCTCCCTGTGCTCCCGCCGGGTTCCTCGGTGCCGCTGGGCTCCAGCCCAGATGCAGCTGGAGGACAAAGCTGCTGCCAGGGAAAGCCGTGCTCCCTGCTGCTCTGTGTGTGCAAGAGCCAGCCCAGTGCACGTGTGTGTGTGCGCGTGCGTGTAAGACAGACACAGACAGAGACAGAAAGACGGAGAGAAGATGAGAATATGAATGAAAAATCATTCCTTCGCAGGGTACAAGGAGCCTTAGAGAATGTTCCCTGGGGCACCGATTCTGATTTCCTAGTCAGGCACCAGGTGGTTCTAACGTACAGCCGGGCTTCCGGACCCGCCTCCCTGGTTCCTCTCGCACACCTGCTCCTTTGTCTCCCGTGTGCAGGGTGCCGCTTCCCCTCCTGCAGTGCCGCTTGCAGCATCTACTCTAGGAGATCCAGTGCCCGGTTTCTGGAAACTCCTGGCCATTCTTGCCTGCCAGTCCAGTGGACCCATGTTTCTAGAAGACGTGGTGCCTTGATTGAATAAATGCTCTTAACCCTGTAATTTTATGCACACAGCTCTTCATGCTGTGGAAATAACTGTTCTTAGATTTGTTATTGTAAGGGGATTGTTCAGATTGCTCAGAGGGAAAGAACTTTCTCTAATTTTAATAGAACAAGTGTTTATTTAGCTCTTCACTTAAAATAGTCAATGTTTTTGCTTTTTGTTCCTCTTTCTACTATATTTCAAAATATACACTAAAGAAACTTTGAAATACGTTGGATTCATTGTTCTTACACGTTTCCATGGCGCGTCAGCCCCTGACCAGCTGAGGTGCATCCTCCCCTTAGTCTACGTTGCACCTCCATCCAGATCTCCAGCAACGTCCCGTCCCTAAATGATCGTGTCTTTCTCACCCACTCCTCCAAAGACCTCGATTCACCTTCTCTGTGACCTTCAAGCATTGCTTCCTCCATCTCACTTCGATCTGACTTGCCATTGTGGAACCCTTGTTGCTCCCCTCCCCTCCCTACTCTGCCACCGACGTTTCATCTCTCTCTATGTTAATTTCTCCATCAGTGACCCATCAGCTGGCAGTCGTATCTGCTTTATCTGTTCTGTCACTCATACTACTAAGGGCGGATGAAAAAGTCCCAGAAGTGATCTCACCCATCATGCTCAGGGTCCTTCCTTCCAAAACACCATCATCACTGAAAGATGGGGTGACCAGCCTCTGTCTCCGAGCCCCAGAATCACATGCTTGCCTTGTCCTGAAAACATCACCTCCCTGAGCATTCGCTCCAAGCCCCTCCTCACAGCTGATGGTCTCCTGACACTTGGCTGAAAAAGTCAACACTCTCTGATGTACCTGTCCACAGTCCTTCTCTTTTCAACACAGACAGGCATGTCTGTGTTTTGTTTGCTGGAAACTGCAGAGGGGCCTCTGTTCCATCTTTCACAACTTCAACAGGCTTCGTTTCTGGCCCAGTCCATCTTTTCATTAGGAGTTTTGCTGTCACGCTGAAGGCTCCTACTCTCCTGAAATCACGAAAATCTGTCTTCACACTTTTTCTTCACTGCTGCTTTCAATGTGGTTGCCCTAAATCTTTATCCAAAGCAAAATTCATTTTTCCCCCAACCCAACTCCTCTTTCTGAGGCCCCCATTTCTTTCTCCTGGAGCCTCAGGCCTGGCACCTCAGGGAGTTTGTGCATCTCCCTTATACCCTCTCTTCAGCCCTGATGGACTCTGTGGAATCTGTCTTCAAAGTGCTTTCGTGTATGATTCCTCCTTTCCGCAGAAAAAGCAGTCAAGCCTTGTGGTACACATCAGGGACCTTGGATCCAAACCGCCTGACAGGGACTTCCCTGGCGGTCCAGTGGTTAAGACTCCGCGCTTCCACTGCGGGGGGCACCGGTTTGATCCCTGGTTGGGGAACTAGGATCCCACATGCCACACGGCCAGAAACACAGACAAACTGCCTGACATTGCCAGTTCCTAGCCGTGGAACCTTTGAAAAATTGCGTAACCTCTCTGAGTCTCTGTTTCCTTACTTATATAATGGGGCTAAAAATAGTATAGCTGCTTCAAAATGTTTTGGCCTTAAAGCAATAAATACCTATGAAGTACTTAAAACAGTGCCTGGCACACTGCATGCGTTCAACAAATAAATGTTAGATGTTACCGTGACGTCACATCAGTGGTTCTCGATCAGGGACCATGCAGCCTCTCGGGGGACACTGGGCCACGTCCGGAGCCAGTTTTGAATTTCACAACTGGGAGAGAGGGAGGCTACTGTCACTTAGTGGGTGGAGGCCCCGGATGCTGCTAAACGTCCTGTAATGCACAGGAAACACCAATCCAGAAACAACAATCCAGCCCTGATGTCAGTAGTGTCGCGGGTGAGAAACACCGCTCTACATCTTGGCTCCAGGCTCCGCCACCATCTTCTCAAGGTGTAATCTAGTGTCCGTTTCTGTTTCATTTCTCAAGCCTCAAGTCTTTGGAAGATTCATTTTATCACCTGGCTTCAGTGGCAAACTGATTCTGATGGTTCTGCAGTCTCCACGTCCAGCACCCTAATTCTGTCTCCAGTGGTTTCTCAGAAAAATCTCCTCTGGCCCACCCTCCCAATATCGGAAAATGTTCAAGGAAAAATATTTCTTTAAACAAGACCCAGTGTTCCTGTCCCTTCTCCATTCAAATGGCCACCCTCTCCCAACATCCCCCGCTGCCAGTGGCACACCATCCTGGCACTGGTTCCCATGGCTGTCTCTCCCAAAGACCCCCGCTCCAGCCCACGCCACCTTCTGCCACTTCTTCCTCTGAACTGTTTCCTTTGATCCTCATTTCCATTTCCATGGCTACTGTCTAGCACAGGACTCTGGCTGGCTTCCCCACCTCCCTCCTTGCCTCCATCCTCCATGCAGCTGCTGGAATTGTCTTCATTAAACACTGTTTTCCTCTGCTCAAGGGTCCACAGTGGCTCTCCATGACCACTTACTAGCAAAAGGAAATTCCCCACGAAGCCCATTACAGCCTGCCTTCCCTGTCGCTTGGGGCCCCCATTCCAGCGGCCACCAGCCTTTGTACTACTCCCCTGCAAGGTCGCTGGGCGCTCACCTGTCTGAGCCCCTCCTGTCCTGTCTCTGCACCTTGGCGTGTTATAATTTCCCTCCGTGGAAAGCCTTCTTCTCTCCTTTTTGCCCAGTCAGGTCCAACCAACACCTCTTTCAAAAGCCGGCTCAATTTTGAACTCCCCTAGGAACCTTCCCGAATAACCCACCAGATTCTCCTTGTCCTATTAACTGCAGATCTCTTTTGGGTCTTAAGTACTTACTAGATTTGGCCTGTGTTAATGTACACCTGCTGGTGTGTATAAAGAATCCCTAAGTGTTTTGGAAGCTTTTCCAAATGTGCATGTCTCATGCCCCCCACCGTTTTTGGGTAGTACCTCTTTTTTTTTTTAGCATCTTTATTGGAGTGTAATTGCTTTACAACGGTGTGTGTTGTACCTCTTTTTTTAAAGCTAATTCCCACAGCCCAAATAAAGTGCACTAGATATAGCCGGACTTCAATAAATGGTGTCTCTGTAACTGCCTTTTTTTCCCCTCAAAGCCCAGGAGGA
Organism: Pseudorca crassidens; assembly: GCF_039906515.1. NCBI lineage: Eukaryota > Metazoa > Chordata > Mammalia > Artiodactyla > Delphinidae > Pseudorca > Pseudorca crassidens. Next base: position 10,858,750 of record NC_090306.1, on the reverse strand, counting down.
ACTCCAAGAGCATATTTTATGGGTGACTTTAAAATACCTGCTCTTCTCTTTGTGGTTTTATTGGTTTTGGGAGGAAGAGGAGGAGGAAGAAGGAGAGGGAGATCTGGGTTTGCCAGACACAGGCAACAAAATGGCTCTGCTAGAGAGGCAGCCAGCGGGAGCAAGGATGTGGCTGTGGGAAAAACACACCAGTGCCACGGCCTGGGCACTTGTAACGGAGATGCTCCATGGGGATAAGGGGGAGAGGCAGGAATCCTAAAACACTGTGCACTACAGATCTTTCAACTTATGAGGGTAACATCTAGCTCTTGTTTAGCATTTTGCAGCAAACAGCAGTTTTTTTTTTTTTTTTTTTTTGCTGTACGCGGGCCTCTCACCGCTGTGGCCTCTCCCGCTGCGGAGCACAGGCTCCGGACGCGTAGGCTCAGTGGCCATGGCTCACGGGCCCAGCAGCTCCGCGGCATGTGGGATCTTCCCAGACCGGGGCACGAACCCGCGTCCCCTGCATCGGCAGGCGGACTCTCAACCACTGCGCCACCAGGGAAGCCCTTTTTTCCAGTTTTGTTGAGAGATAATTGACATACATCACTGTGTCAGTTTTAGGTGGGTGATGGTTTGATCTGCATATATTGTGAAATGATTACCACAGTAGGTTCAGCTAACATCCATCTTCTCATATAGATCTAATGAAAAGGAAGTAGAAAGGAATAAAAGAAAAAAAAATTCTCTTTGGGATGAGAAGTGTCAGGACTTACCATCTTAACTTTCTTATATATCATGAAGCGATGTTAGTTGGATTTAGGAGGTAGATGAAAACATTCCATTCATCAGCCGAGGGACTTGCCAACCTGGGTCTCCTGCCTGTTGTTAACTCAGGGTTCTCCCCACTGGGCCTGGTGCTTCATCTTACTCTGTAAGGTAAGGCTTTAGGGGCCACCTATCCAGTTCAGTGCCCTTATTTTAAAGGTCGAGCTGCTGAGTGGTTTCCTCATGGCACTGAAGTCCATGATAAGTAAAGCTGGGCCCTGAATTAACTCCCAATTAGTGCTCTTGTCACTGTATCACCAACACTACATTTTAGTCCTAATTAAGGTGCCAGTAGACCTCTTCATGACAACCTTAAGATCAGCGCTGTCCAGTAGGACTTTCTGCTGTGATGAAAATGTCCTGTATCTCTTCTGTTCAATGCAGTAGCCACTGTGCACACATGGCAAGTGTGACTGGGGAATTTAAATTTAAATGGTCACAGGGGGCCAGTGGTTCCACATTGGACGTCACAGCTCTAGATTCAGTATTTTCTTATGCTTGTCAGAGTTAGTAATTTGCCTAATCTGGGTCTTTACTTCACCTGCCTTCCCTTTTTACCTGCTGGGAGGTCCCAGGCAACCATGGGGATCCCAAAGGTGGGAGCTTGCTGGGGACCAGCATCATCAGAGCCTGTAGAAGAGAGAAGAGCGCCCAGAGCTTCCTGCTGTCGGGTGGGAAGCATTTTCAGAGAAGGAACCACCAGTTCCCAGGTCCCCTCCCTCCCAGCAGCCCCAGGCCAGCTCAGCACTCACACCTGGGGGGCCTTGGCCTCTTCCTGAGGGGGTCAGGCCGAGCGGGGCTGGACCGTGTGTCAGCGCTGGCGTGAAGGGGGCTCTGACGTGGCGATGTGGCAGTTCGCCAGCCTCTGCCGCGTGGTCCACTGTTACTAAGGAGATGCAGATGAGTTCACTAGGTGCTTCTGTCTCTAATTTCTTCCGAGACACACCTCAGAAGTCCCTTTGGTTGAAGCCTTTCTTTACATCTCTCCGCCTCTCTCGTGTGTTTATGTGTGTCAGCGTGTGAATACACATACTTTCTTCCCATATCTTGCATGGCTTTAAAAGTCCTAGTATTTACTGAGGCTGGACCCCCAGAAGAGGCTTCCAGAGGCAGACTTGTTGCTGCCAAGTCCAGTGGAAGAATCAGAAAATGACCCCCCCCCCCCGCCCCATTAGAATAGCTAATGAAAGTGATAGGTTGATGGTCTGGCCTGGTATGACGTGACCCTCTCTTTGCCTGTTTCTTTTCCCTTTCTTGTTCACGTATTCTGCTTAACTTGAACTTTAATCTAATTCATTATTTATGCCTACAAGGAAAAAAAATACTGAACTCTCTTTACCCGATGGGACAGGACGTATTGGGAGCTCTCACCCTCCATAAATGGAATCTGTTTACACGTGGAAATGGAGGGGAGAGGGAGAAAGAACTTTCCTCAGAAACTCAGTCTTTAATTACAGGACCAGAGGGAGGATTCTGAGCTCTGGTTTTCTGAGTCCAGGGAAATTGTGGAACAAGATAACCTTGACATTAACTGTTTAAGGGACATGGACGCTACTCATCCAGGTAGAAATGTGTCCTTTTGCTCCTTATTGCCATGGATGTTTATAGGAAAGTAGAAGTTGGTACTTCTGCGGCTCGTGGGCTTTCTGGTGAACCCTCAGGACACACTCCGGGTTTTGCCCATTTTGTCACAGCTGGTTGCTGGGCAGACAGATGTGACACCACCCAGGGCATCCAGGGTCCATACGGAATGAACAGTTGGAGGCAGTGACTTGGAGAACAAGGCGCTGGGTTTCAGACTGAGGCGTTTCAAACAGAACCGGGGAGGGAGCATTCAGGGCAGCTGTGACCAAGAGTTATTGCCTTGATAAGAGATTTTTGCAAACTTTTCTCCCAGGAATGTGGATTTTAAGAACGGAACTCAAATTGCCATGAGTTGTCTTTTAAGTCAGAGATCTAATTGCATCTGCCTTCTTCAGAACCTTTCCTGCATCATTTTTGCCTGCAGACTGAAGTCCTTGCTGTCCCCCGCTGGCGCTCCAGGCACCAGGCTTAGGCTCTCATGGGCCGGGCAGCCTCCTGCCCACTGCACCGCCTTCTCTCTCCTCTGCTCTCATCATTGACAGGCCCTTGACAGACTTCCTTGCCTTTGCTCCAAGGGTTCATCCTCCCAACCCCCCTACCCCTGGCTTTGTCAGAACTCTAGCCATTCTTCAAGGTCCCATTGGAATTCCACCTCCCCCAAGAAGCCATCCCGTATCCTGAAGGCGACACTTTCTCCCGTCTGCAGTCTTATGTATCCCTCTCTGTCCTCTCCATGGTGCTCGTCACTGCCAAGTCTGCTTTCAGATTATTAATATATGTGTCTGACGCCACCACTGGATGGTGGGCCCCTGGACGGCCCAGCTGCCTCTGTTCATCTTCATATTCTGCACGGGGTCCAGGAAGGTTCATTGCATAAAGTAGGCACATTAAATGGAGTTGTTCTTTGTTTCCTAGCTGAATCTGCTGGCCGCTTACTTTTAGTTCTTCATTTGCCTTTTATACCTGATTCATTGTTTCTAAGTATTGTGTAATCTATCCAGGCCCATTGTGGATTCAGAAAAGGGAAGAAAGTGGCCCCTGTGTCTATAATGAATTCTGCCCAGTTCATCTCAAAATCATTCAGATGCAGAACTAATTTTAGCTAAGGAGAATAAATACATTTTGCGCCAGTTGGAACTTGTTTCCTGCTCTTTAAAATCATCAAAGTAAAGTTTCACATTTGAATACAATCGGCCCTTTGTATCTTAGGGTTCCGCATCCGTGGATGCAGCCAACTGTGAATGGAAAATTCCAGAAAGCTCCAAAAGGCAGAATTTGAATTTGCTGCTCACTGACAACTACTTACATGGCATTTACATTGTATTTACACTATTAACATAGCATTTCCTTTGTATTAGGTATTAAAAATAATCTAGAGATGATTTAAAGTAGACCGGGAGATATGCATAGGTTTTATACAAATACCATGTCATTTTATACAAAGGACTTGAGCATCGAGGAACTTTGATATCTGCAGCGGCAGGGGGTTGGGGGAGTCCTGGAACCAACCCCCCTTGGATACCCAGGGATACTCTGTTCAGATAGAACCAGGTTAGCGATTTAGGCAAGATTCTAAGTCTGCTGCAGATGTGTGGTAAGGCTTCAGTTCTCGTTGTTAGCCTTTAAGCATCTTTTTTTTTTTAACTAAAAAAAATTTTTTTTCTTATAATTTTATTGGAGTATAGCTGATATACAATGTTGTGTTAGTTTCAGGTGTACAGCAAAGTGATTCAGTTATACATATACATATATTCATTCTTTTTTAGATTCTTTTCTCATGTAGGTTATCACAGAATGTTGAATAGAGTTCCCTGTGCTATACAGTAGGTCCTTGTTGGTTATCTATCTTATACATAGTGGTGTGTGTGTGTTCATCCCAAGCTCCTAATTTAGCCCTCCCCGCCACGTTTCCCCTTTGGTAACCATAAGTTTGTTCTCGATATCTGTAAGTCTGTTTCTGTTTTATAAATAAGTTCACTTGTATCTTTATTTTTTTTAATTGTATTTTACATATGAGTGATATCATATGGATATTTGTCTTTCTGTGTCTGACTTACTTCACTGAGTATGGTAATGTCTAGGTCCATCCATATTGCTGCAGATGACACTATTCCATTCTTTTTTATGGCTGAGTAATATTCCATTTATATACATATAATTATATACATATATATACACATATACATATATATGTATGTGTATATATATACATACCACGTCTTCTTTATCCATTCCTCTGATGATGGACATTTAAGTTGCTTCCCTGTCTTGGCTATTGTAAACAGTGCTGCAGTGAACATAGGGGTGCATATATCTTTTCGGATTATGGTTTTCTCCAGATATATGCCCAGGAGCGAGAGTGCTGGATCATATGGTAGTTCTATATTTACTTTTTAAGGAACCTCCATACTGTTCTCCATAGTGGCTGTACCAGTTTACATTCCCACCAACAGGGTAGGAGGCTTTCCTTTTCTCCACACCCTCTGCAGCATTTACTGTTTGTAGACTTTTTAGTGATGGCCGTTCTGACTGGTGTGAGGTGATACCTCATTGTACTTTTGATTTGCATTTCTCCGATAATTAGCGACGTTGAGCATCTTTTCATGTGCTTCTTGGCCATCTGTATGTCTTCTTTAGAGAAATGTCTATTTAGATCTTCTGCCCGTTTTTGATGGGATTAGCCGTTAAGCATCTTTAATGTTATTTCAGGGTATTGGTTTTGGAGGTGCATTTTCCTAAACTATGTTTCTGAATGGTATTTAGATTGATTTACAGGTCAAATCCTGTTACAAGAAGTAGCTTGAACATGAAAACCTCTCTACTACCAAAGAATGCTGGGTCTAAAGATGTTAACTCATTTGACTCAAATAATATTCGGTTGAATAGAATTTTTGGATTTAAAATTTATGATCAAATTGTAGTTTACTGCAGTATTTCATTTCCTTTAAATATCTTAAAGACGCTGTGTTAAATCTGCAGTCAATTTTGTTGATCTCTTGGGATGGGAAGGAGACAAGGGGATGGGTGAATTGGTGGAGGAATCATCTTACAGGCAGACCTCGGAGATACTGCAAGTTTAGCTCCAGACCACTGCTATCAAGTGAGTATCGCAATAAAGCGAGTCACATGATATTTTTGGTTTCCCAGCGCATATAAAGTTACATTTACACTGTACTGTAGTCTGTTAAGTGTGCAATAGCATTGTGTCTAAAAAAATGTACAAACCTTAATTACAGAATACTTTATTGCTAAGAAATGGGCACCATCATCTGACAATGCAGGGTTGTCACAAACCTTCAATTTGTAAAAAGCGCAATGTCTGTGACTCACAATTAAATAAGGGTGCCTTTGTATGCACCTGAAAGGAAAGAGCACCAGCCTGCCTCTCCCTCTCTCTATCAGCTCCATCATGAAGGCATTTCTCTAAAGTGGAAGCTTTCCTCTTGATGGGATACTTGGCAGGCTCATTGCACAAGGTTTTGTTTTCTTCAGTTTTGGAACAAACTATGCTCCTTTTATGTCATAAGATTTTTTCCCCCCCTTTAAAGAAGAAAAAAGAAGAAAAAGTTTATTTTCCTCTGGTGTTGAATGGCCCCAATAGTTCCTCTGATCGTGATGGCGCTCAGTCTGCA